>NC_060144.1:503915347-504224194 GCF_021461385.2 Schistocerca piceifrons
ACCGGCGTTGCCTGGTGAAACGTTGTTGTGATGCCTCATGTAAGGAGGAGAAATGCGTACCATCACGTATCCGACTTTGATAAAGGTCGGATTGTAGCCTATCGCGATTGCGGATTATCGTATCGCGACATTGCTGCTCGCGTTGGTCGTGATCCAATGACTGTCAGCAGAATATGGAATCGGTGGGTTCAGGAGGGTAATACGGAACGCCGTGCTGGATCCCAACGGCCTCGTATCACTAGCAGTCGAGATGACAGGCATCTTATCCTCATGGCTCTAACGGATCGTGCAGCCACGTCTCGATCCCTGAGTCAACAGATGGGGACGTTTCCAAGACAACAACCATCTGTACGAACAATTCGACGACGTTTGCAGCAGCATGGACTATCAGCTCGGAGATCATAGCTGCGGCTACCCTTGATGCTGCATCACAGACAGGAGTGCCTTCGATGGTGTACTCAACGACGAACCAGGGTGCACGAATGGCAAAACGTCATCCAGGTTCTGTTTACAGCATCATGATGGTCGCATCCGTGTTTGGTGACATCGCAGTGAACGCACATTGGAAGCGTGTATTCGTCATCGCCATACTGGCATATCATCCGACGTGATGGTATGGGGTGCCATTGGTTACAAGTCTCGGTCACCTCTTGTTCGCATTGACGGCACTTTGAACAGTGGACGTTATATTTCAGATGTGTTACGACCCGTGGCTCTACTCTTCATTCGATCCCTGCGAAACCCTACATTTCAGGAGGATAATGCACGACCGCATGTTGCAGGGCCTGTACGGGCCTTTCTGGATGCGGAAAATGTTCGACTGCTGCCCTGGCCAGCACATTCTCCAGATTTCTCCCCAATTGAAAACGTCTGGTCAATGGTGGCAGAGCAACTGGCTCGTCACAATACGCCAGTCACTACTCTTGATGAACTGTGGTATCGTGTTGAAGCTGCATGGGCAGCTGTACGTGTACACACCATCCAAGCTCTGTTTGACTCAATGCCCAGGCGTATCAAGGCCGTTCTTACGGCCAGAGGTGGTTGTTGTGGGTACTGATTTCTCAGGATGTATGCACCCAAATTGCGTGAAAATGTAATCAGATGTCAGTTCTAGTATGATATATTTGTCCAATGAATACCCGTATATCATCTGCATTTCTTCTTTGTGTAGCAATTTTAATGGCCAGTAGTGTATAAAGCGATTCCGGAGCGTCATAATTGCTCG
Source organism: Schistocerca piceifrons (assembly GCF_021461385.2). Taxonomy (NCBI): domain Eukaryota; kingdom Metazoa; phylum Arthropoda; class Insecta; order Orthoptera; family Acrididae; genus Schistocerca; species Schistocerca piceifrons. The sequence continues at coordinate 503,916,573 of NC_060144.1, forward strand.
TTGATTCGTCTGAATAATGATCTTGGGTTTAAAGCGACTAACACATATGGTATCAGCCTCTTATTCACCCCCCCCCCCCCCCCCCCGCCCTCAGGACGGAAAGTGTGTATCCTATCCGTCTGCGTCTAGCCTAAATCTCATGTTCAAGGGTGACAACATTTAAATGTTTCTGTGTATCGGGTATCAGAGGTGGGACATGGGTGCCACCCTAGTGTTTATCTATTTGGATGTGGAAAACTACATCCTAGTTACTAGTTTCGGGCCGAGACCCATTTTCAGATCGTGGTAACGTAGTCGAAAACGGTATTTCCGAAGATGTGAAAACCATGTCAAAAATGTGCAACGAACAATTACAGCGCATACAGATAATGGTATGCTCTGTAACTGTTCCTAGCAAATTTTTGGCATGATTTTCAAATATTCGGAAATACGATTTTTGACTATGCTTCGATGATTTGAAAATGGGTCAGGGCCCGAAACTAGTCATCGACTGAATAAAAAGAAAGTAATATTTGCAACTGTGGACTGGTTCAAAAATGGCTCTAAGCACTATGGGACTTAACATCTGAGGTCATCAGTCCCCTAGACATAGAACTACTTAAACATAACTAACCTAAGGACATCACACACATCCATGCCCGAGGCAGGATTAGAACCTGCGACCGTAGCAGCAGCGCCGTTCCGGACTGAAGCGCCTAGAACCGCTCGGTCACAGCGGCCGGCCTGTGGACTGTATTTTGTTGTACTGATTAACAGAAGTTGCTGACCAACAGGTAATCCAGCATGCTGGAAGTTCGTAAATATTAATCTGTACCGCTTACGTCTAGCAAAATGGCAAGATCTGAGAAATTGCAACTCATGCGGACGTTTAGCTTCCCGCAGACCGGATGTACCCTCCCATACGGACTGCAAGGAAGCTTCGGGAAAAGAAATGTACATGTAGAAAAACTTTTACATGCTCTCTGGCATGTGTCGGGTATTAATCGTCCACATAAGAATAGCCACTTGGCGTGCGCAGACCTATACTCTTTGCTGGACGGGGCCGCGGTTTCTTGGGAAGCTGTTAGCCACTGACTGACGTCAGACGCCAGTGCTGCCGTAGAATGAGCTGCGAACGTTCCCGGTAAAAGTATAACCAGTTGCCGGCAGGAAAACAGAGATTGCGTTCTAATGGCTTTGGGCACTGTTCTGCTGTCGCACGCAGCAATTACGGAACTGCCCTCATCAAAACATCTCGTTTCCTTCAGCGGACGCCTCCTGTAACGAGTTTCGGGGCGGACGACACGGGCTTAAAACCAATGTTGTTTCGTCTCCCTCCTGAAATCAAGTCACAGAACTATTGCTCAACATAGTCCAATCCGAATCTCTTTATGATTCCCTTTCATACAACTCTGCCCCATTCCCATTTTAGTATTTTTCAGCTCTATCCATTCCTTGTACCACTCTTCCATTTCGCACTTGCTCTTTGCTTTTGTCCTCCATATGTTTTCCCGCTGGTCGCAAACCGCTCCAGAGTCCCATGTTCAACAATATGCAATGAAAGGTGTGCTCTGAATCATTTATTACGACACCAACATTGTCGTCAAATCTGCCGCAAGTCGCTGCCTATCCCGCTTTAGAAATCGGGCAAGTCTTCGATCTCCACGTTCTGTGATAGACATGGACACACATCACGTTGTCGCTCTATTCTTGGTTTCACCGTCATTCAACTCCTTTCCATAGAGGCTAACGACCATAGAACGCGACAGTAGATTCCGCCGTTTCCGAGAGGCGTGTTCCCAGACGCCACGCAGTAACAGTTTTCCCTTTTACACTACTGGCCAGTAAAATTGCTACACCAAGGAGAAATGCAAATGATAAACGGGTATTCATTGGACAAATATATTATACGAGAACTGACATGTGATTACATTTTCACGCAATTTGGGTGCATAGATCCTGAGAAATCAGTACCCACAACAACCACCTCTGGCCGTAATAACGGCTTTGATACGCCTGGTCGTTGAGTCAAGCAGAGCTTGGATGTCGTGTACAGGTACAGCTGCCCATGCAGATTCAACACGATACCACAGTTCATCGAGAGTAGTTTAAATGGTTCAAATGGCTCTAAGCACTATGTGACTTAACGTCTGATGTCATCAGTCCCCTAGACTTAGAACTACTTAAGCCTAGCTAACCTAAGGACACCACACACATCCATGCCCGAGGCAGGATTCGAACCTGCGACCGCTGCAGCAGCGCGGTTCCGGACTGAAGCGCCTAGAACCGCCCGGCCACATCGGCCGGCTCGAGAGTAGTGACTGGCGTGTTATGACGAGCCAGTTGCTCGGCCATCATTGACCAGACGTTTTCAGTTGGTGAGAGATCTGGAGAATGTGCTGGCCATGGCAGCAGTCGAACATTTTCTATATCCAGAATGGCCCGTACAGGACCTGCAATACGTGGTCGTGGATTATCCTGCTGAAATGTAGGGTTTCGCAGGGATCGAATAAAGGGCAGCGTCACGGGTCGTAACACATCTGAATTGTAACGTCCACTGTTCAAAGTGCCGTCACTGCGAACAAGACGTGACCGAGACGTGTAACCAATGGCACCCCATACCATCACGCCGGGTGATACGCCAGTATGGCGATGACGAATACACGCTTCCAATGTGCGTTCACCACGATGTCGCCAAACACGGATGCGACCATCATGATGCTGTAAACAAAACCTGGATTCATCCGAAAAAATGACGTTTTGCCATTCGTGCACCCAGGTTCGTCGTCGAGTACACCATCGCAGGCGCTCCTGTCTGTGATGCAGCGTCAAGGGTAACCGCAGCCATGGTCTCCGAGCTGATAGTCCATGCTGCTGCAAACGTCGTCGAATTGTTCGTACAGATGGTTGTTGTCTTGCAGACGTCCCCATATTTTTATTCAGGGATCGAGACGTGGTTGCACGACCTGTTAGAGCCATGCGGATAAGATGGCTGTCATCTCGACTACTAGTAACACGAGGCCGTTGGGATCCAGCATGGCGTTCCGTATTACCCTCCTGAACCCACCGATTCCATATTCTGGATCTCGACCAACGCGAGCAGCAATGTCGCGATACGATAAACCGCAATAGCAATAGGCTAAAGCCGGTCGAAGTGGCCGTGCGGTTAAAGGCGCTGCAGTCTGGAACCGCAAGACCGCTACGGTCGCAGGTTCGAATCCTGCCTCGGGCATGGATGTTTGTGATGTCCTTATGTTAGTTAGGTTCAACTAGTTCTAAGTTCTAGGGGACTAATGACCTCAGCAGTTGAGTCCCATAGTGCTCAGAGCCATTTTGATAGGCTAAAATCCGACCCTTATCAAAATCGGAAACGTGATGGTACCCATTTCTCCTCCTTACACGAGGCATCACAACGACGTTTCACCAGGCAACGCCGGTCAACTGCTGTATGTGTATGAGAAATCGGTTGGAAACTTTCCTCATGTTAGCACGTTGTAGGTGTTCCCACCGGCTACAACCTTGTGTGAATGCTATGAAAAGCTAATTATTTCCATGTCACGGCATCTTCTTCCTGCCGGTTATACTTCGCCTCTGTAGCACGTCAACTTCGTGGTGTAGCAATTTTAATGGCCAATAGTGTGCAAAGTCACTTATGTTAGTTGATTTCCCCATCTGCGGCGAGAATCATTGCTGTAATTCCCCACTAGTCTTTGCTCCGGTTTCATTCTTTGCTCACCGCGTTGTGTACCCACAACACCACGAGGCAGCATTGAAACTAGCGGGGAGCAGTGATCACAATGTTTGGTTCGTCACTGTAGGTCGGGTTTCTGTAGACGTCGTGCGGTGTGTCGTGTTTGTGCTGTGACGTATGGAGGTCTGTAGGGCGCAGACTGCGGGCGTTTTACAAGAGTCTAGACCGGGCCACGCTCTGTATCTGGACGGGCAGACTGAGTCAGTCGGTTTATCTGAGCGCCGCGGATCGGCCTTTGCTCGCAGCCTGTGTGGATTCCAGCGCCGCGCCTTCCCAGGCCATACAGTTCAAGCTCTGACGTCACTCCCCAAGTTTAGGCCGCACCCCGCCTCGCATGTGCCGGCGCCGAGTTTACGCGAACATGCCGCTCTGTTTGTGTGCGCTCGCCGGATATGAGGCGTGACATTAGCGCGACGTGCGTCTCTCATCTGACACATCGAATCCGTTGAGTTTCAGGCGCTGCTCACCGTCCAAGGCAAAGGGGGAGGGCCAGAGAGTCAGAAGACGCCGTCTTGTCGGCGACGTTGTTATTAGAGATGAGGCCACTAGTTCAGCCACGGTTGGATACGAAACACCCCAGTAATTACCGGATATGCTTCAGAAAACCGAGGAAAATCTTAATCAGGATTGCTAGACGTGGATGTTTGAACCCTGTCACTCCCTAATACGAGACCAGTGTGAAAACCACTGCGGTGTCTCGAACGGCCATTGCAAAAGAGCCACGAGCACGCGGAGACAGTGTGGAACATATAGATGATGAGTGAACAATACTTTATCAGAGCTCTTAGTAGAATGGACGAATGTACGCACATGCAGGGTGAGGGAGCTGGGACGAGCCACCTGGTCTGCAGGGTGCTCCTTTGATCGTGACCGGACCGAATATCTCACGAAATAAGCGTCAAACGAAAAAACTACAAAGATCGAAACTTGTCTAGCTTGAAGGGGGAAACCAGATGTCGCTATGGTTGGCCCGCTAGATGGCGCTGCCGTAGGTCAAATTGCGTTTTTAAAAATAGGAACCCCCATTTTTTATTACGTATTCGTGTAGTGCGTAAAGAAATATGAATGTTTTAGTTGGATCACGTTTTTCGCTTTGTGATAGATGGCGCTGTAATAGTCACAAACATATGGCTCACAATTTTAGACGAACAGTTGGTAACACGTAGGTTTTTTAAATTAAAATACAGAACGTAGGTACGTTTGAACATTTTATTTCGGTTATTCCAATGTGATACATGTTCCTTTGTGAACTTATCATTTCTGAGAACGCACGCTGTTACAGCGTGATTACCTGTAAATACCACATTAATGCAATAAATGCTCAAAATGATGTCCGTCAACCTAAATGCGTTTGGCAATACGTGTAACGATATTCCTCTCAACAGCGAGTAGTTCGCCTTCCGTAATGTTCGCACATGCATTGACAATGCGCTGACGTATGTTGTCAGGCGTTGTCGTTGGATCACGATAACAAATATCCTTCAACTTTCTCCACAGAAAGAAATCCGGGACGTCAGATCCGGTGAACGTGCGGGCCATGGTATGGTGCTTCGACGACCAATCCACCTGTCATGAAATATGCTATTCAATACCGCTTCAACCGCACGCGAGCTATGTGCCGGACATGTTGGAAGTACGTCGCCATTTCGTCATGCAGTGAAACATCTTGTAGTAACATCGCTAGAACATTACGTAGGAAATCAGCATACATTGCACCATTTAGATTGCCATCAATGAAATGGGGGCCAATTATCCTTGCTCCCATAATGGTTGGTTCAAATGGCTCTGAGCACTATGGGACTTAACTTCTGAGGTCATCATTCGCCTAGAACTTAGAACTAATTAAACCTAACTAACCTAAGGACATCACACACACCCATGCCCTAGGCAGGATTCGAACCTGCGACCGTAGCGGTCGCTCGGTTCCAGACTGTAGCGCCTAGAACCGCACGGCCACTCCGGCCGGCGCTCCCGTAATGCCGCACCATACATTAACCCGTGAAGGTCGCTGATGTTCCACTTGTCGCAGCCATGGTGGATTTTCCGTTGCCTAATAGTGCATATTATGCCGGTGTACGTTACCGCTGCTGGTGAATGACGCTTCGTGGCTAAATAGAACGCGTGCAAAAAATCTGTCATCGTCCCTTAATTTCTCTTGTGGCCAGCGGCAGGACTATGCATGACGTTCAAAGACGTCGCCATGCAATTCCTGGTGCATAGAAATATGGTACGGGTGCAATCGATGTTGATTTAGCATTCTCAACATCGCCGATTTTGAGATACCCGATTCTCGCGCAATTTGTCTGCTACTGATGTGCGGATTAGCCGCGACAGCAGCTAAAACATCTACTTGGGCATCATCATTTGTTGCAGGACGTGGTTGACGTTTCGTATGTGGCTGAACACTTCCTCTTTCCTCAAATAACGTAACTATCCGGCGAACGGTCCGGATGTCGTCTAAGATACCGAGAAGCATACATAGCACACGCCCGTTGGGCATTTTGATCACAATAGCCATACATCAACACGAATCGACCTTTTCCGCAATTGGTAAACGGTCCATTTTAACACGGGTAATGTATCACGAAGCAAATACCGTCCGCACTGGCGGAAAGTTACGTGATACCACGTACTTATACGTTTGTGACTATTACAGCGTCACCTATCACAAAACGAGAAAAGTGGTCCAACTAAAACATTCATATTTCTTTACGTACTACACGAATATGTAATAAAAATGGATGTTCCTATTTAGAAAACGCAGTTGATATTCGTTTGACCTGTGGTAGCGCCATCCAGCGGGCCAACCATAGCGCCATCTGGTTTCCCCCTTCAAGCTAGACGAGTTTCGTTCTTTTTAGATTTTTCGTTTGATTCTTATTTCGTGAGATATTTGGCCCGGTCACTATCAATGGACCACCCTGTATATATAGAACGAATAAATATATCCCAAAATACACTGCTGTGCAAAACTTAAGAACGAAAGTAATTTTTGCATGTTGTGTCATTGTCAAGAAACATAGCTCGATGAAACTTGGACCTATACAGAAAGAACTGCTACAATATTGTGAAGACAATATACTGACTTATGATGGTCTCCTGGACATTTCAAAAAGCGCCATATTGTTCATTATGGGCGTGTGATAGACACGGACGGCAAGGCATGCTCTGCAAGGCACTCCCACGCTGGCCACAATGTTGGTAAGGAGTGCATGTAGTAGGTCGTTCCATTCCAGCACCAGCGCGGTTGACAACTGGCGGACGGACATTGGTGGACCTCTCCCGAACGCGTGCTCGATGACAATGTTGGGTGAACGGGCAGGCAGTCCACTCGCCGAGTACTCTATCGTTCCATGAGCTGTTCGACGCGGTCACGCTCCGTCATCCATAAAAATTACGACAGGGCCTAATGGACTCCTGAAAAGAGCTCAGAACGTAGATCGATGGGTGTACCGTACTCAGTTATTTGGAGGTTGGTACGCCAATGCAAAGTTATGCCTCCCCGCACCAAAACACCACGACCAACCAACCTATGTCCTGGGTACACTACGTGTTCCCGCATCTCGCCGTATGACAGTACGTCCAGAATCACTACTTGGACTGACTGTGCTCTCATCCGAGAAGAGCACTCGACCCTGCTCCTCTTTGGCTCAGTCCCTATGCTCTTGGCACCATCGGAAACGATGCTGCCGATGTAAGGATGCCAACGGAACACAACGCACTGGTCGGCGAGCAAACAGACCACCGTCATACAGCCACCGTGCCAGTGTGCAGTGTGAGAGTGCGTACTTTCCAGACCCGTTAGATGTGACTGCAATAGCATCCGCTGTTCTGCGTGTATCCCTTCTTGCCTGTTGCACAATGTAGCGCTCATCTGTTGCTGTAGTTGACCTTGGTCGATCACCTCCTGTCCTTCGGGCAGCGGTACCTTTGGTTGGGAACGCTTCCCACGCACGTGAAACAATACTATGAGAAGTACCAAAGTCCTGGGCTACATTCGCCAGACTTTGTCTTTCTTCCAGTTTCCCGATGATTCTTTCCCGTGGTGAAGTCATACAAATGTCGTCTCCGGGCCATTTTGTAATGAAGAACACACCACAGTGTACCGTAACGGCACCCTGATTGACACTCATTGATTTTTACCGTTCCTTCAACTGCCTCGCATTGCGGGACCAGCCCCATTTAGTGCTATAGTCACACTGGCCTCACGGCGTATGACGTCCAGCTTTCTGTGCGAGACTGGGAGGCCTCTGGAAACATGCTCCCACATTTTGATTCATTTCCACGTAGGTGTTAATATGTTATGTTACTTTATCTATATCGTCCGTAAGTTTGGCAGAGCAGTGTATAGGCAGAATGAGTTAATTATGACGAGGCCCCGTTTGCACTGAAAGATAGCAGGAAGTGCTTCGAATTTTCTAATGAACAGTAGCAATTTTTTACGTTCGAAGCTACGAAATTATAACACAGACTTTTTAAAAATCAAACTGTAAATTTTTTCCGTGATATTGGAAAGAGCGATCTAGGGGCATTTCGACGACAGAACACTTGTTGATGTTGATCAAATAGTAACAAGATACTAATGCTGAAAACTATTAAGCAGTAACAAGGTAACAGCACTTAAAACAATTAAGAAGTAAAAATATAACAACGCTTATAACCTTTAAGCAGTAATAAGATAACAGTACTGAAAACCATAAAGCAGCTGTGAAGGCTAAAAATTAATTGCGACCTGAGAAAATTCGTCATAATGTCCGCCATAACTTGTCAATCGCACCTCGATATATTTATTCGTTGTAGATATATTTGGGGTAACTTGTCTAAGGTACCTCACAAACGTATGAATTACATACTATCAAGAAGAAAATTATCAGCTTAGTGTGGGTCAAAAAATGGTTCAAATGGCTCTGAGCACTATGGGACTTAACATCTGAGGTCATCAGTCCCCTAGAACTTAGAACTACTTAAACCTAACTAACCTAAGGACATCACACACATCCATGCCCGAGGTAGGATTCGGCAGTCGCGCGGTTCCGGACTAAAGAGCCTAGAACCGTTCGGCCACAACGGCTGGCAGTTTGGGCGACCCAGAATGTTAATAAAATGGGCTCTATCTCGTGGATTGTGCGGTACTCCTACGAGTGATATGATTACATTTCCCGTATTTATGTACACGAAACAATTATCACATTTGTTACTTTAATACATCCTTTAACAATAAATTAAACTGTGTTATTTGAGTCGTGCCATACAATCTTAAACATAATTTGAAGTGTAATTGCTAAGAATGAGCTTTTTGTGGCCAAATGAAGTTAACGACTAATAAAACTTTGTTGTTGGTCTCGTCTGAGCCGGTTTTCTCGTGGGTTAAAAATCTGTGTCGCTCATTTAATGTTGAGTGATAAACAGAATTAGATTTAAGGCCTTAAAAGACATACGGCACTTTCTGAAGGTAGTGTTGTGGCTCCGGAACGCATTGGACGTGAACAGAAAAATAAAAATATGCGGAACTTACAAACTACGATCGTGGACAGCCTAAGACGACCGGTCTGTTTGTGACGTAAATGTATATGTAGCAGACTCTGCAGTATCGGAACTTGGAACCAATTCTCTGGAAAAACACTGGACATCGTACATTCACCTAAGAGGCAACTGTGATGAAAACTGAGCGCACGCGAGTGGCTGAAAAGTGTTTCACCAGCAGACGGACTGCTTTTCACTTAGCCTGGTACACGCAGTGCAGTGAAGCACGGCTGACAGATTGGAACGGTCCGCAGTGGCAGCCAGTCACATCCAACTGGCTGGCGAGTTTCCAGCAGCCCGCAGCCCGAGCTGCCTGCGCGGAGATACGCCGACGGAGGCACTCGCAGGCAGGGCGGTAGCCAGAACGGCAACAAACACGGCAGGTCATCGGCCTGCTCGTTCACCTCACGGAGCCCCAGCCCTCAGCTTGTAGGCGGCCCGTTTGCAAGACACCCAAGTGCCACTCTGGAGCCTCTCAGTGCTTTGCCCCTCATGTAGAATACTGCTGCGCGATGTGGGATCCTTACCAGATAGGATTGACGGATTACACCGAAAAAGTTCAAAGAAGAACAGCACGTTTTGTATTATCGCGAAATAAGGGAGAGAGTGTCACTGAAATGATACAGGATTTCGGATGGACCGTGGGCCAGTGGGTGAAGCGTGTAATACAGCTGCAGTAGGGAGGAGAGACTCTTTACCTGTGCTAAAAAAGCATTTTGTGGAAGTCGTGAAACTGATACACTTAGTGAAACTGATTCTGATACTGATGGGACTGCCAATGTGGATATTTACGGGTGCAAATTACCCTTTTGGTTAGTGATAAGTCTACTGCTGCCAATCCAGCAGAGCACGAGTGCAAATCCTGTTAAATGGCTCATCTGCACAAGGGTTTTGTTGCACACGGTTGCATTATGTCGTTACGTGAGTGAATAACGATTGTTAAGATGGCCTAGCAGGTCAGCCTATGAAATGCTTATAAAGAAGACATGAGTATATTAAGTAATGGAATAGGGAATTAACCCTACGATCCCTCATGGTATTAATGTAAGCTTACTACAAGTCTGAATTATACTGTTGCTTTATTCATATAGAAGATCAAATCAAATGGCTCTGAGCGCTATGGGACTTAACATCTGAGGTCATCAGTCCCCTAGAACTTAGAACTACTTAAGCCTAACCAACCTAAGGACATCACACACATCCATGCCCGAGGCAGGATTCGAACCTGCGACCGTAGCAGTCTCATGGTTCCAGACTGAAGCGCCTAGAACCGCTCGGCCACACCGCCCGGCTTATAGACGATCACTTTGATATGAATTATGGCCATGCACATACTATACACAATGTTATAGCCGGTATCTGAAATAGTTCTAGCAGAGAAGTTGCAAGCAAATAAACAGATCATTATATCACAGTCACTATAAGTTGCACGACGTTCATTGTTCACATTCTCAACTCGCAAACTGACACACCGAAGACTAAGTTCCGAGTAATACGAGTAATGCTCCTACCTCAGAACTCATACTCGTTTCGCCCACCTTACCCACGTGGAACCCACGTGTAAAAGACCTCGATCTCTGCTGTGCATGCCCTGTTCTTAGTTTTTCCTAATGACACACTACTCTAGTCAAATTAATATCCGTATAGCTCACCATCACTTGTTTATAAACATTTTTTACAAAATTCAATGCTTTAGCCAAATACAATACACAATTCTGTACACAACTCTTGTTATACATACTATTATATTTTCTCGTCTGCTTTATTCTTTCTTACCCGTTTCGCATTATGTTATTCAAATTCCTGTGCAGTTATTAACATGTAAATTTGTTAATATACATAGAAAATTAATTATCAGTCCAAAATACACACGCAGACGCTAATAGCTTTACGTATTTGTGGACAACTCCTTCGTAGGCACACAGCTTCACCTGTTATCTTACACGCATGGTCTAAGGTTCGTTCTGAACCCCACTTTTTTGGGATATACAACACTTGTGATGGCATATGTTTACGAACTGAAGTTCACATCTCCAAATTTGCTTAAACTTTCTCAGTACAGCTTTTTTGCTCCTGATTCATTGATATGAATATATACCATCCCACAACTCATGGTCGATTTAGAAATATATAATAAATTCAGCAGTTTTATTGATTAGCATTCCCAAAGAGCACATACTGGTACGTATTTCATTGTTATCCTGGATAAGACATGTTGTCACTTAAAAGGTTAAGAGATTATCGTTGAAGTTTCTAGGAGCCAGCTGGAGACAGTCTATGAGTTATTATATCTGCTTCTACATGGATACTCTGCAAATCACACTTAAGTGCCAGGCAGACGGTTCATCAAACCACCGTCAGAATAATTCTGTATTTTCCACTCTCGAACAACGCACGAAAAAAATTAACACCTATATCTTCCCGTGCGAGCTCTGATTTCCCTTATTTTATTGATCGCTTCTCCCTATATAAGTCAGCATCAACAAAATATTTTATCATTCGGAGGAGGAAGCTGATGATTGAAATTTCGTGAAAAGATCCCGTCACAACGAGAAACGCCTTTGTTTTTACTGATGTCCACCCCAAATCCTGTATCATGTCCGTGACACTCCCTCCCCTATTTCTCGATAACACAAAACGTCCTGCCCCTCTTTAAACTTTCTCGATGTACTCCGTTAACCCTGTCTGGTAACGATCACACATCGTACAGCAGTAGTTCAAAAGAAGACGGACAAGCTTAATGTAGGCAGTCTGTTTAGTAGATCTGTTGCATCTTCTAAGTGTTCTGCCAATAAAACGCAATCTATTGTCCGCCTTCCCCTCAACATTCTCTGTGTTCTTTCCAATTTAAGTTGTTCGTAAATAATTGAATGTACGGCTTTTAAATTTGATTGATTTGTAGTGTAACAGAAGTTTAACTGATGCTTTTTCGCACACTAGCTGTGCACATTTACCAGTTCAGCAGATGGGGTCTCTGTGTTATTCTGGAAGTAGTTAGATTTTACAGGACTTTGGATAGTGGTATAACAATTGTGACAGTTGTAACCCTGACTCACAGGTTAAAGCGAGGCTGGCGACTCGTAGACCGCTTCAACACTGGAGCAGTGCGTATAATTGATATGAGTCCGTCAGTAATTGTATTTTGTCACACACGCCACACAATGCACAGTCAGTGTGCTGCTGAGCCTTTCTGATACTATTCTGTTTCGGACGGAGAGTAACTTGACGATTTTAGGTCCACGAGCTTGTTACAGGTTGTCAGAAGGACGCTGACTAAGGTAGCTCTTTGACGTCCGGGAAAGGGGTGAAGGCGGGGGGGGGGGGGGGGGGTGTAGAGGTGCGCCCGTTTGTCCCGTGAGTCACCGCAGAGTCGGGGAGTCGCCCATCCGCCGGGAAAGTCCGGCACGCACACTCACTCACTCACACGCACTCACCGGCTGGCTCTGAAAGTCGGGACGCACGGGCTGTCTGGCTGCGTCGCGTCACGCCACAGACTCGCGCAGGCCTTGACCTCCGCTTGCGGAAGGAGGACGCTAGCTGGCGAGAGAGCTTCCCTGCGCCTCGCACCTGCGATCCTGCGATAACCACAACCGCGCAAGCACGGCAGAGCGCTACCCAGACAAGTGGCACTTCTTTCGTTTTGTGTTGTTTGATACACGGATAGATCAGTTCGGTGCGTCGGAGAGATAATAGTTTTCGAGTTCCAGAACTGAAGTTACAGTTCTTCGAGGACGCTCCAGCAATAGCAGAATCACGATTTGTAAACATATTGACCCTCCGTCGCTCGCGCGGATGACACTCGTCATCGACATGACTTTCCCACTCAATTTTGTCTGACTGGGCGGGACTGAGATCGCGCCATTTTCAGTACCTTTCTGTTAATTCTCCAGCAGTTAGCTCCAATCATTGTTGGCTTTCAGTTACGAAAGATAAATTTTTTATGAAACATTATTATAGTCTGGACGACACCAGTCATCCACGCGAGCTCTGCTGCCACAGTCTGAAACAAAGTAAGTCTGTATTACTTTATTGCTTTCCTAGATTCAATCGATCTTCCATGTGCGTAACGTTGGACTTACTGAAACTGACTGCAGTTACCTTCCGTGTTACTTAGTATTCTCTTTATTTTGAGACTGCCGGCCGCGGTGGTCTCGCGGTTCTAGGCGCGCAGTCCGGAACCGTGCGACTGCTACGGTCGCAGGTTAGAATCCTGCCTCGGGCATGGATGTGTGTGGTGTCCTTAGGTTAGTTAGGTTTAAGTAGTTCTAAGTTCCTAAACAGGACTAACGAGCTATTATTCTTTTCTTGGCTGCCGAAGGACAAGGACCGGTAGACATTCATCGGAAAATGAAGAATGTGTAATTAAGGCGAAACGTCTTGGAAAACTACGAGGCAAGGGGTACTCGTGTTTAATGATAACGCACGTCTCCATATCGCTGATTCGCGTGGAAGACGCTAGAGCACCCGCCTCACAGTGCTGGTCTCTCCCCATTATCACGTCTTCGGTTCTTTTAAAAAAAGACCTTGAAGAGTCGACGATTCCTGTCGCGCGAGGATGTGTAGCAGGCAGTTATGGACTTCTTCACGCAGCAGCATAAAGTGTTTTACCAAACGGGCATCTTCAACCTGGTACGCCAGTGGGGTGACTTTGTCAGTGCTGCCGGCGATTTTGTCTGATTGGCATACCGATTCTTGACTGTATGGTCTTCGGACGTTAACTTTTTGATCGTCCATTATATATTAATCAATGCCCTATTTTTTATGGTGAATATTCGATAATACTTTCCAGTTGTGCACAGGATTTGTGTGCCAAAGATCACACGTCGAAATATATTTGCCCGAGACGTTTTTCATATTCATTCCTGAGTCACATGGCGCGTTTCAGCTTAATGGCAAGCTAAATGGGGAGCAGCTGCTATCGAATTACGTGAGTGATAAGATATTTTGGTAGTCTTGCAACAGATACTGAAACACTATCACGTGCTCTTAAGATATCAGAGTTACTGCCGGGGCACATATGCGGCTTCTACAACCCGCATAATCACAATATAGAGTTTTCGGTATTGCTTTATTCCGCGTCAACATACATGGTGTAAATTGTGCGAAACTGTGACGAGAGAATATACACTTCTTTTTCTTTCCATTTCCATATTTTTTCTTCTTCACTGCGTTTCCTGAAGAAACTGGCAGTTGTGAGTAACCTGTTTCGTTAGCGTGCTCACTAAATAGTGATAACGCTTTATCGCTGAAAGTAAAAGTGACCTTCATTTAGCCTGTGCAGTTCCAGCTTACCTGAAAAGCGTCTCCTTTAGTAAAATTTGTACAGAACGTTGAGACATTTTGTCACATTTGTTTATTATGACCGCTTTCGGCTTATGTTAAAGCCATTCTCAGATTTTTTGGGCCTCCTTTGGCTGGTGCATTGACAGTGTATGATCGTTGTATCACGTGAAAAACCGAGAAGCCACCAACACCAACCACAGGTGGCCCAAAACATCTGAGGGTGGTTTTAACATAAGTCGGAATTCATCATAATAACAAATGTTATTGCGATCTCTACTGCTGTTTTAACCAAAGTACACTGGCTGTGGTCCAGTGATGTACGGTTTTTTTCCAGTCAGAATGACGCAAACTATCAGCGATAGTCGTATAGCATGTTTTAAAAAAAGATCACTCCATACACAGAAGAGTGAAATGTAAACAACAGTTGACCATTAACGCGAAAACATAGTTAGCCATGAATGATATGGGGATATAACAATATTCAATTTTTAGTTACAGGACAAATAGTATTATAATGTTTAAAGTTATTTTTACCCTAGATTTAAGATTCTAACAAAGGAAATATCCCTGCTCTAACGGAGATGAGTTTGTTTTGCAATCCATCGTGTTCATTTATCTGCAAAACTCTGCATTTATTTCCATTTTTAGATCGTTATGGCCAGCTACGGAGTGCGATTGAACTTATTTCACTGATATGCTTGCTTTCTTCTTCTCCCAAAATCTCTTCATCTTCTCACTGTGGTGCTTCTTACGTTCTTCTGTCCATGTCCTCTTAGATGCAACACTCGGTTTGATTTTAAATTTATGCTAGTGAATTAAAGTTTTGATAGCAAATCTTCCCTGTAGAATTTTGTTTCTAATCCCCTTTTCCTGAAGATTTTTTTATATTTCAAGTCTCCATTTGTTTTTAAGTTGCGAGGACAATGTAGATAATGCTTTTGGACAGTCTTTTATCGTTCATTCTCAGAATGTGGTCTCAAAATTTCAATTTTTTCCCCTGAAAGCGTCAGAGATTTGCTCAAAATTTTTATGTAACTCGTTATAGCTCCGTCTCATCCAGATTCCCCCAACACAAACGGAAACAAAAATTTTCTTGGCATTTTCCGTTGTTCTTTTTGTTTAATGATTAAGTAAACGATTGCAAAAGCAAAGACTGCTCTGGAAACAATATTTTGTGGAAGATGATTTTTATCAGCAGACACGCAAGGCTGATAAATGAAGTATAATTTGGCAAAAAGCTGAACATTTACTTGAAACGATGTGTCTTCACACATGCAGTACTCACAGAGTCATATATCGCAAAATATATATTGCTGTTTTGTACTTTATTTTCTTATTCGTCATCAGATTGCAAATGGAAGTTGAGTGAAATGTTTAAAAACCAACCGAGTGGGACTTGTGGCAAGGTGGTGGTGGTGGTTAGTGTTTAACGTCCCGTCGACAACGAGGTCATTAGAGACGGAGCGCAAGCTCGGGTTAGGGAAGGATTGGGAAGGAAATCGGCCGTGCCCTTTCAAAGGAACCATCCCGGCATTTGACTGAAACGATTTAGGGAAATCACGGAAAACCTAAATCAGGATGGCCGGAGACGGGATTGAACCGTCGTCCTCCCGAATGCGAGTCCAGGGTGATAACCACTGCGCCACCTCGCTCGGTTGTGGCAAGGGCTTTGTGTGGACATGCTGCATCATTTCCGGTGTGTCGCACTGCGAGGATCCCATCATTAAATGATGCAGCAGGAATAGGAACTTGGTAGCCAGATCTTTGCCGTGCATATGTTAACATAGCTCGGTACCTCGGTCCAGAATGTTGTCGCAGATAACAGAAGGAAGGCGGATGGCGACATATCGATCGTGTACCGCGACCTACGGTTTCTGCTGCACGTGTTGTCATAAGTTGTTAAAAGCAAATATTTAATTCTTTGGCAAATAATACCTCACTTATGATTCTTGTGAATATGCTGGTCGTAATTACCTGCTGCACGGTACTGTTTTTCCAACAAATCAATTTGTTACATCGCACGATGGAAGAGTCATAGGTTCTGGTACTCCACTGGTGATTATCCCAGAACACGTTTGTGTTCGTAGCTTTAGACTCATTCGCACTGGATCAGATTTAATCATCACAGATTTGTTCGGTTGCTTTCTCCGTCATTCACAAAATATACTTTCAGAACTGTTTTTGGCGCCTACACGTCATCTACTCAGGCACCTTGTGATACAACAAAGTCGGAAAGAGTGTACAACACAAATTATATATGAATGTAGGTCACATATCTACTCAGGATGTCTGGCGATTAAACGGATCTGATGATTAGAAAAAAGAGGAGCGTGTTTCCTTAAAGGTTCATTTAGAAAGCCCGAAAGCGTCACGGAGATCAGCCAACTCTAGTGGCGGATTCTGCAAGAAAGTGGTTCTGCACAACGATGCGGTTTAATGTTAAAGTTCCAGGAGCGTACGTTCCTAGAAGAATCAGCCAGTATATTGCTTCGTCGCACATGTATCTCGCGAAAAGCCGATGAAGGTAAAATGAGAAAGATTCAAGGTTACACGGAGGCTTACTAGCAATTGTTCTTCCAGCGAACCATTCGCGATTGGAACAGGAAAAGGGGAAAGATGAGTCGTGCACGAAGTATCCTCCGCCACACACTGTACGACGGCTTGTGGAGTACAGTCGCTCCCAAAAGACTTATTACTCCTCAGTTCAGAAAATCTCGTCCACGCTTAATCCTAAAAACAGCACAGAGATAACCTTTTCTTCTGCTGTAAAGAATTTGGGGATAATTCAGGACCATCACTCGGATTGGGCTGAACACACAACTGCAGTCTGAAAAAAAGTGTCAGCGTAACAGAAATATAAAAACTACTTCCTTTTGAGCTTATAAAGAAACTCGTAGCGGCATTAATACTTGACATCCTTGATTAAGATGCTCTTATTCTCCAAGAACTTTCGTGCGAGAGCGCACATCGGCTGGAACTAGCGACGAATGCTTCTGTGCAATAAATTTGTGATGTTCCCTATTTTGACTATAACACATTTGATGAATACATGCCCATAAACGTAGAGGTTAGTATACTCTGCGGTGGCGTACAGTCTAGTCAATCATTGCGTTGGTTCCTATATATACTGTGTGATCAAATGTATCCGGACACCCCCAAAAACATACGTTTTTTATAATAGATGCATTGCGCTGCCACCTACTGCCAGGCACCCCATATCAGAAACCTCAGTAGCCATTAGACATTGTGAGAGAGCAGAATGGGGCGCTCCGCGGAACCCACATACTTCGAACGTGGTCGGATAATTGGGTGTCACTTGTGTCATACGTCTGTGCGCGAGATTTCCACAGTCCTAAACATCCCTAGGTCCACTGTTTCCGATGTGATAGTGAAGTGGAAACGTGAAGGGGCACGTACAGCACAAAAGCGTAAAGGCCGACCTCGTCTGTTGACTGACAGAGACCGCCGACAGTTGACGAGCGTCGTAATGTGTTATAGGCAGACATCTATCCAGACCATCACAAGAGGAATTCAAAACTGCATCAGGAGCCATTGCAAGTCTTATTACAGTTAGGCGGGAGGTGAGAAAACTCGGATTTCATGGTTAAGCTGCTGCTCATAAGCCACACATCACGCCGGTAAATGCCAAATGACGCCTCGCTTGGTGTAAGGAGCGTAAGCATTGGGAGATTGAACAGTGGAAAACCGTTGCGTGAAGTGACGAATCACGGCACACAATGTCGCGATCTAGTGGCAGGGTGTGGGTACGGCGAATGCCCGGTGAACGTCATCTGAAAGCGTGTGTAGTGCCAACAGTAAAATTCGGAGGCGGCGGTGTTATGGTGTAGTCGTGTTTTTCGTGGAGGGGGCTTGCACTCATTGTTGTTTTGCGTGGCACTATCACAGCACAGGCTCTCTACTGAAATTCTGTTCTTTCCTAGCAGCCATCGTCATTTTCTTTCCAATCCTATCCTCTTTCATTATCCCTTCCACGTCTTCTAATATCAAGAACGCTTTAAAAGTGCTGAACTAATCAATATCATTCGTAATGTCTCCATTATTATTGTTATTATTATTATTATTATTATTGCCAGTTATTGTTTTTATTAATAACGCTAATTAATATATTGGCGCTTCTTATGTAACCTTTTTTATACGTGTTGTTTGTGATTAGATGTAAGAGAGGCCCTTAAGGCCCTCATCTAATCAGGCTAAATAAGCAATAGATAAATAAATCTTAAACTAAAAATTTAAAACAAGCTCGACACAGAAAAGCCTCTAGAAGGTCTAAAAATAATATCCTTTGCCCCTTTAAGTTTAATATAAGTAGTAATATCTGGTTGCAAGCGTCGTCCCTTTGGGGGACCGCTAAGTAAATTTAAAAAAAAAAAAAAAATGAGAAATTAGCTGGAACTTCCTTTCTAGAGCAGCACACTTTCTTTATTGCTGGGTACAAGCATATTCTGATTGTCGGCATCTCTTCCAATCATGTGCGTCCCGCATCCACATCTCAAAATAGGTAGTGAAGTTATAATTACTTATTATATAAAATATGAAAAACTGTCCGTCTTTAACTAGTCTACCATTGCTGCAGAATAGAGTTAGCTATCTATTTTATACCATATTTTACATAATTACGTACGAACTTAATCTCACGCATTAATCTATCTTACGAGGTATGTTTTTTGCAGTGGTTTATGGTAGCGTACTAACTCACGCTTCATTTAACCACACGGTGCAAGGTTTTCTGTACGTGGGGCGTGACACAGAGTGGCGACCCGAACGGCCAGTCACGTGAGGTGAGGGCAGGCGTCGCTGACGGTTGTGGCTGTATTCCGAATTTTTGGCTGTAAATTAATTAAGATTTGACTCGAAGATTAGATATCGTTGTTTTGTTATTTACCAACGTTGCCTAGGTAGCTTATTTGTATTTAAATTTCATAGTTCATCTTTTTTAGATGTAATCTTTTTTTATTTTATTTATTTAGCGGTCCCCCGAAGCAACGACGCTTGAATCAAAATATTACTACTTATATTAAACTGAAAGGGACAACACAATATCTTTTTTTACTTTTTAGAGGTTTTCTTGTGTTGCTTTTTTAAATTTTTAATTTAAGTTCTTATTTAACGCTTTTTAAGCTTCATATTTTACTACTATACACGGTACGATCGACACTACGGCCACATTCACGGAAATACCTTCCTGGACGAATCGCGATATGGCGACACTATTTATGCGTTTCTTTTTCTAATTCACACGTATATTCATTGACTGTGTCTTAGTGTGTGTTTAGTTAATTTAGGTAACATAAGCAATAAGCACTGGTGATAATTTTCAAAAGAAGTCGGAAGAAAGTGGGTTACCTTTGCGCTCTCAGGCAATAGGCTGCTCAAACTACACGTAAGCGCCAAAGTAACTGATACGGGGTGCGTATTCAAATACAGAGAATACGGCGCTGCGGTCGGCAACGCCTATATAAGATAACCAGTGTCTGGTGCAGTTCTTATATCGGTTACTACTGCTATAATGGCAGGTTATCAAGATTCAAGTGAGTCAGAACATGATGTTGTAGTCGGCACACGAGCGATGGGGCACAATATCTCCGCGGTAGCGATGAAGTGGGGATTTTCCCGTACGACCATTTCACTAGCGTACCGTGAATATCAGAAATCCGGTAAAACATCAAATATCTGGCATCGCCGCAGCCGGAAAAAGATCCTGCACGAACGGGTCAAATGATGACTGAACATAATCGTTCAACTTGACATAAGTGCAACCCTTCAGTAAATT
Organism: Schistocerca piceifrons; assembly: GCF_021461385.2. Taxonomy (NCBI): domain Eukaryota; kingdom Metazoa; phylum Arthropoda; class Insecta; order Orthoptera; family Acrididae; genus Schistocerca; species Schistocerca piceifrons. The sequence goes on from NC_060144.1 coordinate 503,936,900, forward strand.
GCTGCAGATTTCAACGATGGGCCATCAACAAGTGTCAGCGTGCGAACCATTCAACGGAACGTCATCGATATGGGCTTTCGGAGCCGAAGGCGCCCTTGTGTATCCTTGATGACTGCACGACACAAAGCTTTACGCCTTGTCTGGGCCCTTGAACTCCGACATTAGACTGCTGATGACTGGAAACATGCTGCCTGGTCCGACGAGTCTCAAATTGTATCGAGCGGTTAGACGTGCACGGGTATGGAGACAACCTCAAGAATCCATGGACCCTGCATATCAGAAGGGTACTGTTCGAGCTGGTGGAGTCTCTGTAATGGTGTGGGGCGTGTCCAGTTGGAGTGATATGGGACCCCTGATACGTGTACGTGACACGTACGTAAGCCCCCTGTCTGATCACCTGCTTCTATTCACGTCAATTGTGCATTCCGACGGATTTGGGCAGTTACAGCAGGACAACGCAACACCCCCCACGTCCAGAATTGCTACAGAGTGGTTCCAGGAACACTCTTCTGAGTTTAAACACTTCTGCTGCCTACCAAACTCCTAAGATATTAGCATTATTGAGCATATGTGGGATGCCTTGCAACGTGCTATTCAGAAGAGATCGCCATTCCCTCGTACTCTTACGAATTTGTGGATAGTCCTACAGGATTCATGACGTCAGCTCCCTCCAGTACTACTTCTGACATTAGTGAAGACCATGCCACGTCGTGTTGCGCCCTCGCATGGGCCCTACACGGTATTAGGCAGGTGTACCAATTTCTTTGGCTCTTCAGTATATTAGGGCAAAATCATTTGACTTATTACTGAATTGTAAACCTTAAAAAGAATACAAAATGTCTACGAGAGCATATGTTGAGTCAGAATCTCCTTTTCTGTGCTTGGTAAGTTATGAAACAAGTGACTTCAAAAGCATGACTTATCATTGTTAGTCAACCGTAAAAGATAAACGTATGTTCTCGTAGATTTTCATTTAATTCTTTCAGTCCTACAGTCTGATACTACGTTTTCTGATGTAGCCCTTGTATATTACGTAGCGTATATGAAAAGAGTCCGATGGTGGGAAACATTTTTACTCAATTTACCTGATGAAATTTAAACGGTTGAACTGACTTTCATGGAACCTAGCTAAGAACCTTCCAAATTAAAGAAAAAATTTAAAAAAACCTGTAACTCGGACCTTTCATTTGAGAGCTGCTATGTGACAGACAGATACAAGTGTGAAACTTACAACACCCCTCTTTTTGCGTTGTGGATTAATAAATAAATATAGATTTAGATACAGTAAGTCTTTTTGGATATATTTTGCATGGTATGCCTCACCCTAGATAGAGTTGGAGACTTCGCGATCACTGCCTCGGGTTGATAATTCATTGACTCCTGAGACGTGGCGGGTGGGGACCCGGTCGTCTAAGTAATCTCACGTCACTTCCCCTCTCCGGGTCGAGTATCGGAGATGGTATGCTCCCGGCGACGGACGTCTTTACAAAGGGTCGCTCCATTTGAGGGGAAGGAGTCGTCGGTTTGCGTACAGAGCGCGTCTCGCGGCGGGCCGGCGCGGTATTTGTATGGCTTGTTAAGCCAGCATAACGGGATGAAATTACGGCCGCAGTTGGCGGGCGTCCGGTAAGGACAGACCAGCGCGCGCGCAGAGCTCCGCACCACTGACCGGTCGCTACTCCGGGGTTCGAGTCCCGCCCGAGGTCGCAGTACCCGAGGCGGGTACCTCCCCGCTTCTACACAACGTGTATCAAAGCTTTTCTCGATACACGTGAACGATATGACGAATAGGGCGAGCAGAAGTCTGTGACTGTTTCGTGACGACGCTGTAGTATGGGGGACTGTAAAACAATTCAAGATCACTTAGACAGGAGTTTGGTGTAATGAACTGCTGGTTGCTGTAAATGTACAAAAACTGTAAGTTAATGCGGATCAGTACGGAAAGCAATTCTGTGCTGTTCGAATACAACGTTAGTGAGGCGCTTCTTGACAGAGTTACGTCGGTGGTATCTAGGAGTAATGTCGCAAAGCGATATGAAACGGAACGAGCACCGCGACGGCGGTAGAAGGGGAAGCGAATGGTGGACTTCAATCTCAAATGGTTCAAACGGCTCTGAGCACTATGGGACTTAACATCTGAGGTCATCAGTCGCCTAGACTTAGAACTACTTAAACCTAACTAACCTAAGGACATCACACACATCCATGCCCGAGGCAGGATTCGAACCTGCGACCGTAGCAGCCACGTGGTTCCGGACTGAAGCTCTTAGAACCGCTCGGCCACAGCGACCGGCCGGCTTCGGTCTGTTGGAAGAATTCTGGGAAAGTGTAGCTCATCTATAAATTCGGAGACAGCGAACAGAACACAGGGGCGACCCTTTCTTGAGCACTGCTCGAGTGTTTGGTATCCGCACCATGTCGGATTGAAGGAGGACATCGAAGCAATTCAGAGGCGAGAGACTGATTACTGGTAGACTCGATCAACAAGCGAGTGTTACGGAGATGCTTCGTGATCTCAAATGGAAATCCCTGGAGGGAAGACGGCGTTCTTTTTGCGATTTTTTTTTTAATTTAGAGGACCAGCATTTGCAGCTGAATGCTCAACGAATCTACTGGCGCCAACGTGTATTTCACATAAGGACCACGAAGACGAGATAAGAGAAACTTGGGCTCTTACGGAGTCATACAGACAAACTTTTTTCCCTCGTTCCAGTTGCAAATGGAACAGGAAAAGGTACCCTCCGCCATGTACCGTATGTTAACTTTCTCAGAGTGGGCGTTAGTTATTAATCACAAGCAGCTTAAGGTACTCAACATACTGTATATGCAGCCATTTATAGTATGTAGAATACCTTAACCTGACGTGAGTGAGATTAGTAACTATCGGCCGGAATGAAAAATTTATTTTTGTTATTGACGTTAAGACACTTGCAATTTACACGAGGCCTACCAGAATGTACCCCCTGTTTGACTATACAATAAAATTTTGGAATAGTTCAAAAAAATTTATTAGATAATTCTTTAAAGTACAGTGGTACCTCGTTTATTCCATCCTCGTTAATCCGGATCTCCTGTTCAACCATGTCGGATTTCTTTTTTGAAGTACAATTAATGTACAGTATTTGATACTGAGGTAATGGTCAACAGCAATCATAAAAAATTTTAATCCAGCCAACCCCCAGACATGGATTTTGGCAGTGTCAGTTAACAAGTTAAGACCGAGTTGTTCAGTACTGCATTGCCTAATTTGTTGTGAACGTAAATTTACATCAAAGAGAAAGAAGGTGGTTATATCCATGGGCAAAAACGTAGGTGAATTGCGTACAGCAGGGCAAGGTGAGATCTGGACAAATATGGAGTTACATGAGACACTTTGAAGTTGAGGAAATAGGCAGATTCTGGTATGTCTAGGTACGAGATTCCTTTGATACTGTTCCTAATAAAAGAAAAGAATGGTCTGTAAACTCAGTTTGCAGAGCTGTTACAGGAGATCTTAACCTTAGGCTAGTCTCTTTCGTGTTGATTACTGTAAGATTTTCACTAGCCTACAATCTAATATTATCGTGACTAACTGTACAAGAAAAATGAAAAGTGTATTCATCTGAAAAATATATCACTCAGAAAAGCGTGCTTCTCTAGAATTTCAGTGCAAAATTCGAACCTTTTGTTATGGTCGCAGCGTCCAATGTTTGCAATAAGCACAGTTTGTACTGCTTTTGATACAGACTTTCTTTCAGGATTCGCTATACCGTTGGTTGAGGGATTTTACGTTGATTGCTCGCAAGTGTTGTGGATATCCTAGGGCTCCTTTCGTAAGTTGCTGGGGTGTATTCGGCACTTTCGTCCGATGTACGAGGATCACCCGTGCTTTACCGCTTGCTGATGCAGCGATCTTCTAGGAACTTTCGATGCCACTCATATATTTCCTTATGATGAGGCGGCTCTTTGTGGGATAATTGGCGAAATGCACGTTGGACTTAAACGTGGTACTCAAACTTTGCTAAACGATCATTCTTGTGGCGTTGCTATTTTCTTTCAAACATAATACAGCGCTACTGCGGCTCTGAAAGGAACTTCTACGCGGAATGTTAAAAAATTTCAACATTTCCCCACCTACAAACGTTGAAGCTGAGTGTTTTTTTTTTTTTTTTTTGTGGTAAACTCTTGGAATGCGCTCCTTCTTTTTGAAAAACCTTACTGCTGGATCTGTAATTTCATCCTTAAAGGGTTGAGACCCCCAACAGAATGACCAGTAGACCCCGACAAACAGTGTGGAGAGCAAGCGTCCGATTTTCGCGAGCGGGATCTTCCGTACGGCACGTCTGGACCCGTAGCCCCAGCGCAACCTTCGCAGGTAGCGACTCTTGAAGCCTGTGTGCCCTTGGCCTACCGGGAAACGCCTGTCGTCATCATGTTGTTGCTGCAGCCGTCACAGCTAATGAGGGAACTTCCACTCGGTACACCACCAGTCTCCGAGAGGTATATATATACGGATTTTCCAACCGGAGACTGTCCCACTCTTCTCATAGCTGGCTTACGTTGAATTCAACCATGTACGTTAAGTGCCGACGCGAAATGTCGCATCCAATATATAGGTGTAACCAGTAGACAGTAGACACGAATTTGCCATTTCATTTATAATACTTTGACTGAAAAAATCTAGAATCAAAATTATGTAGAAAAAGTAAAAAAACGTAGTACTAAAAGTAGACTTCTTTTTCTCTAGTAATACCTGTTCCTTAAAAAGTGTTTTAGGTGTGTTTTTATCGACAATTATCATCCCAGCATCCAAACCAATATTTCTTATTAGAATCGTTATATTTTTATTATAATATTATTGTACTTATAATAAAGAATAATGTGCCCTTTATTTTTCCTCTGTTTTCGTCATATACTGTTCGCCTTACCATGCCGATGTCAAAACGCAGTGTGTATATGGTGCTTAAAAACTACGTATACAAAATGTTGTTGTTTCGAAGACACCGAAGACATTTGAACCAAGTACCGACCGGTTCTGCCTCGTGTCTGTTTTTCCAGCTGTGACTGTTGCACGTTAACCTAGATGCACAGCAGTATGCGTAAGAAGACTGGTGAAGGGTTGACCGATGTCCACCTCGCACATGTGTTCGCTGATTGCAACGGGAGATATGCACAGTGACGTAATGCTTAGCTGTCCACGCAGCGACGGCAACTACAACACGTTACTTGTACACCTGTACGCAGGCCTTTGTGGCTTTCATTGTACTTTTGCTGATTGAATATTAGAGGCTTTTTACACTGTGGTGAAGGTACTTTCAACTAAATAAATGTAACTGGGGTGAGCAAACGAATAAATCGTAAATAAATATCCGTGAACGGTCACCAAAATTTTGGCTGTCGTGTTCGGATTCAGCTTGTATTAACAGAACAGAAGACTTGTATGACTTTCCTGGATAATGTGAGTCCGTGCCAACGAGGACATGACGATACGGGAGCAACTGCGATAACACCGGGAGTAAAGATATCACATAAGTCGCAGAGGTTACTGTCTCCATTTCAGTTAAACTCAGAGAGAGACGGGAAATGGGAAAGACGCGCTCTGTTTGTCTTTGAATGCAAAACGCATTGCGTAGGTTCTTCCCAGAATAACGCTTTTCCGCGAAACGTCGACTGTCGAGCTAATAAAGTTTCCTTGAAATCCTACAGCCACTGCTCAGCCGGATAAGTCGTTTTGTTTAACATATACGATTCCACGCACTGATACACTAAATCGTGTAATTTCTACAAAAAAAAACATCAACGGGCAATAAGCACATTGTAACCAGAAATAGACATTATTTTTAAATTGGCACAGCAACCTATATCTAAGTTTATGCATCCGACACTTCCCACATATCAAGAAAAATGCAAATGTTCAAATGCGTGTTAAGTCCTATGGGACCAAATTGCTGAGGTCATCGGTCCCTAGTCTTACATGCTACTTAAGCTAACTTATGCGAAGAACAACACACACACCCATGCCCGAGGGAGGACTCGAATCTCCGGCGGGAGGGGCCGCGCAGTCCGTGACATGGCGCCTCAAACCGCTCGGCCACTCCGCGTGGCCAAGATCAATGCGTAAATCCACAAACATAACATAGACCATGTGTGACAGATTTATTTTAGAAGCATTGTAGGACGTGACAAAGTCAGTGCTGCTGCAGATGACAAAATGTTCACAAGCAGAGGGCAACCGTATAAAAGGTAGCTGGTGTGTTGGAGGTCCCGTCGCCACGGAGACTGACGATAATTATTGTAACGCCGTACCCGTACTATTCGCACGCCGTCGTAAATTGAATGGTCCCCGTGGCTATCTGCCATGTGGAGGATCCGGGTCTAATTCCCGATACTGCTAGGAATTTTTCCTTGCTGAAAGAACAGGACCAGAGTCTATTTGGCCTCGTGAGGCTAACTCAGGAGCTAATTGAGAGGGAAGTAGCGGCTCCAAAGGTCTGCAGAGCTGACAACGGCGGGGAGAGCGCTGTGCTGACCCCACACCCCTCTATACCGCATTCAAATGACACCATTGTCTGTGGATGACACGGCGGTCGGCCGGTCCGTCCTTGTCGGTCTCTCTGAGTCTAAAGCGGCATAACTTTACTTTTCCTCATACCACTGGGCCACTTCCCCTAGTTAATGATGGCGTTCCTGCTCAAGTATATCCGCAATGGATCGAAGTCACTAATACTTCGGTTTATCGAACTCTAATAGGATGCTAGCCTCTCTTTGACAGCGCTTATCCCATGGCACACCATACTCTGTTTTCGTGATTTGGCAAATTTATTTTATATAATCCTATGGCTGGACGTTCTTTCTGTCGCCAAAGTTGCCATTGAAACTGAGGGACGAATAAAATGTTCAAATGTGTGTGAAATCTTATGGGACTTAACTGCTAAGGTCATCAGTCCCTGAGCTTACACACTACTTAACCTAAATTATCCTAAAGACAAACACACACACCCATGCGCGAGGGAGGACTCGAACCTCCGGCGGGACCAGCCGCACTGTCCGTGACTGCAGCGCCCTAGACCGCTCGGCTAAGAGGGAGGAATAAAGTGTGTTCGATCTGTGTCTGAAATAGGTAATATTCTCGCAAACAAGGTTGACACTTGGCGTGGGGGCTGAGGGGAGCTACTGAAAATGGATAATGCCTTTGCGGTCGCTCCCATCAGCCACCGCGCCAAATGTCAACTTTGCGCGATAGTAAAATTTGTTGTCTTTGCTATCTTCAGGCGTACCTCAAGGAAGTATTATTGGACCATTACTTTTCACAACATACACTGATCGGCCAGAAATTATGATCGCCTACGTAACAGTCGTGTCGAATTTTGGCACGGATAATAGCGGCGACGCGTCGTGACATGGAAGCAATGCGGCCTTGGTAGGCCACTGGCGGGAATTGACACCATATCTCCGAACAAAAGTCACCTGATTCCCGTAAATTCCGGGGACGGGGGTGATGAGCTCTGACGTCACTTATAATCCAGATGTGTTCGATCGGGTTCGAATCTGGTGAGTTGGGAGACCAGTACATCAATTGGCACTGGCCACTGTGTTTCTCGAACTCCTCCATCACACTCCTGGCCTTGTGACACGGCGCATTATCTTGCTGAAAAATGCCACTGTCTTCGGAAAACATGATCGTTTTGAAGAGGCGTACGTGGTCTGCAACCAGTGTAAAATACTCCTTGGCCCTCATGCTGACCCACGAGCGCCACTGGACCCATGGATGACCAAATGAAAATTGCCCAGAGCGTAAAGGAGCGGCCGCCAACTTGTCTCCGACCCGCTGTTCTCCTGGAAGATTCGCGCCCCCCTATCAGCATGATGAAGAAGGTATCGGGATTCATCAGACCATGCAACGCTCTGGCACTGGGACAATCTCGAGTGCCGATGTTCACGTGCCCATTTCAACCGTAGTGACCGATTTCGTAGTGTTAACAACGGCACATGCACGGATCGTGGGCTGTGGAGGCCCATCGTTAGGAGCGTTCGTTGCACAGTGTGTTCAGACACACTTTTACTCTGTCCAGCTTTAAAGTCTGATGTTAGTTCGGCCACAGTTCGTCGCCTGACGTTTTTTACCAGTCTGACCAGCGTGCGACGTCCGACATCTGTAGCCGGCCGCGGTGGTCTAGCGGTTCTAGGCGCTCAGTCCGGAACCGCGCGACTGCTACGGTCGCAGGTTCGAATCCTGCCTCGGGCATGGATGTGTGTGATGTCCTTAGGTTAGTTAGGTTTAAGTAGTTCTAAGTCCTAGGGGACTGATGACCACAGATGTTAAGTCCCATAGTGCTCAGAGCCATTTGAACCATTTGAACATCTGTAATGAGGGGCGGTGGCCCGACCTCACGACGTCTGCACGTGGTTCATATCGGTTTCGCCACGTGTTGGAGACACCACAGAGCGCCTAGAACAGCTGACAACCGCGCGGCTAGAGGCGACATGTCAACGATTGCGCGGCCCCTCCCGTCGGAGGTTCGAGTCCTCCCTCGGGTATGGGTGTGTGTGTTGTTCTTAGCATGAGTTAGTTTACGCAATGTCTAAGTCTAGCGGCCGATGACCTCAGCAGTTTTGTCCTTTAGGAATTTACACACATTTGAACATTTTGAACAGCTGACAAAACGTGCAGTTTCCAAAATGCTCGTGCCCTTGGTCAAACTCGGATAGATCGCGCACCTTTCCCATTCTACACACGGACAGTGTGCTCAATGATACATCATGAACCGCGCCAAGTGACGCTGCTATCGCCGGGACGGGTTTATGTCAATAGTAGGTCGGTGATCGTAATGTTCTGTAAATGATTCAAATGGCTTTGAGCACTATGGGACTTAACATCTGAGGCCATCAGTCCCCTAGAACTTAGAACTACTTAAACCTATCTAACCTAAGGACACCACAAACATCCAGGCCCAGGCAGGATTCGAACCTGCGAGCGTAGCAGCAGCGCGGTTCCGGCTTGTATAATGTCATAGTAAGCTTATTTTACGCTAAATTCTTGTCACATAATTTTTGTAAGTGATTTATACTTTTTGTATGTATCCAATGTTAAGAATGTAGCTATACTTAAATTTCGTTGAAGAAATCACAAATTGTCGAAACGAAAAAATTGCTAGTGTTTGGCTGAAAACATCTTTTAATACATTCTGTGATAACCAGCAGCCGGTCGGGATGGCCGAGCGGTTCCAGGCGCTACAGTCTGGAACCGCGCAACCGCTACGGTCGCAGGTTCGAATCCTGCCTGGGTCATGGATGTGTGTGATGTCCTTAGGTTAGTTAGGTTTAAGTAATTCTAAGTTCTAGGGGACTCATGACCTCAGAAGTTAAGTCCCATAGTGCTCAGAGCCATTGGAACCATTTGATAACCAGCAGCTCCACGTATGGATTTGAAAAGATAATGACTTTTTCAAAACTCAGAAATTAAAATTTGTACAGAAACCAGATGGCAGTTATAAGAGTCGAGGGACATGAAAGGGAAGCAGTGGTTGGGAAGGGAGTAAGACAGGGTTGTAGCCTCTCCTCGATGTTGTTCAATCTGTATATTGAGCAAGCAGTAAAGGAAACAAAAGAAAAATTCGGAGTAGGTATTAAAATTCATGGAGAAGAAATAAAAACTTTGAGGTTCGCCGATGACATTGTAATTCTGTCAGAGACAGCAAAGGACTTGGAAGAGCAGTTGAATGGAATGGACAGTGTCTTGAAAGGAGGATATAGGATGAACATCAACAAAAGCAAAACAAAGATAATGGAATGCAGTCTAATTAAGTCGGGTGATGCTGAGGGAATTAGATTAGGAAATGAGGCACTTAAAGTAGTAAAGGAGTTTTGCTATTTGGGGAGCAAAATAACTGATGATGGTCGAAGTAGAGAGGATATAAAATGTAGGCTGACAATGGCAAGGAAAGCGTTTCTGAAGAAGAGAAATTTGTTAACATCCAGTATTGATTTAAGTGTCAGGAAGTCATTTCTGAAAGTATTCGTATGGAGTGTAGCCATGTATGGAAGTGAAACATGGACGATAAATAGTTTGGACAAGAAGAGAATAGAAGCTTTCGAAATGTGGTGCTACAGAAGAATGCTGAAGATTAGATGGGTAGATCACATAACTAATGAGGAAGTATTGAATAAGATTGGGGAGAAGAGAAGTTTGTGGCACAACTTGACCAGAAGAAGGGATCGGTTGGTAGGACATGTTCTGAGGCATCAAGGGATCACCAATTTAGTATTGGAGGGCAGCGTGGAGGGTAAAAATCGTAGAGGGAGACCAAGAGATGAATACACTAAGCAGATTCAGAAGGATGTAGGTTGCAGTAGGTACTGGGAGATGAAAAAGCTTGCACAGGATAGAGTAGCATGGAGAGCTGCATCAAACCAGTCTCAGGACTGAAGACCACAACAACAACAACAGAAATTAAAAAATGATAACCTGGTGCTGCTGCTCCTCTGTCAAGTAGCTCCTCAGTTGGCATCAACAGGCCGAGTGCGCCCCGCTCCAGTCCTCCCACAAAAAAAAAAAAAAAAAAAAAAAAAAACCATGGCTGTACCAGGAGTTGAACCCGGGTCCTCGGTTCAGCAGTCGGCACCCAGCTGCAGAGGCGATCTAGATTTACTATCCTCGACCGCAACGACCCGGCCGACAGTACATTAAACTCCGACGCAGCAGAGGGCCGGTGACCCACTGAGTGAACGGGGCGGCGGGAGTAGGAGTAGGGAGAAAGGTGCCCAGTGTGGGCTGGTCCGAGACTTTGAGATGGTTCGGTACGGTCGATGGCGCATGGGACTGTGTTCGCGTCTGCCAGATCGGCGGCGTCTACAGTTCGTTTCACAGTTCCTGTTACACACCTCTGTAGACGGTAGAGCGGTGTTAGTTTTCAGTGTTTGGTTTCTTGCACACAACAGTCTCTGTGACAAGTGAAAGACTCTGCCAGTTAAAGTGCGATTCGTGGGTTTGTAGGGACCAGGCATGTAGAGCCATTTTGTTTTGCGTTTCTATGACAGCATCTCAGGACTGCAGCAGTGCTAATCCAACTGCGGCATTTACAATCATATTGAAATTAGCTGTCATGTGACAGCGAGCGGGTTGGACTGCCGCCGCCAACAGGTTAGATAGCTCCAACCGTGGTTCCACTTCCGCTGCACGAATCATTATGGCAACCAGTTGCCAAGTGGGCAGCTTTCCTGGCCGCAAAAATCTCGACTCTTGGAAGAAAAAGTTTAACGTAGTTCTTAATTGAAATTAACAACAGATTTCTTTCACCTTCTTATACACTGAAGCGCTAAAGAAACTAGTATAGGCATGCGTATTGACAAACAAAGATATGTAAACAGGCAGAATACGCCGCTGCGTTCGCCAACGCCAACAAGTGTCTGTCGATCGGTTGCTGCTGCTACAGTGGCAGGTTATCATGATTTAAGTGAGCTTGAATGTGGTGTTATAGTCGGTTGCAGGAGCGATGCTACACTACATCTCCGAAGTAGAGATGTAGCGGGGATTTTCCCGTACGATCTTTTCACGACTGTACCGTGAATATCATCAATCCGCTGAAACATCAAATCTCCGACATTGCTGCGGCCGGAAAGAGGCGCTGCAAGGACGGAACCAACGACGACTGAAGAGAATCGTTCAACGTGACAGAAGTGCAACTCTTACGCAAATTGCGGCAGATTTCAATGCTGGGCCATCAACAAGTATCATCGTGCGGGCCATTCGACGAAACATCAATGATATGGACTTCCGGAGCCGAAGGCCCACTCGTGCACCCTTGATGGCTGCACCACACAAAGCTTTACGCCTCGCCTGGGCCCGTCAACATCCACATGGGACTGTTAATGACTGGAAACATGTATCCTCGTCGGACGAGTCACGTCCCAAATTGTATCGAGCAGATGGACGTTTACGGGTATGGAGACAACCTCCATGGACCCTGCATGTCAGCTGGAGACTGTTCAAGCTGGTGGAGGCTCTGTAATGGTGTAGGGCGTGTGCAGTTGGAATGATATAGGACCTCTGATATGTCTAGATACGACTCTGAGGTACGTAAGCATCATGTCTGAACACCTGCATCCATACATGTCCATTGTGCATTCCGATGGACTTAGGCAATTCCAGCAGGACAATGCGCCACCCCACATGTCCAGAATTGCTACAGAGTGGATCGTGGGACACTTTCCGGAGTTTAAACACTTCTGCTGGCCACCAAACTCGCCATATATGAACATTATTGAGAATATCTGGGATGCCTTGCAACGTGCTACTCAGAAGAAATCTCCACACCCTCATAGTCTTACGGATTTATCGACACCCCTGCAGGATTCATGGTGTCGGTTCCCTCCAGCACATTAGTCGTGTCGAAGCCAGGCCGCGTTGCGGCTTTTCTGCGTGCTCGCGGTGGCTCTACACGACATTAGGCAGGTGTACCAGTTTCTTGTGAATGCTGAACATTAGATGGATAGATCACATTACTAATGAGGAGGTACTGAATATAATTGGGGAGAAGTGAAATTTTTGGCAGAACTTGACTAGAAGAAGGGATCAGTTGGTAGGACATATTCCGAGGCATCAAGGAAGCACCAATTTAGTATTGGAGGGCAGCGTGGAGCGTAAAAATCGTAGAGGGAGACCAAGAGATGAATACACCAAGCAGATTCAGAAGGATGTCGGTTGCCGTAGGTACTGGGAGATGAAGAAGCTTGCACAGGATAGAGAAGCATGAAGAGCTGCATCAAACCAGCCTCTGGACTGAAGACCACAACAACAACTAGTTTCTTTGGCTCTTCAATGTAAAACACCACATCAAACTTATTCATATTCGGACACGACATCTTATAAAAAAATAAATAGGACGGGTAGAACCCGTCTCCGCGGATTGCGTAATGCCTCCGAAACTGTGTCACATCCCCGACTACTAATAAAGGCACTGTCATATGGAATCTCTTGGTAAATACGCGATTGGCTCAAAGAATACTCGCGTAATGTCGTACTGGACAATGAATGTTCCGCAAAGGAAGTGTAAATACATACAAGATGATACATCAGATAGCATCAGCAGCACTATAAGATTGTTAGCTGGATTGTTGGTTTCGTGGGGTCTGCGCTACGTTCGAACCCCACATTCAACTCTTATGAACTAAAATCAGGACTCATATGACCACGCCACCGTTTTCGAATCGTCTAGGGTCCAACCGACATCGTCGCGAGTCCAGGAGAGGCGCTGCAGGCGATGTCGTACTGCTTCCATAGCCCATTAACGCCACATTTCGCCGCACTGTCCTAATGGGTAAGTTCCCCGTAGGTCCCACGTTGATTTTTGCAGTTATCTCACGCAGTGTTTCTTATGCGTCTGCACTGACAACTCTACGCAAACGCCTCTGCTCTCGGTCGTTAAGACAAGACCGTCGGCCACTGCGTTGTCCGTGGTGAGAGGTAACGCCTGAAATGTGGTGTTCTCGGCACACTGTTTGACACTGTCGATCTTGAAATGTTGAATTCTCAAACGATTTTCGAAATGGAATGCCCCATGCGTCTAGCTCCAACAATCATTCCTCGTTCAAAGTCTGTTTATTTCCGTCATGTGGCCATAGTTACGTAGTAAGCGTTTTCACACGAATCACCTGAGTACACTGCACTGTCCTTTTATACCTTGTGTACGCGATACCACCGCTATCTCTGTGTGTACATATCGCTACGCTATCATGTGACTTTTGTATGTCTAGAAGTCTAAATTGGTATGTATAAAATAAAAACAAGTTTAAACTTCACTGGAAACAGTCACACCAACATAGTTCCTGGTAATTGTAACTGTAGTGTTCCGCAACAAATGATGTCCCAACAGTCATAATCTCTGAAAAGCTACTCATTAGTTGGACTTGGTGTTTTTACTTCCTTTTCTGTTTGAATGCTCTGCCTTTAATGTTATGACAGCCGTATCTTACACTTCACTTGGGAAGGGTCACCAGACCGTAAACGCCTTGTGAACGTCAAACGTCAAGTAAAAACAGAACTGTCGAGGAATAATGCACTTTACGAGTGTTGTTTCTGCGAAACGTGACACATCCAGTGTTATGGTGCTGTTCTGCAGTACGTAATGCGTCCTTACTGCCCATTTGGCATTGTTGTAGCTCTTTTGTCACTCTGTCCCCCACCCCTCTCTCGCAGTTCCGCCTGTTTCCATTGTGTTCCACGTGCAGCAAGTACTTTTCCGGTGTAGTTTAGAGATGGATGTAATGGACAACCGAGACTAAGCTCCACCACCTCGTATGTTGCAGCCAAAAACAGTAATGGTAGCTATTTGTGCCTTCTCCCCAACATCTAAAGCAAAGCAATCCGCAACGTTAAATTTAGTTTGAACACCTCAGTACCTTTTGGACGTCATACTTTGCCTTCCTCCCATCCTTGATCTGACTGACCCACACAGCTAGCAGGGCAACCTACAGTTCAACAGGGCTCCGAATCATGGTACCACTTGGCATTTTTCACACCAAAACGTCATTACCAGATGGGAAAGAAGCGATAAGTGACAAAAGATATCCTGGGTTCCACTGAGGATCGAACTTCAGGTTAGTAGACAATTACCCTCTCAGGCAGCGAGCCACATCTACAAGGTGTACCAACAAGGAGACCACAAGACAGTCGGATTTATGTAATTTTTTATATTTATGGTACACGAAGTTAAGAGCTCAAATACCAGTTTCACAAGGCTGTTCGATGCAACTTCCAAAAAACCTCGGCAAAATCAACTTTGAACTTTTCCGAGAGTCTTTAATATCCTAAAGAAACGTCGATTTTTTGACAGACAGCGAGCGTCTGTGGTAGAGTGCTTGCTTGCAATTTGGGCGAGGTTCGATTCCAGGCCATGGTAAATTACTAAACGAAGGTTCACGTTCTACGAGTGTTTCTGTGAAGAGTAAAATACATAAAGATGAAAAAAAATTGCAATCTGTTGAAAAAGATCTGTAAAAGTTGAGTAGAATGGCACGAATGGCTTCGAGACCACGAAGGGAAGGTTCAGCCGCTTAATTGGAAAAGTTTTCCCTGTCCCTCGCGCCTGCAGGCGCCTTTCCGTAGCTAAGTATGAGAACTGTTAAGTGTAGGTGACTGTAGTGGGTGTGTGCCTAGTACAGCGTTCGTGTTGGAGATGATGAGTGGAGGGAGACGGTGCAGTCTGGTGCCGGCACATAGCCTCCTCCCCATCAGTCAAACAAATCAGTAACAGCTTGCACTGTACGTGCTTGAGCATTGTCCTGCAAAATGATGGTCAGGTCCTGCAGAAAGTGCCATCACTTCTGTCTCTAAGCTGGTCGTAGGTTCTGTTCCAAAAATGAACAGCATAGAGACAGAAGTGATGACACTTTCTGCAGGACCTGATCCTCATTTTGCAAGACAATGCTCAAGCTTGTACAGTGCAAGCTGTTACTGATTTGTTTGGCTGATGGGGCTGCTAAGTGTTATACCACCTACTGCACTGCCCTGACTCAAGACTTCGTAAGTTCAACTCTATTTCTAAACTGAAGGAAACACTTCACGGCATTCGCTTCAGAACTGATACAAATTCGTCGGGCAATAGACCGCGCCGCTTGAACTGTCAACACAACACAACACAACTCGGCTAAAAGTATCCTACGACTTCCACATCGCTGGCAACGGGTTATACACAGTGCTGGTGACTACTTTGAAGGGCAGTAAAACTTCGAATCACGTATCTATTTTGTACGACCTGTAAATAAATAGTTGCCACCATTAAAGTCCCAACCCTCGTATGTAAACACGAAGAATAAAGATGTAGAACATTAATAACGTCTGTTTTATTTAAAAGCATTAAGATTTTTCACATAAGGCATAATGTGGGAGGGTTTGCTGAAAAATAATGCCTCCGAAGTTCTTACGGCATTATTTTTCAGCACGCCATCGTAATTTTGTGCTTATTCTTTCACATGTCGCTTCCACAGTGGCTCGGAAATTGGGTTTTAGGCTCCCATGGACCAAGTTACCGTTTTGCACGCGGTGCATACTTCCAAACGTTGTCGTGGATTGCCTAGCGCACGCACTCTCTGTACAGAGACGTTGCTACCATTACAGTTTACTCTTTGGCAAATACACAAAAATACCAAACTTTCCGTCAACTTTCACTGTTGGCAGTGACGCAGTGTAATAATAATTTACACAGAGGAAACAAATGCCGTGAATTTAAGCCTGAAGAGGAAAAGTGACACTGTATGACAAACACATAATTTCCAGGAATGAATATTGATTCTCAGTTGGGCTGGCAATGAATACATTAAGATACTTGGAAACAGAACATCATCAGCGTGTTCTGCCCTTATAGCCCTGTCATCAGTGTGTAACTGCCAGTGTCTTTTAGTTACCATTAGCTCGTGTGTACACTGGGCTCTTAGTTATGGAATTCTTTTCTGGCGTACAAATACACAAAATACGAACTCCGTTTTCGAAATGCAGAAAAGGGCTATAAGGATAATAACCAAAAATAGCAGTTGAGCTCACTGTAAAACCTGTTCAAACCACTAAACCGTGTGAGTATATTTCCCAATGAGTTGTACATATAAAAAATAACGCTGATAATTACCGCACAAACGGCTCTGTTCATGACCATGGAACAAGATCTAGAATGAATGTAGGTTTACAAGAAAGAATAAACACAAAACTAAAAAGAGCATTTTCCACCTAGGAATAAAACTATAGAATAAATTTCCCGATGAGATTAAAGAGATTACTAAAACAAACTTATTTAAAAAGGCAGTTTTTATACCTATTAAGCAATACATTCTATACATTGAAGGATTGCTTAGGTAATACTGATTATATGTTTGGTACGCTTTTCTTTCCTTTCTTTACTTTCTGGGAAAACTTACTCCCATGGCTATGCATAGCATACTCCTTTTCAACTCAACGTCTCCCTTGTTATAGGGGATGCTGACTCAGTTTTTCAGGTTAGCAAATGGGAAGTTGCGGCACAGAAAATGGAAATCTGGCATAGACGCCATGGTCGTGACTTCAGATGATGCTGTGTGTACTGTAACATTGTGAAACAATGTGTGTGTGTGTGTGTGTGTGTGTGTGTGTGTGTAGTGTGTGCAGTGATGGGAGTGATCATCGGTGTGGCACTAGCCTTTTCCATAATTAAGTAACTTCTTTGTAAAACAGTATAGTGCACAAACGTAAAGCCGAATGAGATAGCGCAATGTTAAATAGGCTAGTCTAGGATTCTGGAGGGTGGCGACTCCAATCTTCATTCGGCCACCCTGGTTTGGGTTTTCCTCGTGTTTTCCTGAATTACCTCAGGCAGATGCCGGGATGGTTCCTACTATAAGGCTACAACCGACTACCTGTCCCTTGCCTGTCATACAATGTAAGTATGTAAATGTTGGTATATATCAATTATCTTATTTTTATTGTCCTGAAAGTTTTAATACCAAGGCATGCCCAAATCCTAGCAAAAGTGGCCTACGGATAAATAAAATTAGTCCAACTAGTACAGTAACAACAACAACTGTCACTACTGCTATTTCATAACATTACACAGGTCATTTAAAATACGTTTCACAAAAATCACATTAAATATAGAAACATATTTTGTTTTAGTTACAGGTTAAACTTCTAAACTGCGACAAAGCCATCTTTACTGTGATAAAATTAGATAATATTAATGAAAAATATTTAAAAAGTAGTATTGCATTGTAGTGTTTAAAGGTAATATCACTCCAGCATTGTGACTGAACTGAAGAGTTCCTAGGAAAGAGAGCACGGGAAGTCGTTCTTAAGAAAGAAATATCTTCAGACGTGAAAGTAACTTCGGTCGTAAGCTGTGGGTGTGTATGTATAAACGACCTAGTGGATTATTCTAGAAGTTCTATAGGGCTGTTCGCGGATGATGGTATAACATATAGAAATCGCAAAAATTCCGAAAGCGTGCGTTCGTAGAAGAGTCAACTAATATATACCTTTTTCCTACGTATATCTGGGACAAGGCCGTGAAGGTAAAATTAGAGAGATTCGAATGTACACGGAGGCTCACCAAAGAATATTTCTCCTCTCGCAACATTTGCGATTGGGAGCGGGGGCAAGTGACAGCGTGTAGATGTAAATGGAAGTTTATACTAACTTCAAAAACAGTACAAACACCCAGCACCGTGGAACGAGAAGAAAATGGACGAGGAAACTTACATAAGCAGCGGAGATCGTGTAGATAAAGTTAGCCAAAGAACAAATATCTCAACACCTTGCAAGCATGAGTCTTTCCCATGTTCTACCCTTGAATGGAACGGGAAGAAACTCTAACTTATGGGACAATAAAAAGTACAAAATGTTCAAATGTGTGTGAAATGTTATGGTACTTAACTGCTAATGTCATCAGTCCCTAAGCTTACACACTACTTAACCTAAATTATCCTAAGGACAAACACACACACCCATGCCCGAGGGAGGACTCGAACCTCCGCCGGGACCAGCCGCACATTCCATGACTGCAGCGCCTTAGGCTGCTTTTATTCTGTTGCATCTGCTCGGGGCGGATGTCACAAGACATCGGTTTCAGTTCGTCGTTGATCTATTAACTCAGTTTTTTTATTACAGAGGGCAGCTAACCCTCTGACCGAACACGCTGTTTTACCGTGCCGGCTAACCGCTCGGCTAATCCCGCGTGGCAATAAAAAGTACCTCCGCCACGCACTCCACAGTGGTTCACGGAGTACAGCTGTAGATGCAGAAGTACGAACGACAGAGCGTCTGCCGAGTGGGCGTTCCCAGCTCGTGTTGGGCCGCGCGGATTACGGGCGCGTTGTGTAACACGCCGAGTGTGTTACAACGTGGTGGCGGCTTTGCCTCAGGGAGGCACTGCATGCACTATCTGTCCCTGCGGCAAACAAGGCGGCCGGACTGTCGGCACAGACACCGCAGGCCGGCTGCAAGCTGGCGGGAGTTAAACACTGTCCGCTCCATTACTGACATCACTGACTGTCAGGCTACAGGCCGAGGTACGTTTTTGCCATCCTTTTCACTTTATTCACGCTCACAACTACGTCTTACACTTCACTCTGACACCCGATCGGTTGTGTTTACTTTCATGTTGTAGTGATACGCACTACTCCTCGAGATGCTATTCTTTGATGATGTTTGTAAATAAAAAGCGATTTAGAAAAGATTGCTGTACGGTGTGGCAGGTGGCAGCTGACGCTAAATAACGAAAAATGTGAGGTGATCCTCATGAGCTCCAAAAGAAATCCCTTGGAATTCGATTACTCGATAAATAGTACATTTCTCAAGGCTGTCAATTCAACCAAGTACCTGGGTGTAAAAATTACGAACAACTTCAGTTGGAAAGACCACATAGACAATATTGTGGGGAAGGCGAGCCAAAGGTTGTGTTTCATTGGCAGGACACTTAGAAGATGCAACAAGTCCACTAAAGAGACAGCTTACACTAAACTCGTTCGTCCTCTGTTAGAATATTGCTGCGCGGTGTGGGATCCTTACCAGGTGGGATTGACGGAGGACATCGAAAGGGTGCAAAAAAGGGGCAGCTCGTTTTGTATTATCACGTAATAGGGGAGAGAGTGTGGCAGATATGATAGGCGAATTGGGATGGAAGTCACTAAAGCAAAGACGTTTTTCGTCGCGGCGAGATTTATTTACGAAATTTCAGTCACCAACTTTCTCGTCAGAAGTGCGAAAATATTTTGTTGATCCCAACCTACATAGGTAGGAATGATCATCCAAATAAAATAAGACAAATCAGAGCTCGAACAGAAAGGTTTAGGTGTTCGTTTTTCCCGCGCGCTGTTAGGGAGTGGAATGGTAGGGAGATAGTGCGGTTGTGGTTCGATGAACCCTCTGTCAAGCACTTAAATGTGAATTGCAGAGTAATCATGTAGATGTAGATGTACAGCAGGCCTTTGAAATACTGGCCCTGATGCAGCTTCGTAATGATTCGCGTCGTGAACAAGCGACGTGCAATGTCTGTGATCCTCAGTCAGCGATCAAAGTATTCATTAACTTGAGGAAAGTCGCTCTCCGGCGTAGGCTGTTGTTTTATTCTGAAATAACCACTTTATTTCACAGTTTATAAATTAGCTATTTCGTGCCCTGTGGCATTACCAAGTTACAAAAAAAAAAATAGTTCAAATGGCTCTGAGCACTGTGGGACTTAACATATGAAGTCATCAGTCCCCTAGAACCAAGTTACATCACAGTAAAAATTCTTACGTGTGTAGCATGATAGATTCCATACTTCTGTGTGTTGGAAGCAACGGCTGACGGCGTCCGTAATAGGGATATCGACAAACGATAGTAGGAACGAATACTAGTACACTATCTGATCAAAAGTTTCCGGGTATCTCTATGTAGTGCGGAATTGTCCACTAGATGTCACGACAGGCGGACCCGCCGGTATAAGAAAAGACGGAGAGTATTGTGTCGCCGGTAGAAAAACAGTAACAGCAGAATGGGTTAGCTGAGTAACAAAACCATCAGGGATAATTCAGCGCTTCTAAGCTATCCACGTCGACTATTGGCGGTCTGACTGCGAAGTGGAAACGCCAAGGAACAACCACAGTCAGGTACATACGGACGGGGACAGTCGAGCATTGCAGCGGGTAAGGCATTGCCTTTCGTAAAGATCTTGGGTAACGCATTGCGTTAGACCACATATTATATTTTTGTTGTGGTCGTCAGTCCTGAGACTGGTTTGATGCAGCTCTCCATGCTACTCTATCCTGTGCAAGCTTCTTCATCTCCCAGTACCCACTGCCCGCTGCAGTACCCTCCGCCAGACACCGTCAGGTGGCTTGCGGAGTATGGGTGTAGATGTAGATGTAGATGTAGAACCTACGTCCTTCTGTATCTGTTTAGTGTATTCATCTCTTGGTCTCCCTCTACGATTTTTAACCTCCACGCTGCCCTCCAATACTAAATTGGTGATCCCTTGAAGCCTCAGAACATGTCCTACCAACCGATCCCTTCTTCTAGTCAAGGTGTGCCACAAATTTCCCTTCTCCCTAATTCTATTCAATACTTCCTCATTACTTACGTGATCAACCCATTTAATCTTCAGCATTCTTCTGTAGCACCACATTTCGAAAGCTTCTATTCTCTTCTTGTCCAAACTACTTATCGTCCACGTTTCACTTCCATACATAGTCACACTCCATACAAATACTTTCAGAAACGACTTCCTGACGCTTTAACCTATACTCGATTTTAACAAATTTCTCTTCTTCAGAAACGCTTTCCTTGCCATTGCCAGTCTACATTTTATATCCTCTCTTCTTCGACCATCATCAGTTATTTTGCTCCCCAAATAGCAAAACTCCTTTACTACTTTAAGTGTCTCATTTCCTAATCTAATACCCGCAGCATCACCCGTTTTAATTCAACTATATTCCATTATCCTCGTTTTGCTTTTGATGATGTTCATCTTATTTCCTCCTTTCAAGACACTGTCCATTCCGATCAGCTGCTCTTCCAGGTCCTTTGCTGTCTCTGACAGAATTACAATGTCATCGGCGAATGTCAAAGTTTTTATTTCTTCTCCATGGATTTTAATTCCTACTCCGAATTTTTATTTTGTTTCCTTCACTGCTTGCTCAATATAGAGATTGAATAACATCGGGGAGAGGCTACAACCCTGTCTCACTCCCTTCCCAACCACTGCTTCCCCTTCATGTCCGCCGACTCTTATAACTGTCATCTGCTTTCTGTACAAATTGTAAATAGCCTTTCGCTCCCTGTATTTTACCCCTGCCACCTTCAGAATTTGAAAAAGAGTATTCCACTCAACATTGTCAAAAGCTTTCTCCAAGTCTACAAATGCTAGAAACGTAGGTTTTCCTTTCCTTAATCTAGCTTCTAACGTAAGTCTTAGGGTCAGTATTGCCTCACGTGTTCCAATATTTCTACGGAATCCAAATTGATCTTTCCTGAGATCGGCTTCTACCAGTTTTTCCATTCGTCTGTAAAGAATTCGCGTTAGTATTTTGCAGCTGTGACTTATTAAACTGTAAGTTCGGTAATTTTCACATCTGTCAACACCTGCTTTCTCCGGGATTGGAATTATTGTATTCTTCTCGAAGTCCGAGGGTATTTCGCCTGTCTCATACATCTTGCCCACCAGATGGTAGAGTTTTGTCAGGACTGGCTCTCCCGAGGCCGTCAGTAGTTCTAATGAAATGTTGTCTACACCCGGGGCCTTGTTTCGACTTAGTCTTTCAGAGTTTTGTCAAACTCTTCACGCAGTATCGTATCTCCCATTTCATCTTCATCTACATCCTCTTCTATTTCCATAATATTGTCCTCAAGTACATCGCCTTTGTGTAGACCCTCTATATACTCCTTCCATCTTTCTGCTTTCCCATCTTTGCTTAGAACTGGGTTTCCATCTGAGCCCTTGATATTCATACAAGTGGTTCTCTTTTCTCCAAAGGTCTCTTTAATTTTCCTGTAGGCAGTATCTATCTTACCTCTAGTGAGATAAGCCTCTAGATCCTTACATTTTCCCTCTACCCATCCCTGCTTACGCATTTTGCACTTCCTGTCGATCTCATTTTTGAGAGGTTTGTATTCCTTTTTGCCTGCTTCATTTACTACATTTTGTATTTCGTCCTTTCGTCAATTAAATTCAGTATCTCTTCTGTTACCCAAGGATTTCTGCTAGCCCTCGTCTTTCTACCTACTTGATCCTATGATTCGCTTTACCTTCGATGCGTCTTTTCCTTGCTGTTTGCGATGACTCTGCGTATTAGCGGCAGGTGTGGCTTAGCTCTGGCTTGATCCCAGCTGCGAGATAGGCTCTTCGCGGCGAGAACACAAGCAGAAATACTCTTCTGGCGTCACAGACCAGCTAGCACACTCTCGGGGGCTCCCCTGTGGCCTTCATAACGGAGATACACTGAGGTGACAAAAGTCACGGGGAGTGATATGCAGATATACCGATGGCGGAGCCGGCCGTGGTGGCCAAGCGGTTCTAGGCGCTATAGTCTGGAACCGCGCGACCGCTACGGTCGCAGGTTCGAATCCTGCCTCGGGCATGGATGTGTGTGATGTCCTTAGGTTAGTTAGGTTTAAGTAGTTCTAAGTTCTAGGGGACTGATGACCTCAGCAGTTAAGTCCCATAGTGCTCAGAGCCATTTGAGCCATTTTTGAACCGATGGCGGTAGTATCGCTACACAAGGTATAAAAGGACAGTTCATTGGCGGAGCTGTCATTTGCACCCAGGTGACTCATGTGCGGAAGATTACGACGTGATTGTGGCCGCACGTTGGGAATTAACAGACTTTGAACACAGATTGGTAGTTGGAACCAGACGCATGGGACATTCCATTTCAGAAATCGTGAGGGAATTCCACATTCAGAGATCCACAGTGTCAAGAATATACTGGGAATACCAAATTTCAGGCATTACCTTTCATCACGGACAACAGAGTGGTCAATGGCCTTTTCTTAACGACCGAGAGAGTAGCAGTTGTCAGGCTACAGTTTTTAGCACCTCCCCCCCTTTTCCCAGTATCGTCCCCGTTTCCCCCATCATCAAATTTATTCCTTGGCGCTACAGAATGTCTCCTTTTTTTTCTTTATTATGTTTCAATGCCCCATCTGGGGCGGGCTGGCAGCAGCATGTGCTCTGTGCTTCAGCCGAAAGACAGCAATTATACAAAGAAGACATTTAAAAGAACAGAAAGGAGAAAATATGGCGTTCATAGAAGTAAAAAGGGGGAACATTACTGACAAAAAGGGGGGCGACTGTAACATGGAGATAAAAACCGTAAAAAAGTAGTGCACACAAAAAACCACACTCTGGGACAATTAAAGAACATAAGGCGAAGAATGGCCGGAGCATAAAAGTATAGACGGACGCCGTAGCACTGACAGTAACACTATGTACAGCACACAATGAAAATCACAGCTCTTGACGCACGGGAGAACAGCACCAAACACAACACTGATGTAGCACACTGGTTACGATGAGCAAACTGAGAGGATCTGCCACGGCATGGACACGAGGGAGAAGGGAAGAAGGGAAGAAGAGGGGGGGGGGCGAAGAAGGCCGGAGAGGGAAGGGTGTGGGAGGGAAACAGTCGAGGAAGTGGCGCAGGGAATCAGGGGGGAAAGAGGAAAATCCGCTCGGGGAGAAGGAGGTGAGAAGAAAAGGGGAGCTCTGGGGCGGGGAGGGGGGGGGGGGGGGGAGGGACAAGGCCAAGTTTCAGTTGGAAGGAAGGGTAGATGTAACAGCAAAGTTCAACATCCGGTAGGGGGAGGAGCTGGAAATTGTGCTCATGAAGGAGATGGTGTGGAGGTGGAGGAGCATGTCTCCTATCGGCCTGTACCTTTATTTTAGTCAATTTTTATGAATTTTTATCTCTCCACTTAGAAGCAGCACATCTTCATAATTTGCTCCATCTACCAATGCAGTCCTCACAGAAAGGGCTTTTGAATCTAGAGGCTGTATCAAAAAGAATCACCCGATTAAAAAAACTATATTATGTTATCTAAGATGGGTGCGTGAACAACGTACTGCTGGAAAGACTAAACTCTCGAGCTTTACATGGTTCCCGATAGGTAGCAGCAATGTGCGTCCACTTCAGTTCTAGTAAAAATGTCGGGACAACAGAAAGTGTTTTGTGTTCTATGTTTTGCGCAGTGCGGGTCGGTAATAACTATCCAGCGTGACTTTCGTACTGGGTTTGGTGTGGATCCTCCTAGGGAGCATTAGACGATAGCATGAGCAGTTCTGAGAAACAGGTTGTTTGTGTAAAGGCAAATCGCCGGGCCGTCCCCGAGTATCCGACACAGACGTCGAAAATTTGAATATTGCATTGACATATGCCGTGCATCTCAAGCTGGATATATTGCACACCTATGGAAAGTTATGAAAAAGAACTTTCTGAATTTCCCGTTCATCAAAAAACAAAATTTATTATATATGTTAATTAGTTTCAGAAGTATAGACGCGCCAAATCGGATGATTCTTTTTGATATACCCTGTATAGTTCTGGATTCAGGAAAGCTATCGTTATTTCCGTTCTGAAATAAATATCCTGTTTACTTCTTCCTTCGTCACTTATGGTGCTACCTAAATAGCAAAACTCGTCACCGCTTTTAGCATCTCATTTGGTGAACTAATTCCTTCAACGTCGCCTGATTTCATCGGTTACAGTGCGTTACCCTTATCGCGCCGCCGTGGCCGAGGTCCCTAAAGCGGGCTTTGGCTGCGGAGCTCGACCCGGCTGTAAGCTGGTTTGAATGCAGGTGGCGGAAAAAAATTTCTCTGTTAATATTTGGCCGGCAAGGGCAGGACAGGTGGAGGCGTAAAGTTCCTGATCCTTGCGCCAACGTCCTGGTTTAAACATTCACTTACTACTATTTTTCCCCGTAGTCGACCCTATATTTACTATTTACGGAAATGACCACATTTTCTCTTAGACCCTTTTCTCAAAACTATGTAATTTTTTGATAGGAATTCTTTATAAATCTAATCTTTGTAAATCTAATCCTTTACTCTTTAGTGAAATAATTAGGTGTGCAGATAATACCATTTTAGAAGTTTTTGTTGGTGTGGTATACCCGAAGAAATACACCCATATGCAACGCCACTAGACAATTCTCACACTCACGCCGCGTATCACTTTTCTTCTCCCTTGCCTTGCACACTATACAGTTTGTGGAGAGTGTTTTCTTTATGTGATTCGTGGGGGGACAAACGTACCACAACCTGAAAACTATTGCTTCTAACTCGCAAAATGTCGAAAAAAATCGAGGGCGTTATACACCACTAAATAGATTGATTTCACACACACACACACACACACACACACACACACACACACAATACATAGAGTAGTATTACAGGTAGTATGTAATGGAGCATGTTGTAGATAAACAAACAAACGAAAACTCCGTTACCCTTATTTTACTTTTATTGATCTCATCTGACAGTCTCCTTCCAAAATGTTGATGGTGTTGAGACAGCAATCAGCCACAAATTTATTTTAAGTTCCTTTCTTCAAATGATGCCGTTACCGGTTTCGAATCATTACAATTCATCGTCAGACGGGTTTCATGCTTTCATTATAACATGTGGTGCATTTTTTACTGATTAGTTGTCCTACAATGTAAATAATACATATTATAAGCACGTCACACAGATCGTTGCGTTACAGATTTGCATTGGGATGTGACTCACGTGAAATGCCGGTTTGGAGTATTTGTTTTCATAGTTTTCATCCAGCAGACGGCGTTCGTAGTTTTCGCCACATTCCCATCATTGCACAGATAAACTTGTAGCACTGAGCGCTTCAGATTTATCACTGAATACATTTCGATCATATTTCTACCGTTGCACACTTAAATTTGTATCACTGAGCACTTCGTATTAGTCACAGAACAGACTTCTAATATGCACCGCTTGTTTTGATAGATACAAAGTGTTTACAAATGTGTGAGTGTCAAAGATGCTACGATATATCGTAAAATTATAAGGATGTTCCATGTTTAGAAAAAGATCATATATTCACTTATGTAACGGAAATACCTTTTACACCAGTACAGAGAGACAGAGAGACATTGATTTTGTGAATATTAGAGTGAATACTGCTACACTAAAAAAAATCTTTGTCATGGAAGATTTTTATAATTAGTTTTCAAACTCAGTCGTTTCGGAAATGCTACCTCCCTTAAGCCTAGTTTACGCTACGACACTAGGTTGCAGACAACTGAGCTACCGGCCACTACACATGCGCGCCGCGCGTTTGTGCAACTCGTTGATGAAACTAAGCACTTTCGGCGTGTTCCAACTTTGGCGACACTAGCTGCATCAGTTTTGAGGTTATGTAGAGTGTACACAAACTGAAATATGAAGTGGGGAACCGAGAATAATGTTCGCTTTTTGAATATCTATGCTTTTCATAGGTGTTTGTGGGATTTCAATGAAGCTCATTACAAAAATGAGCAACATATTGCTGCCGCTGAGACCGTCATGTGCGATCATAACATAGATGGTTTGACAATATCTGAACTGCAGGGCAAAATTTATTGAGTTAGGAGCACATATGCAATTGAATTAAGAAAACTACAAGCAAGTGTAATACTAGCTGTGGCAATGCTCTCGTCTACAAGACTAAAATCACATCATTCGAGTTGGCCAACTCTTTGTTAAGGAATATTGTTGACAGGAGGGAAGGCTACACAAATTCAAGAAGCTGCATTCTTTATTCAATATTCATCTATTTAAAACGTCGCTGCAGTGGTCCCCATTCACATATGTTAGAATTTTGAAATATTGCCACTGTAGAGATCTATCTTCAAGAGAGTAGTTTGCAAACCAAGCCGGCCGGTGTGGCCGTGCGGTTAAAGGCGCTTCAGTCTGGAACCGCGTGACCGCTACGTCGCAAGTTGGAATCCTGCCTCGGGCATGGATGTGTGTGATGTCCTTAGGTTAGTTAGGTTTAATTAGTTCTAAGCTCTAGGCGACTGATGACCTCAGAAGTTAAGTCGCATAGTGCTCAGAGCCATTTGCACCATTTTGCAAACCAACCTCTCCTTAATGCGGCATGCTTCGAATAATTATTTTGCTAATGTTAACAATTATTACTGTTAATGTTGGTGTTAATGAAATAACGTCATCAC
Organism: Schistocerca piceifrons; assembly: GCF_021461385.2. Classification (NCBI taxonomy): domain Eukaryota; kingdom Metazoa; phylum Arthropoda; class Insecta; order Orthoptera; family Acrididae; genus Schistocerca; species Schistocerca piceifrons. The sequence continues at coordinate 503,964,546 of NC_060144.1, forward strand.
TAACTAAAACAGTATCTTATAGCATGCCGTGTGTTTTCAATTGTACTGCACGCAATATGATATGTAATTTCAGTTCTGGCGACAGTACTTCATGCATTACAGTACCGGTACCTTTATTCCTTATTGCATAATTTACTCTATTTAGAACAAACGTGAACAGTTCTGGTGACATTCTAAGATAATTAAAAGAACTTCTTGGATCTTCTGTTATAAATTATTTCAGCAAGATTGCTGAGCAACCGAGCTGACGTCTTTTCTTCATCCACTCACGAATCGAAACACGTTTCTTATTTTTTTCTTATGTAGCGATTCCACGGAACAAACTTTAACTCCATCACAACTCGTGCGACGTGCAGCTGCCAAAACTTTCATTTCAGACACGACTCAGGGACCCGCAAAACGACGAAACTGAAGTGTATACTGGTGTCGCCGTGTCTACAGTCATGTATGAAACCACTTGCGTGCAGCCGTGCGGGATGAGCGGAGCGGTCGCCGGCACGGTAGCTCAGAGTGTTTGGTCAGAGGGTTAGCTGCCTCTGTAATAAAAAAAACTGAGTTAATCGATCAATAACGAACTTAAACGGGTGTCTACGACGTCCGCCCCGAGCAGATGCAACGAACAAAATCGAACAAAACGAGAAAAAAAAAGCGGTCTAGGGCGCTGCAGTCATGGACTGTGCGGCTGGTCCCGGCGGAGGTTCGAGTCCTCCCTCGGGCATGGGTGTGTGTGTTTGTCCTTAGGATAATTTAGGTTAAATAGTGCGTAAGCTTAGGAACTGATGACCTTAGCAGTTAAGTCCCATAGGATTTCACACACATTTGAATACTTGCGTGCAACTGATTGCACGCAACGAGTGGCGCAACCCAATGTCGTCGTGTAAACTAGGCTTTAGCCCGAAAGCCAGTGATCATACCCTTTTGGACTTGAGATAACAGCTCTATTTCTGCACTGTTTTCGCTACGGTCGCAGGTTTGAATCCTGCCTCGGGCATGGATGTGTGTGATGTCCTTAGGTTAGTTAGGTTTAAGTAGTTCTAAGTTCTAGAGGACTAATGACCTCAGCAGTTGTGCCCCATAGTGCTCAGAGCCATTTGAACCATTTTTTTGCACTGTTTTCCGGCTCACATTGTATACATTCCGCTGCTAGTCCTGACACTTGCCGTCTATGAGTGGGTATTGCACGTTGACTTCGAACTGGTTAAGCTCCGTTGCTCTCTGGAGTTGCGGGAACTGTTTACTGGCTTTTCCGCCAGATACCGCCTCTTCTGTAGCTGATCAGCTTGTAGCTCCCATAAGTGCCATGAGATGTCACTCTATCTGACAATTAAACATGGGTGAGATGACAGAACGAATATTACACACTTACCATTGCCATAGTTTTAAATTACATACTGAAACTTTCCTCATGAATCAGTATATGTACTAGTGGAAACAATATCAAAAGCTCTATAGCAGGTTTTGAGATAAGCCTTCGCATGCAGATAGAAAAACGCAACGGACGACTTTAATTTACAATCTGTATAAATGCTGTTGTTTTGCCACTACTATCGTAATCCACATAGGTGTGAAATTAATGATAGGCGCAGAGAGGATTGTGGACGGTGGCTGAGTGCCATAGCGACGTGGCCTGAGAGCCTCCTCCCCCTCCCCCCCCCCCCCCCCTCTCTCTCTCTCTCTCTCTCTCTCTCTCTCTCTCTCTCTCTCTCTCTCTCTCTCTGAAGGGCACACACGCAGTTGAGCCCCGCCGTCGCCCGGATGCAGCGACACCTGTTGCTGTGGCTGTTGCCGCTGCAGACCGGAAACACGCGAGTGCCGAGGCAAGCAGGGAGGAAGGCTGTAGCGGCAGCAGCCATACGGCACGTGCTCTGCCGCTGTGTAAACCCCAGCTATCAGCGGGCCCGCACACGTGCTAACCCGTCACCTACAGGGCGCCGGCAGACGGGCCGCTTCGCGCGAACAAACTCTTACCGGCAAAAACCGCGTGCACACCTACTGTCAAAGTTGCGGAGCAAGTTTTAGGGCTGTTCCGCGACGTTTCTCTCGTCGCAAATCTCGGGGACAACGTCTTATTGGACTCAGCACGTTTTCCGAATTACATTCTACTTGTACGTCATCAAGACAGATTTTCAGGTTATCTGCTGTCTTTGGGGTGTGACATCCCAAGACCACGAAGACAGAAGCAAATGGAGGCATACTACGGAGCATTTGGTCAAAAAAATCAGAAATTTCACAACACATTACGAAAAAAAAAATTAAAAGTACTTGAGAGAACACAAAAAGCTATGCGAGTGAAATGAAAAAAATTAATGGAAGCTATTTTTCGAAAATAGTAATGGGATATTATGGAAGGATGGCGAATTAAAATGTCAGACAATAATACCTCCAATCCGCTACACGCCTTTGATATCCTATAGCAGAAGTAGCATCCACTCTTCTTTTTTGTATACATCGCAACAGTGTGAAACTCTTGTCCGAATTTCAGAGACCACCCAAAACCAAACAGTAGAACTATTCTTACACAAATTTAAGTAACAAATACAAGCAAATGATAGTTTTATTCTTTAAAAAATCATTATTAGCATAAACTATACTGTCAATAAATGTAGTATTATATCTTACATTAACAAAGCTTTTCAGCTAAGTAATTACGGCTTCACGTATTACTGCGACGATACATGAGATCGCTTGTTTTGAAATTGTAAATATAATCATCAGGATGGTGAAAGATCCACCACTGGCGAGGGACCACAGTGTGACAGCTAGCTGACCGATACTGGAATGCTTTCCTTAAATAGAGTGAACTCGTTAGGAATCATTTCCTTCTAGTCTTAAGCTTTTGAGAAGATTCATAGCAACAATAATGCCTCCCGAAAATAGGGTCTATCGGAGTTACGTTTGCGTTTAGTTTTTTCTCTTTTAACAATATTAAATCAGTTATATACAAATTAAACTCTCAGAGAACAGTTTCTCTCGGCATAGCGTTCTGATCGTTGTATTCATACAACAGTCTGACTCAGAATGTATGTATGGACAATTTTGTATAGCGACTATAGCGATGCAGTGTACCACGACTGTCTGTATACAATACCCCGCGACTTTGTCGCTACATACTCGTATTTACGAGCCTAAGGAAGACTGCGACTGGTCCACCAAATATCTCTTTCGTAATATCTACAGTACGGAGTCTGCAGTTTTCGTCAGTCGCCAAATTTTATTTTTATTTAGCTCTTTGGCCGGATGCCCTTCCTGTCGACAAAGGCGTCATTTGGCTTAAGGAAGGGAAGTCGTGAACGCCATCCGTCTGTGGATCGTGCAAACTTTTTTCCGCCTTAAAGTGTGCCAAAATTGCGTCGAATTACACAACGACCCATCGTTTAAGAACCTGTATTCGATTGTAAATTTCTTACTTTATTTTATAAGTGGTTTCGATCTGTTAGATTATCATCAGATGCGTCTGTATCCTGAACTAGTAAACAAAACATAAGAAAATTGTAGCCAACGTAGCCAGTACAGTCAAAAGGTGCGAAAACATTATCACAGTAAACAAATAAACAAATTGTGCCCAAGACAGGCACCTTCAGAATATAAGAATTACGTTTTTCAGGTCGGGACTTGGGGGAAACCAGTCCATTTCAGGAATGTTATTGCTCACAGACCTTTGCCTCAAAGACGCTGCTTAATGGCGGGGTGCACTGTCATAATGGCACAGCTAGTCATCGTCTCCGAACTGTTTCTCCGCTGTACGCAGCACACAGTGCTACCAAATGTGTTCATATCCCTCCGCATTTAACGTTTGCTTAAGTGCAGCAGCGGTACCAATCCTAACCACAAAAATCAGTGCCATGTCACACCACCATTTCCTCTACATTTCACTGTTGTCACTGCAAACTAAAGCAGATAACGTTCTCGAGGCATTCTCCAAACACAAACCCTTCCATCATGTCGCAAAGTATGGCGTGACTGATCGCGTCAAATGGTTCCTTTCTAGTCATCCACTGTCAGGTGATGCCACACTTCACACCACCTAAAGCGCCGGTTAGCATGTGTGTCTATGACGAGCTGCTCGACCATAGTACTCCACTGCCTTTAATTTCTTGTGCACAGTCACTTTGATGGTTGGACTGCTGGTAGCGATTTGGAAGTCAGACGTGATTCCTTCCGCTGCCCTCATGCGATTTTTCACAACCACTTTCCTCAATGCTCGACGGTCCGTTTCCGTCAGTATATGAGATGTGCCTGGTCTTGATTTAGGTGTTTCCACTTGACGGTCACGTCGCCAATAGTCGCCTTGGGAAGCTTTAGAAGGGTTGAAATGACGCTGATGGAACTGTTACTCAGGAGACAGCCAAAGACTAGTTCTCGTTCGACGTCACTGAGCTCTCCCCACATACTCATTCTGCTGTTAGCGCTTGTCTGCTGGCAAACGCAATACTCCCCGCCTCCTTTTATGCTACCGCCTGTCGTGACATCTGGTGGCTAGTTTCGCATTACATAGGGGTTTTGGTCGAATAGTGCACGTCGGACCTCAATGCTCGAGACACACGTCAGTCCGCTTTGAGCGCTCATGACTCTCCGTTATAACAATGCAGTGACCCTTCTCAGCTGGGCGTCCTGATATGTCTCAACAGACACTCTCACTGCTGGATTGTGACATCTGAACTTCCTGACCTGACTGCTTCTGTTACGAGGGCGACAGAAAGGGCGCTCCTGGCCAACAGAAGTCTACTAGAATCAAATATAAGCCTTAATTCGAGGGAGAATTTACAGAGAGTACGTGTTTCGACCAAAGCATTACATGATAGTGAGACATGCACCGTGGGAAAACAGGAAAAGAAGAGAATCAAAGCATTCGATATGAGGTCCTACGGAAGAACGTTGAAACTAAGATGGAACGATAAGGAATGAGGAGGTTCTCTGGAGAATCGGCGAGGAAAGGACAGGATGGTAAGATATCTGTTAAGCCATTAAGGAATAACTCACATGGTATTAGACACACCCGTAGAGGCTAAAAACTGTAGAGGAAAACATAGATTCGAATACATCCAGCAAATAACTGCGGAGCTACGTTGCAATCGCTAGTGTGCGATGAAAAGGTTGGCGTGGGAGAGCAATTCGCAGCGGGCCGCATCAAACCAGTCAGAAGACAGATGACTTTAAAGGAAATGGGGACAATCGTAGTACAGGGCAGTATATACATATACACTGAAGAGCCAAAGAAATTGGTACACCTGCCTAATATTGCGAGCACACACAAGTGCCGCAACACGACGTGGCATGGACTAGAGTAATGTCTGAAGTAGTGCTGGAGGAAACTCAGATCATGAATCCTGCAGGGCTATTCATAAATTCGTAAGCGTACGAGCTGGTGGAGATCTCTTCTAAACAGCATGTTGCAAGGCATCTCAGATATTCTCAATAATCCAGAATGAGATTTTCACTCTGCAGCGGAGTGTGCGCTGATATGAAACTTCCTGGCAGATTAAAACTGTGTGCCGGACCGAGACTTGAACTCGGGACCTTTGCCTTTCGCGGGAAAGTGCTCTACCAACTGAGCTGCCGAAGCACGACTCACGCCCGGTACCCACAGCTTTACTTCTGCCAGTACCTCGTCTCCTACCTTCCAAACTTTACAGCAGCTCTCCTTCGAACCTTGCAGAACTAGCACTCCTGAAAGAAAGGATATTGCGGAGGCATGGCTTAGCCACAGCCTGGGGGATGTTTCCGGAATGAGATTTTCACTCTGCAGCGGAGTGTGCGCTGATATGAAAACTGTGTGCCGGACCGAGACTCGAACTCGGAACCTCTGCCTTTCGCGGGCAAGTGCTCTACCAACTGAGCTACCCAAGCACGACTCACGCCCCGTCATCACAGCTTTACTTCAGCCAGTACCTCGTCTCCTACCTTCCAAACTTTACAGAAGCTCTCCTTCGAACCTTGCAGAACTAGCACTCCTGAAAGAAAGGATATTGCGGAGACATGGCTTAGCCCCAGCCTGGGGGATGATTCCAGAATGAGATTTTCACTCTGCAGTGGAGTGTGCACTCATATGAAACTTCCTGGCAGAGCACTTGCCCGCGAAAGGCAAAGGTCCCGAGTTCGAGTCTCGGTCCGGCACACAGTTTTAATCTGCCAGGAAGTTTCATTCTCAATAACGTCTGAGGAGTTTGGGGGCCAGCGGGAGTGTTTAAACTCAGAAGAATGTTCCTGGAGTCACTCTATAGCAATTCTGGACGTGTGGGGTGTTGCATTGTCCTGCTGGAATTTCCCAAGTCCGTCGGAATGCACAATGGACATGAATGGATGCAGGTGTTTATATAGGGTGGTTACGTACGTCAGAGTCATATCTAGACGCATCAGGGGTCTCATATCACTCCAACTGCACACTCCCCACACCATTACAGAGCCTCCACCAGCTTTAACAGTCCCCTGCTGACATGCAGGGTCCATGGGTTCTTGAGGTTGTGTCCATACCAGTACACGTACATCCGCTCGTTACAATTTGAAACGAGACTCATCCGACCAGGCAACATGTTTCTGTTCAACAATGTCGGTGTTGACGGGCCAAGTTAAGGCATAAAGCTTTGTGTCCTGAAATTATCTAGGGTACACGAGTGGGTCTTTGGCTCCGCAAGCCCATATCGATAGTTCCGTTGAATGGTTGGCATGCTGACGCTTGTGATGGCCAGTATAGAAATCTGCGGCAATTTGCGGAAGGGTTACACTTCTGTCACGTTGAACGATTCTCTTCAGTCGTCGTTGGTACTGTTCTTGCAGGATTTTTTTCCGACTCAGCGACATCGTAGATTCGACGTTTTACCGGATTCCTGATATCCACGATACACTCGTGAAATGGTCGCACGGGAAAATACCCACTTCATCACTACGTATGAGATGTTGTGCCGTGCGAGTGCTACGGTCGCAGGTTCGAATCCTGCCTCGGGCATGGATGTGTGTGATGTCCTTAGGTTAGTTAGGTTTAAGTAGTTCTCAGTTCTAGGGGATAATGACCACAGCAGTTGAGTCCCATAGTGCTCAGAGCCATTTAGATGTCGTGTCCCATCGCTCGTGCGCCGACTATAACATCACGTTCAAACTCACTTAAATCTTAATAACTTGCCATTTTACCAGTAGTAACCGATCTAACAACTGCACCAGACACTTGTTGTGTTACACTACTGGCCATTAAAATTGCTACACCACGAAGATGACGTGCTACAGAAGCGATATTTAACCGACAGGAAGAAGATGCTGTGATATGCAAATGATTAGCTTTGCAGAGCATTCACACAAGGTTGGCGCCGGTGGCGACACCTACAACGTGCTGACATGAGGAAAGTTTCCAACCGATTTCTTATACACAAACAGCAGTTGACCAGCGTTGCCTGGCGAAACGTTGTTGTGATGCCTCGTGTAAGGAGAGAAATGCGTACCATCACGTTTCCGACTTTGATGAAGGTCGGATTGTAGCCTATCGCGATTGCGGTTTATCGTATCGCGACATTGCTGCTCGCGTTGGTCGACATCCAATGACTGTTAACAGAACATGGAACCGGTGGATTCAGGAGGGTAATACGGAACGCCGTGCTGGATCCCAACGGCCTCGTATGACTAGCAGTCGAGATGACAGGCATCTTATCCACATGGCTGTAACGGATCGTGCAGCCACGTCTCGATCCCTGAGTTAGCAGATGGAGACGTTTGCAAGACAACAAACATCTGCACGAACAGTTCGATGACGTTTGCAGCAGCAAGGACTATCAGCTCGGAGACCATGGCTGCAGTTACCCTTGACGCTGCACCACAGACAGGAGCGCCTGTGATGGTGTACTCAACGACGAACCTGGGTGCACGAATGGCAAAACGTAATTTTTTCGGATGAATCCAGGTTCTGTTTACAGCATCATGATGGTCGCATTCGTGTTTGGCGACATCGCGGTGAACGCACATTGGAAGAGTGTATTCGTCATCGCCATAGTGGCATATCACCCAGCGTGATGGTATGGGATGCCATTGGTTACACGTGTCGGTCACCTCTTGTTTGCACTGACGGCACTTTGAACAGTGGACGTTACATTTCAGATGTGTTACGACCCGTGGCTCTACCCTTCATTCGATCCCTGCGAAATCCTACATTTCAGCAGGATACTGCACGACCGCATGTTGCAGGTCCTGTACGGGCCTTTCTGGATACAGAAAATGTTCGACTGCTGCCCTGGCCAGCGCATTCTCCAGATCTCTCACCAATTGAAAACGTCTGGTCAACGGTGGCCGAGCAACTGGCTCGTCACAATACGCCAGCCACTACTCTTGATGAACTGTGGTATCGTGTTGAAGCTGCATGGGCAGCTGTACGTGTACACGCCATCCAAGCCCAGGCGTATCTAGGCCGTTATTAAGGCCAGAGGTAGTTGTCCTGGGTACTGATTTCTGAGGGTCTATGCACCCAAATTGCGTGAAAATGTAATCACATGTCAGTTCTAGTATAACATATTTGACCAAAGAATACCCGTTTATCCTCTGCATTTCTTCTTGGTGTAGCAATTTTAACGGCTAGTAGTGTATATAGGCGTTACCGACCGCAGCGTCCTATTCTGCCTCTTTACATATCTCTGTATTTGAATACGCTTGCCTACACCAGTTGTTTTGGCGCTTCAGTGTACATCGAGAGCCAGCCACGCACCGTAGCAAGTATGGGGCGGTTAGTCCGGACCAGGCGCGTGGCGTTGGTGGTCCACCGCCCACGGCCGCGCCTCGCCTCCGCACAGGGAAATTGGACCAGGCGGACGGAATGTACGGCCTGAGCAGCCTGGCCAGCCACGCCTCGTTAAAAAGGCGCAGCGGCCAGCTGGTACCGCCATTCGCTGACTCCCTTCTGTTCCGCGTTACTTGTGCTCGCTACCAGCAGGACAACTTGCTTTCTTTCTTTCGCTTCCTCTGTGGTATATAGAATGGAAACACTAGATCATTTATTGAGTACCAATCTGGGACCCACGCCATCTTGGACCGACGGAAGAGAGAGAGGGGAGAGAGAGAGAGAGAGAGAGAGAGAGAGAGAGAGAGAGAGAGAGAGAACAAAGAAAAGCAGCGCGTTTCTTACCTGTATGTTCAGTCAGTGAGAGAACGTCATAGAGGTGTTCAACAAACAGCAGTCACAGATGCTACGAGAAATATGCTGTACATCGCCGAGATCTCATGTTTAGAAAACAATTCTCCCAACTTGTATCTCGCGTTATGCCCGCAGTTAGCGAAATTCTACGTATACATATGGAGTAGACACAATCCTCCACGAGAATCGTCAGGGCCTTGGAAATGTAATGGGCTAAAATGTTTCTGGTGCATCGTTAAGTCTCCGCCACGCACCAATTGATGGCTTGTGGCACACATAAGTAGTCTTACTCGTCAAGGTAATGTAAGGAAAGTACTGTGATCAGAATCTGGGTTTTAAATTAATAATTAGTTGGAAGCGGTAAAAATGGAGAGAACATCAAGTTTCGCGAGCCTTTATTACAAACGGAACACAAATTCGATGTGGGCGAGATTGGGGTAGGAAATCGGTTGTGTCTTCCGGTTCAAAGGAACTATCCCGGCATTTGCCTTGAACAATTTGAGGAAAACATGGGAAAAGTACCAGAATGAAAGTTCACAGTGTAGCGGAGTGTGCGCTGATTTGAAACTTATTGGCAGATTAAAACTGCGTACATGACTGGGACTCGAAAAAATAAATCTGGATGGTCTATGTGATGTGTCCCTCCTCTTCCCGAATGCGAGCCGTCTTCTAACCAAATTACTGCCCCACTCAGTCATTAATAAACTGAAGACTGTCTACTTTAAGGTCACTTTTTTCTTCTGCCCCTGATCAGGTTTTGGCAATGCTCTTGCTTTTGCCGTGGATGTTTTATTTCATTGTGAATACTGCATTCATGGCCACTTTCGCGAAGTGAGGTCACTCTAACGAAAACCAGTTCGCGTGTCAAGTAAATTGTTTTGAGAATTTTGAAACATTTCTGTAATATTGTTATACCGTATGTTACATTTAGGATTATCTTATGTACGTGGAAGCTATGGAAACTACAATGTGTCGCAATCAAACAGGAATGCGTTTTCGTGCTACTATTCGAATTCAAGCGCTGACATTCGAATTGAATGTGGCTCAAATCCACGTACGACAACTCAGAATTAGTTCTGTCGTGATTTGTCTAAATCAATTGATGCAAATGTGAGCGTAGTAACTATGAGATGAACGCGTACGAAATTTTTCCCTGTCCTGACCTTGTGCACTGTGTCTAATGAACCCGTCGTTGACCGCAGGGTTGAGGCCTAATCTTCCTTCGTTTTGAAGTGTGGCATAAAATATGAATTTCCAAATCATTCTGTTATAGTGACATTGCATAGAACAGCATGCAGCTTGATCTTATTGTACAACATAGCTTTTAATAATTGAATTTTCAACAAACTGTAACTTTCTGTATGTTTCCTAAAGCTGTGTGTGTTGATACAGAGCTCTTACATTCTGGTTCTCGGGCGACTCCCTTCCTGGGTCCACATAGTTTGAATCTGGCTCGAAATCAACGTGTGAGACATAGTGTGTAGTATGACGTAAAATGCTTTCCAGCGAACAAACCCGTATCTGAAACTCCATCCTTGGTAAATGTGAATGTACTGATTTAAGCTCTCTCTCAGGACTGGCTAAGAAGTCTGTGGCACAGTATTCTGTCGGAAAGCGAAGATCAAAATTTGTAATCCAGAAATACTTATTTTAATTTTCGAGTTTTTCGTGTTCTTACCTGCCTCTGCAGCACTCTAGTGACGAACTGCGTATGCGCGTTGAGTACCTGGCTACATGGGCTACTCACACACGCCATAACCAAAGCATTCGATCGTGTTTAGGTTTGTTTCTGCTGATTAAAAACGCCTCTCTTAATTAAAAGCCCCTCAGGAATGGAAAATGCGCGCAGTGGTTCTTTTCTGTGTGCAAATACGCGAAAGCGGTCAAAATTCATAGGCGGATTTGCAGAGTTTATGGAAAAAACACTGTGAGCAATTCAAAAGTGCCCGGAGTAATGTTTGATCATCTATCATCACTGAAGTCTTGGTGCTGAAGGTTAATGCAAAAGTTCAAGATAACAAACGCTTTACTTCTTTGAGTGGCTTTCGGTTCGTGTCCATTCAGCCATCTCAGTAGTGGAAAGAAGATACGGCAGTGTGTTTGAGGAGACTTTCGTATCAAATGGTTCAAATGGCTCTCAGCACTATGGGACGTGACTTCTGAGGTCATCAGTCCCCTAGAACTTAGAACTACATAAACCTAACTAACCTAAGGACATCACACACATCCATGCCCGAGCCAGGATTCGAAGCTGCGACCGTAGCGGTCGCGCGGTTCCAGACTGCAGCGCCTAGAACCGCTCGGCCACTTTGGAGGGCACTTTCGTATCAATTATGACGATACGAACTTGAGGACAACACAACACCCAGTTCCCGAGCGGAGAAAATCTCCGATAGCTTTACAGATTCATACTTAGTAATGATTTTTCCTAAAGTTTTGTTTATGAAATTCTCAGAGAACGCTTAAATTACCGGAAGGTGCACTCACGCTGACACCGAAATTGCCACACGAGGTGTTAAAAACCAGACAGGAAGCCAGTGCTTTGATTTTTTGTGAGCGGCACGGTAATGTAATGAATTATTCAACCGAATTTTCTTTCCATTCTGTATATAGGTGGCCCATATTACACCAGAATAGGAATACCAGTCCACGAAATGGAGGCATATTGCATAACCATAAAAAAGTGAGGTTAACGAAGCCTATTTCAATTCGAAAGATCGTGTGCACTGTATTTTGGAATAGACAGAGGGAGTTGGTTGTAAATTTTTTCTTCAGGATAACACAATTAATTTTGAGGCACATTGTGAAACCTTAATTAAACTGTGCCTAGCTACCCGAAAAGAACTGCAAGCTCAATAAATGTGTTATTTTCCTCATTTTGTTTTATGACAATGTGTATCCACATACGGCTCAATCAATACAAGATCTCACCGCATCATGTGGCTGGGAGCAACTTGACCACCTGATGGTTAGCCGAGATGTAGCGCCGCATGATAACCACTTGTTGCAGTACTTGAAAAAGAACAGATACGCGGTCAAATTAGGTGGCACAGTTTCCGAGAACGGAAATCAGAACGCGATTCCAGGTAGCGGTAAGTGCCTTAATAGTGATGGAAATTACGTTGCGAAGTATATTAAGGCATAGTCTATGACTTAATAATAAAACTGTTTCAGGAAAAGGTACGTTTATTTGTACGAATGGTGTTCAATTAGTAATGTAATACATTTTTTTCGTACAGCAGGTTTGTTTCATTCAGGATACCAATACACCATATTATTCATACTCTTTTGGCTACGAAAATGTATTTTTCAGCCTAATCTCCGTTTATTGTGACAGCCTTTTGCTGCCTTGATGGGAGGACCTGTATGCCCGCAAGGTACCACTCTACTGATCTACGTCGGAGTCAATGTCTTGATGCGTCAATAACCTCTCCGTCATCCACTTACTTCTTCCCGTGGGATGCATCCTTCATTGGACCTAACAGATGGAAGATAGGAGGTACGCGGTCCCGGCTGTGGGGTAAATGAGGAAGAACAGTCCAATGGTAAATGAGGAAGAACAGTCCAATGGTAAATGAGAAAGAACAGTCCAATGAAATTTTCTGAGCATCTCTCGGGTGAGCGGACTTGCGAGAGGGCTTGCAATGTCATGGAAAAGTTGGATCGTTTGCGTTTCTGTGGCGACGAACACGTTGACGTCGTTTCTTCAGTTTCCCGAGGGTAGCACAATACACTTCCGAGTTGATCGTTGCACCATGATGGAGAACGTCAAACAGAATAACCCTTCATAGTCCTAGCAGACCGTCGCCATGACTACCGGCTGAGTGTGCGGCTTTGTTCTTCGGAATAGAGGTGGTGTGGAGCTACTCTATGGATTACTGTTTTCTTTCTCGTTCGCAGTGATGAACCCATGTTTCGTCGCCTGTGACGATGTTCGACAAAACATTCTACATCTACATCCATACTCCGCAAGCCAACTGACGTTGTGTGGCGGAGGGTACCTCTATACGTTCTCCCTTCTATTCCAGTCTCGTATTGTTCGTGGAAAGGAAGATTGTCAGTATGCCTCTGAGTGGGCTCTAATCACTCTGATTTTATCCTGATGATCTCTTCGCGAGATATACGTAGGAGGGAGCAATATACTGCTTGACTCTTCGGTGAAGGTATGTTCTCGAAACTTCAACAAAAGCCCGTACCGAGCTACTGAGAGTCTCTCTTGCAGAGTCTTCCACTGGAGTTTATCTATCATATCCGTAACGCTTTCGCGATTACTAAATGATCCTGTGACGAAGCGCGCTGCTCTCCGTTGGAACTTCTCTATCTCTTCTATCAACCCTACCTGGTACGGATCCCACACCGGTGAGTAGTATTCAAGCACTGGGCGAACAAGTGCACTGTAACCTACTTCCTTTGCTTTCGGACTGCATTTCCTTAGGATTCTTCCAGTGAATCTCAGTCTGGCATCTGCTTCACCGACGATTAAGTGTATGTGGTCATTTCATTTTAAGTCACTCTAATGCCTACTCCCAGATAATTTATGGAATTAACTGCTTCCAGTTGCTGACCTGCTATTTTGTAGCTAAATGATAAGGGATCTTTCTTTCTATGTATTCGCAGCACATTACACTTGTCTACATTCAGATTCAATTGCCATTCCCTGCACCATGCGTCAATTCGCTGCAGATCCTCCTGCATTTCAGTACAATTCTCCATTGTTACAACCTCTCGATATACTACAGCATCATTCGCAAAAAGCCTCAGTCAACTTCCGATGTTATCCACAAGGTCATTTATATATACAGGGTGATTCAAAAAGAATACCACAACTTTAGGAATTTAAAACTCTGCAACGACAAAAGGCAGAGCTAAGCACTATCTGTCGGCGAATTAAGGGAGCTATAAAGTCTCATTTAGTTGTACATTTGTTTGCTTGAGGCGCTGTTGACTAGGCGTCAGCGTCAGTTGATGCTAAGATGGCGACCGCTCAACAGAAAGCTTTTTGTGTTATTGAGTACGGCAGAAGTGAATCGACGACAGTTGTTCAGCGTGCATTTCGAACGAAGTATGGTGTTAAACCTCCTGATAGGTGGCACTTATCTGTCCGTAACTACCTGAACGTCAACTACCCGAGGCGATGGATCTGCCGCCAGGCAGCCCGTGACAGAGCACTTCATCACTGGCCTCCAAGAAGCCCTGATCTTACCCCCTGCGATTTTTTCTTATGGGGGTATGTTAAGGATATGGTGTTTCGGCCACCTCTCCCAGCCACTATTGATGATTTGAAACGAGAAATAACAGCAGCTATCCAAACTGTTACGCCTGATATGCTACGGAGAGTGTGGAACGAGTTGAAGTATCGGGTTGATATTGCTCGTGTGTCTGGAGGGGGCCATATTGAACATTTCTGAACTTGTTTTTGAGTGAAAAAAAAAACCTTTTTAAATACTCTTTGTAATGATGTATAACAGAAGGTTATATTATGTTTCTTTCATTAAATACACATTTTTAAAGTTGTGGCATTCTTTTTGAATCACCCTGTATTATGAATAGCAACGGTCCTACGACACACCCCTGCGCCCCACCTGAAATCAGTCTTACTTCGGAAGGCTTCTCTCCATTAGGAATGACATGTTGCGTTCTGTTATCTAGGAACTCTTCAATCCAATCACACAATTGGTCTGGCACTCCATATGCTCTTACTTCATTAAACGACCGTGGGGAACAGTGTCAAACACCTTGCGGAAGTCAAGAAACACGGCATCTACCTGCGAACATTGTTACGATCGGCCTCGCAAAGCGCAAACAGTTCCGCACAAATGCTTTTTATTGTCATCTGTTAGGTAGCGAAAGCCTTGTGTTGTGGCCGAGCGTTTGTAGGCGCTTCAGTCCGGAACCGCGCTGCTGCTACGGTCGCAGGTTCGAATCCTGCCTCGGGCCTCGATGTGTGTGATGTCCTTAGGTTAGTTAGGTTTAAGTAGTTCTAAGTTCTAGGGGACTGATGACCTCAGATGTTAAGTCCCATAGTGCTCAGAGCCATTTGAACCATTTTAGGCAGCGAAGAACCCAGCGGGCACACACCTTTGAGTAACCCAACTGACGGACGAGTGTGTCAGCACTACCAACAGAGACGGTCAGTTGAGCAGCGAGGTGTTTGAGTGTGATGTGTCGATCACCTAGAATGAGAGTGTCCGTACGTTCACAGTTGCGTGCGGACGGCCAGCACACGGGACATCGGACGGATTTGCGCTGCCATGTTGCAATGATAGACGCCTCGCCCAACGATTTACCGTGCTTTTGTTCACTGCCAGATCTCCGTAAACATTCTGAAACCGCATGTGAATATCTGCGGTGCTCTTGTTTTCCGCCAAAAGAAAATTGCAGCTCTCTACTTTGAACGCACCTCTGTCACAGACGCCATTTTGAGGACTACATATAACGCCGCCACCAATTGGAACTTTATGAAACAATACAGGCTGAAACAGGAATATTCCACAACGTCTCACAAGAAATTCCACATTTTTTTCAACCGGCAATGGCCGAGGAAAAGATGTGACATTTTTTTCAACCGGCAATGGCCGAGAAAAAGATGTGATGCGTTACTTATTGAACGCCCCTCGTAAAATCTCTGTTGCGTCATCGTTGCACAAGAAGAGAAATCGAAAATACAGTTGGTGTATGCTGAGGATACCGTAGAACAGGTTCGTCACCCGGTCAATGATCTCAAATGTGAGCCAGGATGTAAATGCACGTTAGCAAATAGGAGCCGTCAGATGAAGTGGGCGGATGATGTATTGACTGACAGAAATTTCGGTCGGCCAGGGCACGCGGCCTGCCAGTCCAAGAGGTTTCGCTATCTGTCTTCCTCTGGAGCTGGAGCTGCCGTCTGGAATCTCCGGTTTGCAGAACCGGCTGGTCGCTGCAGGTGCCTTGTCCCACCAGTTTCCCGTGAAACGGACTCCGTCCCAGGCCAGCGACGTGCCGCTGTTTTGGTTGAGACATCTACGTCCAGATCTACATTTATGCTTTGGAAGCTACCTTACGGTGCGCGCTTTCAGTAACACTGTCGGCTTGTTGAGAAGTAGCGAAGGGATTCCCACAAGGTTCAGCTACGGTCCACTCCTTTTCCTTGTATGTATCAATGACCTTCCACTTAACATTCATCAAGCAGAACTGATACTTTCTGCAGCTGAAACTAGTGTTATAATAAATCCCATTACAGATAAAGCAGCTGAAGGAATGATTAATTATGATTTCAAAGAATGATTAAGTCGTTGTCTGAAAATGGGCTCTCCATTATGTTTGAGAAAACGTACTGTATTGATCCATTGATGTACCCTGTTTTTCTCCTGTGAAGATGATTGTAATGATCGCAACTGGTAGAGAATACAAATACAATTGTACAACTGATGCTTTTTTCACGGTATCTAACAGCTGTAGACAGTCACCTCCGAAAATGTGCAACAGGGTCATACTAGCAATTGATGTAGACCATCAACAGGAGTCAGTAAACAGGATAGGCTGCTCTAAATTTGGGAGTGCATATATTAATGAAAAGTTTAGCTGAAAGAAGCATTCTACTGCTCAAACATTTAAGTTCAGCTACTTTTGCTGTTAGTCTTGGAAACAAACGTATCAGACTTCTAACATATTTTCCACTGAATAATATCTTCTAGAACAATGTTCTGAGTCGTCCGCGGGGGCCGAGCGGTTCTAGGCGCTTCAGTCCGGAACCACGAGGCTGCTACGGTCGCAGGTTCGAATCCTGCCTCGGGCATGGTCGTGTGTGATGTCCTTTAATTATTTAGGTTTAAGTAGTTCTAAGTCTAGGGGACTGATGACCTCATATGTTAAGTCCCATAGTGCTTAGACCCATTTGAACCATTTTGAATGTTCTGAGATAACTCGTCTCTCAGAAAGAATGTATGGGTTTCCCACAAGCGAGCAGTGATAATAATACGTCGTAGTCGCCCACAGTCATCTTGTAGGTACCTGTTTGAGGAGTTAGGCATTACAACCAATTAAAGCCGACGTACATAATCCATCACAACATGAGAAGAACAGTAATGTCTATCAAGTGAAAGAAAAAACAGCCCTCGGTCACTATTTTTATCAAATTAACCTGATTTCAACACTACTAGGAGTGTCTACCTCAGAATTTAAATCAAAGAATGGTCTATATTCTATAACATGGTCACAGAAATATGACTGAAAACGTATGATAGGGTATAAGTAAGGAATCATCGTAAAAGACTGGCAGTACTTATATGTCATTTATAAAATAATAAATATTCCAAAAGTGCATTAGTCTTAAAGACATTTAAGATAAAGAAAACTGTGATGGCGAGCTACTAAGGGCTGCTCGTTACTTGCGTGGTGCAGGTTGCAGTCGCTCACGTGGGCCCAGAGCCACCCCATCGTGAACACTGGGCTTGGATTTGGATGATCAGTTGTACGACAGACCGATAGGAAGCAGGTACGTCGTGTGGTGACGTCACATGTCCAAAGTCGAAGCCTACGAGAAAGACAGGCCGCGGTGCGTACGTCACGAAGGTAGGTCTGAGCTCGCTCGCTCAACTCAGCAGACAAACTGCGTTTGTACACCTGTTAACTCGTAATTAGGCGTGTACGTACGAATGAGAATTGCATCTTCTGCTGGAATCCGCTTTTATGGAGTCTTATTGTTATTAGTCTTACAATGGTCGGAGTCCATAGGCATAATTTGTTACAGATGTACTGGTGTACTATAAAATTAAAATCATGCCAAAATGATTACCAGTTACATAAGGCACCACTTCTTGTATGAAATGAGCACTTAAACAGAAGAGACTAAATGCTATAAAAAAACCGTTACAGCATTTATATCGAGTATTGATCTTAAATTAAATTTTGCTGTAGTACCGTTAATAATTAAGACTTCATAACAGCAGATTCCTGTAGAAGATGCAATTCTCCTTAGCACGTACACGCTCAGCTGCGAGTTAACAGGTTCAGAAACGCGTTTTGTCTGCCGAGCTGAGCGAGCGGGCGAGTTCTACCTTCGTGACGCGCGCTTCATGGCCTGTCTTCCTCGTGTGTCTCGTCCAACATCGGGGCCTACGAGATATACGGGCCCTGCAACAAAATTGTGATGTCACACTAGTAGGCTTGTCCGCCACACTTCGGGAACATTCAGCTGCGTCGAGGGCCCACGGGAAATCAATGTTTGATTGAAAAGGTACGCATTAAAGGTGTCAGTTTTGTCGTGTGCTATCGGAAACTCACATGCATTTAAAGATGCAGTTAAAAATTACTAAACTCATGTGAAATACTTACTCGCTTACCGCCGCAGACGGGTGCTGGCACTCCTGAGACTTGCAGTGTCACATGCTGTCTTTCCCGTGGGCCTCGTTCAACATTTGTCATCCAGTTTTGCGCACTTCCCCACATTTGCCGCCTTATGTGTGTTATACAAAATTATCGGCCTCAGCGTCACCAACGTCGCTTCGGAGCTTTTCAAACGTTGGTAGGAATTCCCTCTACTTATCAGCAAGCGTTAAGAAGCATTGTTAATTTCTGTTCGTATTTGTGGTTCAGTTTATGTAGATATGGAAGCTTGTAGTGAGGATAATAACAAATAATAATAGGCATTAACAATAATGTTTTTAGTTTAACACTGGTGGACCCATGATTAATGTCGTCAGGAACAGAAAGGAGTATTAAAGAGGACAAGGTTGAAATGATAATGTTAGTAACTGTTAAGTGCGAGGGTAATCCCAAAAATAAAGTCTCCTATTTTTTTCTACGTACATAGACCAGTTTATTTCTACAACGGTTTACATCATTTTACAGGTTGAACATTTAGCTATTTCTCGACATAATCACCATTTCTGTCGATGCATTTTTGTAGACGCTATGGCAGTTTTTGCATGCCCATGTCATACCAGCTCGTCGCCATGCTGTTCAGAAAGCTATGAACTTCGTCTTTCACCTTGTCTTTGGAGTTGAATCGCTTTCCGGCCGAATGTTCTTTTAACCTAGGCAACAGGTGATAGACACTGGGCGCCAAGTAAGGACTATAGGGTGGGTGGGTGATTATGTTCCACTGAAACTGTTGCAGGAAAGCAACGGTTTCCCGAGCGATGTGTGGGCAAGGGTTGTCATAGAGAATGTGTACGCCCTTGCTCAACATTCATCTTCTTCGGTTCTGAATTGCCCATTCGAGTTTTTTCAAGGTCTCACAGTACCTGTCAGCGTTAATTGTGAGCGATTCAGCTCCGACGACGAGGTGAAAGAAGAGGTTCATAACTTTCTGAACGCCGGCCGCTGTGGCCGAGCGGTTTTAGGCGCTTCAGTCCGGAACCGCGCGACTGCTACGGTCGCAGGTTCGAATCCTGCCTCGGGCATGGATGTGTGTGATGTCCTTCGGTTAGTTAAGTAGTTCTAAGTTCTGGGGGACTGATGACGTCAGATGTTCCCATAGTGCTCAGAGCCATTTGAACCATTTGAGGCATAACTTTCTGAACAGCATGGCGGTGAGCTGGTATGACATGGGCATACAAAAACTGCCACAGCGTCTACAAAAATGCATCGACAGAAATGGTGATTATGTCGAAAAATAGCTAGATGTTCAAGCTGTAAACTGACGTAAACCATTGTGGAAATAAATATATCTATGTACTTACAAAAAAAAAATAGGAGACCTTACTTTTGGGATTACCCTCGTATGTGTGTTAGTGTTTCAGGGTCTCTCAATGACGACGACTGTATACAAGAGATTGGAAAAAAAATCGAGAAGTCTCAGGTGGGTGTTTGGGGAGGGGGGTGGGGCGGGTAATGGACTGAGGTTCTTTAGGTGCCTATGATTTTAGCTGTCAAGGTTTGGTATTAACAGCTGTGTTCCGTGTAACTGCCGCATCGTTCCTCGTTACCTTGCCTCTATCCACTTACTCTGATTTGCCGCCCTTGGCCGGGCGTACCAGCGTGTGCGGGCCGTTTTCCGGCTGTGTCGGCCGGTGGGTGTCCCGTGCAGTCCGGCACGCGCTGTCGCAGCACGCCGCTGTCCAGCGCTCAGTGCTTCCTGTTACGTAAACCTCGGGCCGGCAACAAGCTGCCGGTAACTTCACAGGCCGCCATTAGTCGCGCTGCACGGCTTCTGGAGGCTACCCGCCGTGGAAGCTCTGAAACATCTACACTGTACAGGATGTTCCAGGAAGAACGGTCAATATTCACGGATGTGACACAAACGTTCATTTGAAGGAAAAAAATATCGTCCCACTCTGAAAGGTTTTCCGAGGTACAACATATTTAATAACCGAGCCAGGTGGTGCAGTGTTAGCACACTGGATTTCCATTTGGGGGGACGACGATTCGGCCCCCGGCGTGACACCATGATTTAGGTTTTCCGTGGTTTCCCTAAATTGCTTCAGGCAAATGCCGGGAAGGTTCCTTTGAAAGGGCACGGCCGACATCCTAACCGATCCCTCCCTAATCCGATGGGACTGATGACCTCGCTGATCTCAAGTAACACCTCACTATAGTGTCGTGTCGTTCTCCAGTTCTTCCATTGCATTCGGTGAACCCACACTCTAGGTGTACCTATGCTGGTCCCAAGGTTGATAGGGAGTTCTTATCGCAAGGTGTTCCATTCCTCCATCAACGTGGTTGACAACTGCTGGACGGGCTGCAATAGGTGTCCCCAACGCATCCGATGGGATTAAGCCGATGGAACGGGCAGGCCAAACCATTCACCGAATATCCTCTCGTTCCAAGCGCTCCCCGTCCTGTCCATTTCTATGTGGTCGCACATTGTCACCTATAAAAATTTACTTAGGGCCAAAAGCAACCCTGAAAGGGCGCGCAAGGGGAAGGAATACAGTGTTACGATAACAATAAAGGGTAGTGGGCCTATGCAACATTATGCCTCCCCATACCATAACACACGGGCCACCAACACAATCATGTTCGGCAGTGTTACAGGGTGCATTGGCTCTGAGCACTATGGGACTTAACTTCTGAGGTCATCAGTCCCCTAGAACTTAGATCTACTTAAACCTAACTAACCTAAGGGCATCACACACATCCATGCCCGATGCAGGATTCGAACCTGCGACCGGAGCGGTCGCGCGGTTCCAGACTGTAGCGCCTAGAAGCGCTCGGCCACTTCGGCCGGCTTACTGGGTGCATTATCTCCTCGTAACTACCTCTCGCCGTCCAACATTGCCGAACATTCTGACGCGTTCCATCCTTTCCACATTTCGCTCCGTAACTGCTTCATAGCAATTACTTTCAAAATTAGTTGCATTTCTCCCAAAGCAAAATGGTGTGGCGTCTGTGCGGAAGCTTTTGTTTATGGCAGAAGCGTCGTTTACGAAGCATGAGCAAATAAATCGCCGCAAAATGCACTACCGGCCAGTTAAAAATCTACACTGGCTGTGAGTAATGGATAAACAACTACCTTTTCTGTCTACGTGTGTTGCGCACTGTTCAAGAATTTCATCCACAGGACTCTGTGTACAGTTCGTAACAGAATTGCTACCGCAGTTATTGGAAGATATCTCACTGCGCCTAAGGCAGTGCATGTGGTACCAGCAAGACAGTCCGAAGAGATCGCTGGATTGGTCGTACGGTGGTGGTGCAGCTATCTTGCTACTGTCTGATGAAGTTTCACATATGTTGTTTGAGCCAGTCGTCTTTGAATGCTCTATCCAGTGATACAGAAAAAGTTTGTATTTAAAAAAAATATTCGGTGTCATAATTCAGCAGATGCAACCCTAAAAATTATATGCAACTCTCCCGGATAGTAGCGCACGTCAAGACTCCAGTTTTTGACATTCGGGGAAGTGCCTCAGTTCCGGATAGAATCCGCCCAGTGAATTAAGGACAAGGGCCCGTGTGCCGGCCAGCCTGGATGGGGCTTTTAGGCGGTTCCCCACATCCGACTAGGCGGATACCGGGTCAGAACCTAGCACCGTCTCAGTTACACGATTCGCACGCATTTCGAAAAAATTCTCATACTTTTGCTTGCATAACACGTAGCCAAATCCAGAATACCATGCTGAACCTGTGAAGAAGAAAATCAGGGGAAAAAGTAGATCGCTACAAATTGCCTGTGTGCTTCAAGTTCGTTGCGTTATTCGCTATAAGTTATCGAAAATCGAGCTTGAATATATTTACTCGTCATGTAATTATTTCCTGTAGCCTGATTTAGCTCCAGCTTGTTTATACTTCATCAGTATAGTGCGAAATAATAGTCTTATAAGAGTAAAAGAATTCATAATCGCCACATGGAAAGGAAAGTAGGTGTTAATAACAATGAAGTCATAATACCAGACGATGAGTTTTTGTATTGAACGACTACTTCTGTAAGGTCTAAGCAAGGGCGCACAAGATACTGATAGCGTGCCTAGAGATCCCACATGAAAACATGAGTTTACGTGCAGAGTGAGACCTGGATTTGTGCCTTTCATTTTCATTGCACTAACTACGGCATCACCGACGACAAAGCAAATACAGGAACGTTGATATATCCAAGCGTTGATATATCCAAGTTGTACGTTTTATGTGTGTCGTATTGATATTGCGGCCTTGGAGACTCCGTATCATTTTACACCAGTCACGTAGGAACTTAAACGACGAGGACTGGTTAAAAGTTCTGAGTGGCTTATCCGTAAGTGATGTATTCGTAATTAGTTCCGACTGGTTCCTGTATTACGTAGCAGACTGGTTATGACACTTCAGACTAATAAGGGGAAAATGGATGCGTTGTGTAGAGTCTCGAAGCATGTTAAATGAATAGCCCGTAGTTCTGCTGACATACATTTCTCAATACGTAATGTAATACTTCAGCAACAATTTTTGCCTAGCGTCTTTTCACAGTGTAGTACGACGCTAACATGGATTTCCCAACACTGGGTATTCAACTTGTGTAATGGCGAAAAAGAATTCGCTTATATTACTGTGTTTGTTTACATTGTAATTAAAACTGAGTTTAATAAGTCTTTTGTGGGTGACTAACTTCTGCAACAGCTGTTATAAGAATTATTACCTCCCCTGTTCTCCGTTGTAAGCGTACTGAAAGTTAAGAAAATGATTCATCAGACATTCTTCGCTTTATTTGCAAAGGACCCTCAGTGGTGATACTGTGAAGATTCTGAATACTATATGCCCACTGTAGCTAGGCACTTCCCGCAGCGGTTCCTGAGAGTGGCGAAGTAAGGAGAGTTCCTCAGATACGCTCCCTGCATCCCTTGCACAGAGTGCCAATTTACACTCAGTGGATAGTACATAAACGTCTGGATATTTAAAGAGTTTTGCTTAAAATGAAATTGCTTTTACAAGCTACTTTCATCTACTCTACACTCCACTATCTACTAAGCGCTGTGTGGCAGAGGGTAATTGTGGGACCACTGTCTATTCCCCCTGTTCCCTGTTATATTCGTGAATGATGCGTAGGAAGAACTAATGTCGATAAACACCCGAATGAGCGCGTTTCCTTGGTTTCTCTGTTTGGCTATGTCGTGAGACGTATGTTAGAGATAGTCATACGTTGTCAGAACCTACTTGGAAATGCGCTCTTCATCAGTAAAGCCGGCCAGAGTGGCCGAGCGGTTCTAGGTGCTTCAGTCTGGAACGGCGCGACCGCTACGGTCGCAGGTTCGAATCCTGCCTCGGGCATGGATGTTTGTGATGTTCTTAGGTTAGTTAGGTTTAAGTAGTTCTAAGTTCCAGGGGACTGATGACCTCAGAAGTTAAGTCCCATAGTGCTCAGAGCCATTTTTTCATCAGTAATAATAGTTAGCCACTCCGGGAAGAACAACATTTCTGTTGTAGCATCTGCCGCCGGAGTTTGCTGCTCCTACTAGTTCTTCATTTCGTTTTCGACAGAGAGTAGAAAACGTGTACTGCACATTTTGTGGTGTCTTTTTCCGAGGTTTTAGAAGCTCACTCTTTCTTGAACTGTTGGTCTCTTTGTTCACTTCATTTTTAAATCCAGACATTTCGTATTCCACATAACCCACGAAGTTTGTTCCTCCACTTGTTTCATAGTCTGTGCTGTTTGCTTTCCTTCAGTTTTGTAGGTAGTGGAAACTTAACGAATACAATTTTTGTGTAGTTACTGTTAAAATTTGTGTGTGTGTGTGTGTGTGTGTGTGTGCACTCGTGATGTACTAGAGGTCACTTTTGTAATGACAACAATTAAATAACGTTTACTTACGCGTGCTGATTTATTGAAATTTCCTAGCGAAACACGTTGTAGTATCGTAACTAATTTGAAGACAAGTCAAATGAATAAACTGTCACTGACCCTCAACACATTTGCAATGTGTGTGAATTTCTAAGGGACCAAACTGCTTAGGTCATTGGTCCCTAAACTTACACACTACGTAAACTAACTTAAACTAACCTATGCTAAGAACTACACACACACACCCATGCCCGAGGGAGGACTCGAACCTTCGGCGCGAGGGACCGGCAAGAATTCTAGCTTTAATCAGAATGTTAATTGGCCGGAGAAATAGTACTAAAGTTAACTTTAGTTTTAGTTCAGTTTAGACATGAAGAATGCACTTTTGCTCTGATTATTACTATATCACCCAACAATTAGCTTACTTAGGCATCATTATTAATTACTTTCAGTTACATTCCCAAAGTAGCAAGCAGACGAACTGGCATTATTATTCTTACTTAATAATGTTCTTTTAGAGTTAAGCAGTGACACTCGGATATTCAATTACAGGAAAGGATTAGGACCCTATGAAGGTAGCAATAACATACGATAGTAAAAAGATTGGGAATGTAAAGTTTTACGAGGGCGTTCTGAAAAATAATGTCTGCGAGTTTTTTATCTGAAAAGCCTGAAAGCTTTTTAAATAAAACAAATATTATTAACGTTCTACATCTTTATTCTTCATGTCTGCATATTTGCAGCTCTCTGCCGCTAGAGGGCTCCGAATTATACCGTGTAACATGGCGGTTTGACACGTAACTAAGCCGACGCGTGAGAAACAGCGTGCTGTAATCGAGTTTCGAATTCGAAGAGTTCCGTCCACGCATGGAGCACCCTCTGCTTCAGCATGACAATGCAACATACAAGCGCTGCGGATCTCCAAGGATCAGACGTCTCGGATTCACCGTCATCGATCATCCTCCATGCAGGCCTCGCTTGCCCGCAACCGATTTTCATCTGTTTCCAATCCTTAAAGAACACTTTCGAGGACTTCACTTTGGTAGTGACGAAGCGGTGCAAGCATAGGTGAGGTTGTGGCTCTGTCAGCTAAGTCAAACATTCTGTTGTGGCAGTATCAACAAAGTGGTCTCTCGTATCGTTGGAATTAAGTTTAGTTAAAGTCACTGGGTAATGTCTCACAATGTTTCAAAACGTGAATGGCAATACAACGACCTTACAGTTCGTCGTTGACGTCGAGACGCTATCTTCGCTGTCGTTGACAATGCTCCTGTTGCTCCATTACAGCGAGCACATTTTAATTAGCATTGCCCAATTATGGGTGCAGTGCCTTGATGTTCCTGGAGCCTGGTGCATCTGCCCAACTTGTCATGGCCTTGTGCCTCGCAGGTAACAACTACGCCTTACGTAGGCCTGATTTTACACAACGCTCGAAGCTCGAGCGTCTACTCACTCTCGTGTCTCGCAGTACAGTCCTTTCGTCGTACGTGTTCGCTCTGACGTCACATTACTGTCGTCCGGAGGCGGTGCGAGCTTCCTGAGAAACGAGCCTACATTTCCCTAAAATTCCCTAACACCATTAACCTAGTAAAATTACATCATATTACACAAATAATTTACGTAGTTCACAAAAACGTATTCAATTTTGGTTCCCAGAAAAGATTTTTATATAATATTTGCAACTCAAAAAATTACAAAGAATCATAGGTGGCGCATCAGTGTTATAGTGTCACAAAGGTGCAAAATGGATAAAGTCAGACCGTTTCAGTACGTTTTTCGCACAGTGTACTGGAAATTAAGAAAATTCTTCATTAGACGTGTTATATGCAAAGAGCCCACAGTGCTGAGACAGACTCTTATATCTACATTACTGGCCATTAAAATTGCTACACCAAGAAGAAATGCAGATGATAAACGGGTATTCATTGGACAAATATACTAGAACAGACATGTGATTACATTTTCACGCAATTTGGGTGCATAGATCCTGAGAAATCAGTACCCAGAACAACCACCTCTGGCCGTAATAACGGCCTTGATACGCCTGCGCATTGAGTCAAACAGAGCTTGGATGGCGTGTACAGGCACAGCAGCCCATGCAGCTTCAACACGATACCACAGTTCATCAAGAGTAGTGACTGGCGTGTTGTGACGAGCCAGTTGCTCGGCCACCGTTGACCAGACGTTTTCAGTTGCTGATAGATCTGGAGAATGTGCTGGCCAGGGCAGCAGTCGAACATTTTCTGTATCCAGAAAGGCCCGTACAGGACCTGCAACATGCGGTCGTGCATTATCCTGCTGAAATGTAAGGTTTCGCAGGCATCGAATGAAGGGTAGAGCCACGGAACGTAACACATCTGAAATGTAACGTCCACTGTTCAAAGTGCCGTCAATGCGAACAAGAGGTGACCGACATGTGTAACCAATGGCATCCCATACCATCACGCTGGGTGATATGCCACTATGGCGATGACGAATACACTCTTCCAATGTGCGTTCACCGCGATGTCGCCAAACACTAATGCGACCATCACGATGCTGTAAACAGAACCTGGATTCATCCGAAAAAATGATGTTTTGGTATTCGTGTACCCAGGTTCGTCGTTGAGTACACCATCACAGGCGCTCCTGTCTGTGATGTAGCGTCAAGGGTAACCACAGCAATGGTCTCCGAGCTGATAGTCCATGCTGCTGCAAACGTCGTCGAACTGTTCGTGCAGATGGTTGTTGTCTTGCAAATGTCCCCATCTGTTGACTCAGGGATCGAGACTTGGCTGCACGATGCGTTACAGCCATGCGGATAAGATGCCTGTCATCTCGATTGCTAGTGATACGAGGCCGTTGGGATCCAGCACGGCGTTCCGTATTACCCTCCTGAATCCACCGATTTCATATTCTGCTAACAGTCATCGGATCTCGACCAACGCGAGCAGGAATGTCGCGATACGATAAACCGCAATCGCGATAGGTTGCAATCCGACCTTTATCAAAGTCGGAAACGTGATGGTACGCATTTCTCCTCCTTACACGTGGTATCACAACATTCACCAGGCAACGCCGGTCCACTGCTGTTTGTGTATGAGAAATCGGTTGGAAACTTTCCTCATGTGAGCACGTTCCAGGTGTCGCCACCGGCGCTAACCTTGTGTGATTGCTCTGAAAAGCTAATCATTTGCATATCACAGCATCTTCTTCCTGTCGGTTAAATTTCGCGCCTGTAGCACGTCATCTTCGTGGTGTAGCAATTTTAATGGCCAGTAGTGTATATGCGCCCCCGTAGCCTGAGCTCGTGGAGGAGATGCTGAGAGGTGGTAAGGAGAACGCTGCCAGGTTGGGAGGGACTTTCCCTGGCATCCCCCCTTGACCCCCTCTTATACGACGTTCCAGAGGCGCGCGCCATGCTCTGGAGGGTTTCCACGGTCTGTCGCGCGACCGCTCCGCGCGTCGCATGCCGATAGGCGATAGACGCTTGCCGGGTTCGCAGCGGCTGCCACCACAGCAGATAGGCTCGATGGCTTTCCGCTGTTTGTGCTCGTCGTCTGGACCGTTCTTCTCGTAGCCGAGTCGTAATCAGCATCGCAGGTAGCGCCCAATCTCTCATAAACAAGCGCAGGGGGAGGCGAGATGGAAGAGAGACGGGGAAGAGGGGCGTGGGATGAGTTCATAGCAAAGGACATTGACCCCATTCTACACTCGTTCTCATAAATTAAGGATGATTGCAGAATGTGGTGCCATACAACGTTGCACTACACAAAACTGGCGCTAATAGCATAGGCACATAGGGAGCACACACGACCACAGATCTGTAATTCCACGGTATTGGTGATAAGATGAGAAAACCGTTCCGAAAGACGTGTGCTACAAAACGCCACTGTTTCCTGCCCATGTACCCCGACATCAATATGGGATATGATCATCATTGACACGTACACAGGCCGCACAATGGGTTGGCATACTCTGGATCAGGGGGTCGAGCAGCTGCTGGGGTATAACCTCCCATTCTTGCACCAGTGCCTGTCAGAGCTCCTGAAGTGTCCTAGGGGTTTGAAGACGTGCAGCGATATATCGACCGAGAGCATCCCAGACCTGGTAGATGGGATTTAGGTCTGCAGAACCGGCAGGTCACTCCATTCGCCTGATGTATTCTATTTCAAGGTACTCCTCCACCATGGCAGCACGATGGGGCTGTGCGTTATCATCCATCAGGAGGAAGGTGGGAGCCACTGCACCCCTGAAAAGGTGGACATACTGGTGCAAAATGACGTCCCGATACACCTGACGTGTTACAGTTCCTCTGTCAAAGACATGCAGGGGTAGAATTGGAAGGAAAATCAGCATTGGTCGTATTTTGTTGTTTTATTGTCAGCAAAATCGATTTTCGGTCACTTAGTGACCGAAAATCGATTTTGCTGACAATAAAACAACAAAATACGACCAATGCTGATTTTCCTTCCAATTCTATCCACTATTTTGGTCGTGGTGCACACAACACGCCATGGAGTCTCCAATCAACATGCAGGGCTGTACGTGCACCAATCATAATCCCACCCCACACCATCAAACCACGACCTCCATACAGGTCCCTTTCAAGGACATTAAGGGGCTATTATCTGGTTCCTCCTTCACGCCAGATGAAAACCCGGCGACAATCACAGTTCAGACCATACCTGGTCTCGTCCGTGAACATAACCCTGGACCACTGTTCCAACGAACGTGTACTGTGTTCTTGACACCAGGTTTTACGGGCTCTCCTGTGACCAGGGATCAGTGGAATGCACCTTGCAGGTTTCCAGGCGAATAAACCGTGTCTGTTCAGTCGTCTGTAGACTGTGTGTCTGAAGACAACTGTTCCAGTGGCTGCGGTAAGGTCCCTAGTAAGGCTACCTGCAGTACTCCGTGGCCGTCTGCGGGCACTGATGGTGAGATATCGGTCTTCTTGTGGTGTTATACACTGTGGACGTTCCGTACTGTAGCGCCTGGATACGTTTCCTGTCTGCTGGAATCGTTGCCATAATCTTGAGATTACACTTTGTGGCACACGAAGGGTCCGTGATACGACCTGCTGTGTTTGACCAGCCTCCAATCGCCCTTGTATTCTACCCCTCGTAACATCAATATGTGTTCTTTGAGCCATTTTCAACATACAGACACCATTAGCATGTCTGGAAACGTCTGCACACTTACTCGCTGCACCGTACTCTGACATGCACCAACACACCTCTGCGTATATGGACTGCTGCCAGCGCCACCATACGACGACCACAGGTCAAATGCACCGCATGGTCATACCCTGAGGTGATTTAAATCCACAAACCGCCCAACACCGTGTATCAGCATTATCCTTAATTTACGAGCATGAGTGTAGTCAGTGTCCTGCCAGAGTTGACCATTGTAGGAAGATATTCCGATCAAAGGTATACATATGTTTGTCTAAAAATTTGTGAATGAAAATCACATAAGGTCGATGCTCTGCAATATTAATTTGTTAGTGAACCGTCACCAAATACACCGGCGTAAGCATTACGTAGAAGTTTACTGTTGAAATCCGGAGAGAGTGCTTTGAACAGACAGGAAATATAATATATTTTTCTCAGAACACATTTATGATTAAGAGTCAGAATTTGGTGTCAATATACATCAACATGTCTTGTCCATGTCCTGTTTCTCTACGTAGTCTCCATCAAGTTCTATGGCCGTACGCCAACGTTGTGGAAGATAATGTATTCCCTGCTGGTAAAAGCTCTTGTCCTGTATGCGTAGCCATGTTTCCACTGCATGACTGACACTCTCGTCATCTTCAAGGTAACGATCCGTGATAGAAAGGCCTCTCCGTCGGACTCAAAACGCACCAACAATTCAGATGAAGTGGCCTTTCTTTGAATCTTGTTGTCCGCTGTGAGCATTCGTGGAACCCATCGTGACCACCTCTTTGAATGTCCGAGAGTCTCGATCATTGCAGACGCACTTCAAATGCTGTAGAGCCAATTGTCGAGTTGTGATGCGCCGGTCGGCATGAATAATGTCATCCGCACGATTCAGCATGTCTGGTGGAGTGGCTGTGATAGGACGTCCTGAGCGTGGCCGATCATGGAGCTCTGTTTCAGCATTTCCTGAGGCTGTAACTTTCTTTACCATTCGCCCAACTGTACTCCTATCAACTGCAGCATTGCCACACACTTCATACAAACGTTTATGGACATTCATCACGGGTTCCTTTTCTGCACGTAAGAATTCAATAACGGCACGCTGCTTGTAACGCGATTCGTATGTAGACTCCATTTTGACGCTGTACTACGGCTCTACCATCTGCCAGAGCGGTTCGAAACTTCGCTGGCGCACAGAACAAACATCAAATGTAAACCAGTAACAAGGACGTTTGTCTATGTATATTAATCACTTTTTAAAAAAAAAAATGTGGGGCATTACCCTCGTACCCTCGTACTTCGTCCCCCGTAAGCCTCGCGAAATGCTCACAACGACAAAGACAGTGAAATTAGAGCTAATACTGAAGTTACCTGCAATCATTGGTCCCACTCGCGAAGAAAATACTGAGGCGGGAAAAGGTACTGGCCGGCTAGGGTGGGCGACCGGTTCTAGACGCTACAGTCTGGAACCGCGCGAACGCTACGGTCGCAGGTTGGAATCCTGCCTCGGGCATGGACGTGTGTGATGTCCTTAGGTTAGTTAGGTTTAAGTAGTTCTAAGTTCTAGGGGACTGATGACCCCATATGTTAAGTCCCATAGTGCTCAGAGCCATTTTTGAAAAGGTACTTGAAGTTCGAATCCTTCCTCGGTCATCGATGTGTGTGATGTCCTTAGGTTAGTCAGGTTTAAGTAGTTATAAGTCTAGGGGACTGATGACGTCAGACGTTAAGCCCCACAGTGCTTAGAGCCATTTGAACTTTTTTTTTTTTTGTTGTTGATCCGCAACGAGGCCGCCGGTTGGCATTGTGTGGTATTCAGTATCCGATGGGGAATACTTACTTTCCGCTTTCATTTTTATATTTATATTAAGTGATTTCACGCATTTGGTATAGTAACTGCTGTATAACGATTCAGAAGTGGAATGCCATACCATACAGTCTGAAATTAACAAATAAAAAATATTGCTGGAGTCAAACTCTCCACGTAGAGTATTGTAACTCAATAGCGTACCTACTGCAGTAATTGAGCAGCACTGCTACTGTGCTCTGAATGATATTAGTTGTCGAACGTTTGAATACCTTGTTTTCAAACTGCCATTCTTTGACATCGATTTTCTACCGAAAATCCGCACGGGACGAAATGTTGTTATAAACATTTTTGTATTACAGGCTTGAACATGGCTGTCTTTCATCTATCGTATATACATTTCAGTGGAGAAGTAAAGCAACCAAATGGTAGCAAATAGTTGTTTAATACATTCACCTGGATTTTGACACCTCTAAGAATGTCTTCAAAGGAATGAAAATTTTAAATCCGATAAGTAACATTGCGAGAAAGCGATAATCAAAGTTTAGAGCAGACATGTCAGTCTGCTGCTATTCCTTGCAAGGTGTACGTACCAAAGGCTGGAACGCTTTTAATTCTTAATTATTGACTTGAGAATTTCTGCCCTAAACTTCCGGTTCAGAAATGGCTCTGAGCAGTATGGGACTTAACATCTGAGGTCATCAGTCCCCTACACTTAGAACTACTTAAACGTAACTAACCTAAGGATATCACACACATCCATGCCCGAGGCAGGATTCGAACCTGCGACCGTAGCAGCAGCGCGGTTCCGGACGGGTGCGGCTAGAACCGCTCGGCCACAACGGCCGGCACTTCCGGTTCGATGTGTTATTTCTCCATTACAACTTCTTTGTAATCCTAGTAGGCTAGGAATCACTGTGTGAAGTCTGCGTGCGTGAATTTTTCTGCAAACTCTTACATTATAAAAAAAGTCAATGTCATAATTCGCCAACTACGCAAGTTAAATCTTATTTGCTCTCGTTAGAAAATTATCCACATTATCCGCCATTACTTAGGAAAAACCTCACGTCGGTATGTTTACTATTCGCCGTACGAAAATACTGTCGCTGTCACAACGGTGGGTTCTTTGGTTCGCTCCGTGATGAGGCTGAGCGCAACTGTAACAACAATATAAGTTCACTTTATTGCAATACATATATATCTATAAAGATTTACTTGGTACAATCCACTACCTCAAGAATGTTTGGAGTATAACTGTCTATGAGTAATAAAGTATCGCCTGAAGCATCACCTGATACAGATAAATTTACAAGACTGTTCACTTGAAGATTGACTAACTTAATGTGCATATAGCATTTTGCATAAGTCATTTAATACATCGGCGGCCTGTCTGACTTGTAAGACGGCACCGTCGTCTTCATGGTTGACTGCGAACTACGGCGAGAGTTTCTCTGCTCAGTCGTAAGTAGACAAGCCGTTGCGGTGGCATAGGAAAACTCTAGGAGGCGTGGGTTCGCCGGCGTTTATCATTCGTCGGTGGGGCAAGCAACTACTGTGCCCTTTTCGATGCGAGGCCCAAACCTTGCTCTGACATCCCGCTCTTCGGAGGACACCACACTTACTCATACGGAATATACACTTTTCGATTAACAGTAACCGAAAACCGCTGTGTAACGCAGTAATGACCACTCGAAGTGACACAGCGGCAGCTGCTCATAAGCCACACATAGTGTAGCAAAGGCTAGGGGAAGCTTCAGATGGAGCAAAGAGCGACATCGCAGGACAGCGGAGCGATCTGGAGTGATGAGTCACGCTATATTCTCTTCCCGTATGGAGGAAAGGTTAGCGCTACGCGTACGCCTCGAGGGTCATGTATCGTCCCAGAAAAGAAGTGTGGAAGACATGGTGTTAGGACAGGGTGGTGTTTTTCGTGATTAGGGTATGGTCCCGCTAATGCGCTCGAGAAACCGCTAAAGGCGGAAGAATAGGAACACTTACTACAGCACTGCTTAGGTACTGCGTGCAGTACGCGGAGGAACAGTTCGGAGACGATGATTGTATTGGCACAACAGTACACCCTGTCGTAAAGCAGCATCTGTGAGGTAATGGTCTGTCGACAATAGCGAAATGGACTGACTTGCCCAGACAAAACTGGCTCAAATGGCTCTGAGCACTATGGGACTTAACATCTATGGTCATCAGTCCCCTAGAACTTAGAACTACTTAAACCTAACTAACCTAAGACATCACACAACACCCAGTCATCACGAGGCAGAGAAAATCTGTGACCCCGCCGGTAATCGAACCCGGGCGCGGGAAGCGAGAACGCTACCGCACGACCACGGGCTGCGGACGGACCCGAGCTCAGTAAATCACGTTTCTGATGCGTTTGAGCATCGATTTCGCTCGAGGTCCCTGCATCCAACATTACTACCTTCTCTGATTTAGACTCTTGAAGAAGAATGGGCTGCTGTTCCTCCAAAGACATTCAGACATCTCACTGGAACTATCCTCAGCAGAGTTCAAACCGACATAGAGGCTGAGGGTAGACACACCCCTAGTTTAAGTTCACTATTATGTGTTCGAATACTGTTGATCAGCTTTTATATTTGGGATAGCCTGCCTTAGTTGCCTCTGGAATCACGCATTTCATTCAAATTCACGATTCGCAGTTGACCACCTTTGCCAGTTACCTGTTGCTTGTCGAAGTAGAAGCACGGAGTAAAGGATATCCGCCAGAGCTGACGTTTAGAGAAACGGCGGTTGGCGAAGGTCCTGCGTGAGGGCGAAGCGCTGCCGCCGGTCTGGGCTGCGGCTGCGGTGTTCCGCCGAGCGGAAAGCAACCACCGCGACCAACGGCATGCGACCGCGCCGGGCCGCGCCGACCGGAACGCACTGGCAGGTCGGCCGGAAGCGGCCCACAGTGCATCGTGTCCGCTTCGCTGCTGGCATTCCGTACCTGCTGCCACACCGCCGTGCCCTCCCGGCTTTCTCACAGCTATCTTCTTCATCTTCAGATCTTGTTTTCATTCACTAGCAACCGGTTTCGATCTACTACTCAGACCATTTTCAGGCTTTCCTCCGCCATTATGACTGCTGTTAATCCGTGGAATTAACTCAAATCACTTAATTAAAGCAAGTCGTCTGGTCTAGATTGTATACCAATTAGGTTCCTTTCGGAGTATGCTGATGCATTAGCTCCATACTTAAAACACATATACAACCGTACGCTCGACGAAAGATCCGTACCCGGAGACTGGAAAGTTGCACAGGTCACACCAATATTCAAGAAAGGTAGTAGGAAAAATCCACTAAATTACAGGCTCATATCGTTAACGTCGACATGCAGCACGATTTTAGAACATATATTGTGTTCGAAAATTATGAATTACCTCGAAGGAAACGGTCTATCGACACATAGTCAACGTGGATTTAGGAAACATCGTTCCTGTGAAACACAACTAGCTCTTTATTCACTAGAAGTGCTGAGTGCTATTGACAAGGGATTTCAGATCGATTTCGTATTCCTGGATTTCCGGAAGGCTTTGGACACTGTACCACACGAGCGGCTCGTAGTGAAATTGCGTGCTTATGGAATATCATCTCAGTTATGTGACTGGATTTGAGATTTCCTGTCAGAGAGGTCACAGTTCGTAGTAACTGACGAAAAGTCATCGAGTAAAACAGAAGTGATTTTAGGCGTTCCCCAAGGTAGTGTTAAAGGCCCTTTGCTGTTCCTTATCTATGTAAACGATTTGAAAGACAATCGGAACAGCCGCCTTCGGTTGTTTGCAGAAGACGCTGTCGTTTATCGACTAATCAAGTCATCAGAAGATCAAAACAAACTGCAAAACGATTTAGAAAAAATGAATGGTGCGAAAAGTGGCAGTTGACCCTAAATAACGAAAAGTGTGAGGTCATCCACATGAGTGCTAAAAGGAACTCGTTAAACTTCGGTTACACGATAAATCAGGCTAATTTAAAAGCCGTAAATTCGACTAAATACCTAGGTATTACAATTACGAACAACTTAAATTGGAGGGAACACACAGAAAATGTTGTGGGGAAGGCTAACCAAAGGCTGCCTTTTATTGGCAGGACACTTAGAAAATGTAACAGACCCACTAAGGAGACTGCCTACACTACGCTTGTCCGTCCTCTTTTAGAATACTCCTGCGCGGCGTGGGATCCTTTCCATATAGGACTGACGGAGTACATCGAAAAAGCTCAAAGAAAGGCAGCACGTTTTGTATTATCGCGAAATATGGGAGAGAGTGTCACAGAAATGATACGGGATTTGGGCTGGAAATCATTAAAAGAAAGGCGTTTTTCGTTGGGACGGAATCTTCTCACGAAATTCCAATCACCAACTTTCTCCTCCGAATATGAAAATATTTTGTTGACACCGACCTATATAGGGAGGAACGATCACCACGATAAAATAAGGGAAATCTGAGCTCGTACGGAAAATCAGACCATCGCAGATATTCATAGGCGCACGCAGAACGTCTACATGTATCTGGTAGTGAACAGAAATACGGTGAGTCGTTGCGCGAGGCGTCTGCCATCATCGCAACAAGGTCGCGCAAACTTGTTCGATCTCTCGCTTGCCGGCCCGTCGCACACAGCTGACGGTCCTGCAATGTTGGAACGTGCGGACACTCTCATTTGAGGCGATCGACGGATCACAGTGAAACACCTCACCGCTTAGATTCTCCTTCTCCCTGTCAAAGCAAGGCCTCACACAAGTCTGCGCATCCGAGAGGAGCTCACAGAACTTCATGGGACTGTTCTTCCTCATCCACTCTACAGTCCCATCTGTATGGCCCAATGAAGGATGCACTCCCCGGGGAGCAGTACGTGGGTGATGGTTCAAATAGCTCTGAGCACTATGGGACTTAACATCTGAGGTCATCAGTCCCCTAGAACTTAGAACTACTTAAACCTAACTAACGTAAGGACAGTACACACATCCATGCCCGAGGCAGGATTCGAAAGTGCGACCGTAGCAGCAGCGCGGTTCCGGACCGAAGCGCCTGGAACCGCTCGGCCACAGCGGCCGGCCGTGGGTAATGGGGAGGTTATTGATGCGGCAGTGCATTGGCTCTGACATTGACCAATAGTGCGGTACCATGAGGGCATACAGGCCTTCCCAGTAAGATGGCCGTCGCATTCAACAGCGATTATGTCGAAAAAATATGGTTCGAATCCTGCCTCGGGCATGGATGTGTGTGATGTCCTTAGGTTAGTTAGGTTTATGTAGTTCTAAGAAGAATATAATAATACCAATCCCAAAGAAAGCAGGTGTTGACAGATGTGAAAATTACCGAACAATCAGTTTAAGAAGCCACAGCTGCAAAAGGACTTGGAAGAGCAGTTGAACGGAATGGACAGTGTCTTGAAGGGAGGATATAAGATGAACATCAACAAAAACAAAACGAGGATAATGGAATGTAGTCGAATTAAGTCGGGTGATGTTGAGGGTATTAGATTAGGAAATGAGACACTTAAAATAGTAAAGGAGTTTTGCTATTAGGGGAGCAAAATAACTGATGATGGTCGAAGTAGAGAGGATATAAAATGTAGACTGGCAATGGCAAGGAAAGCGTTTCTGAAGAAGAGAAATTTGTTAACTTCGAGTATAGATTTAAGTGTCAGGAAGTCATTTCTGAAAGTATTTGTATGGAGTGTAGCCATGTATGGAAGTGAAACATGGAAGGTAAATAGTTTGGACAAGAAGAGAATAGAAGGTTTCGAAATGTGGTGCTACAGAAGAATGCTGAAGATTAGATGGGTAGATCACATAACTAACGAGGAAGTATTGAATAGGATTGGGGAGAAGAGAAGCTTGTGGCACAACTTGACCAGAAGAAGGGATCGGTTGGTAGGACATGTTCTGAGGCATCAAGGGATCACCAATTTAGTATTGGAGGGCAGTGTGGAGGGTAAAAATCGTAGGGGGAGACCAAGAGATGAATACACTAAGCAGATTCAGAAGGATGTAGGTTGCAGTAGGTACTGGGAGATGAAGAAGCTTGCACAGGATAGAGTAGCATGGAGAGCTGCATCAAACTAGTCTCAGGACTGAAGACCACAACAACAACAAGTTCTAGGGGACTAATGACCTCAGCAGTTGAGTCTCATAGTGCTCAGAGCCATTTGAACCATTTTTTTTTGTCGAAAAAATAGGATTTTGTAGACAAAAAGAGTGAGGAATAATATGGTGTATTGGAATCCTGAATAAAACCAACGTGCTTGCAGGGAAAAGAAGCGTTGCGTTCTATATTGAACGCCCCTCGTCAAAATGGGAGTTGGCTCGCAGTCGGAAGAGGAATGAGAAACATCCAAAGTAAATGACTGTATTACGAATTTTTCAACTCCAAAAGTCTTGGTTGTTTAGGTTTCGTAACATCTTAGTACACATCTTTATGTCGTGTGCTCTCTCTACAGTCAATCAGATGGCACACAATCATGGCAGCCTCCTTACTTGTTTATACTGCTTAAAACTAGGAAATTCAGAGACTTGTGACTGCAGTAATTCAGACGCTGGAGAGATTACTCAACTAATCTGCGTTTATTGCAAGCTCCAGTAACACAGATAAAAATGAAAGCTTGGGTTACCATTCCCTAGAAGCATTACTCGTCTTCTAACAAAGAATGATGAGGCTGTTCTTAGATGTCTGATGACATTAATTTTAATTCGCATTTTAAAAATCAGACTACAGACCAATAGAGAATTACCACTGTTAGTGGTTAATTATAAAAATGTTTGCATCCGAAATAGTTATGGCTGTACACACCTGTGTGTAAGCAATTTTCGCGTAGAAACATTTGATAATTAGTTCTGTGTTTCGAAGTTGAGAAGCTTCTGCTTTCTTGCTAGTGCTGTCTGGTTACCTTAAAGTGATGTGCTCACTACTCAGTTTTTTTGCAATTATGGATGACTAAATAGCGCACTCACCCAGATGGACAAATGACAATAAACAACTTACTTGAAATATAGCAACCAGCCACTTTTTTAGACGTTATTTATGCTAAGACGCGTTTCGGTTTTTCTCCAGTTGTCGTCATACATTTACATTTTCATCGACACTACACTCTTGTCGACTCTATTTTTAATGTTGGAGCTGCCCTTTACTCTGTAGCTAGTAATTTCTTGTTTTGTATTTGTACCCATAACACACACACACTTGTAGATTCATTGATATAGTAATGCAGCCGACCATCATCTAGACTGTGCCCCGTCGAGAGCTTGATGCTGTTCACTTTCACTCATCTGGTTATTTTCACAGCCCTGGTGAATGCAAGCGTGTGACGAGTAACATGGCATCCTTAGTTATCTCTGACAGACAGGTGTGTGAATTCACATGTGTGCTCGATAACGGCGAATAAATTCCTGTACGGTTGCCGAATTAAATGACAGATAATCAAATACAACACCGCTTTTTTTCTCGAGTAGATGGCAGATATTAGTGCGCTGAAAGGATTCTGCGAAATCAGTATACGAGAAGCGTTTTTATATATCGAAATGAGATTTTCGGCAAATGATAGTACTCGGGCGGGCACGTAATGTTATTCTACATTTAGCTAGTTAGTTTCATGTTCCATGTATCACTTGCACGCCAAATCGTAATGCTGTGGCACATCGAAATTAATTTGTTAACGTGACTGCATCCTGAACATTTGTAGGTTTTTTACTATCAAATATACAGATGTGGATTTGTAATTCCTGCCACCACCTTTTTTACATGTTACAATAACAGAAATTCTTCTACAGACTGGAATGGATTGTCAAGTTGAAACTTTCCATTTCTTTTTCAAATTTTACTTTGCTGTCTCTCAGACGTTTTATATCACTGGGTAAGTTATCAAAAATTGTAATTGTGGCATTGTGCACCCCTTTTTATGCTAAACACAACCTTAATGTGGAGTAATGTAATTTTTCTTCTGGTATTGTAAATATGTACATCATTATTTATACTACAGCGAACTTCATGAGGGAATAAATGTATAATGTCCAACTCCTTAAACAGATGTCTACAATATGACAGTGGATGAGGACTACACCTTACTCTTACATCACGCTTTTGAAAAATGAAGACGTTCTTTCTTGTAGATAAGCTATCCCACAACGTTATTACGTATGACATTACTGAATGAAAGTATCCAAAATATGCCAGCTAACTGATTTGTCTCTCCCCAAGCTTTGTCACGATTCTAAGTGCGAACGTGTCTGACGTAAGCTGTTTTAGGAGTTGCAAGAAGTGCTTTTGCTGTTGAAATTCACATCAATATGGACGCTAAGAATATTGAAGTTTCCGCCCTGTTTATTATTACATCACCATGTTTCTTGTTTTAACCGAGCTATTGAAGCAAGTATGATATTCTTAACCTTTTGGCACATAGCGCCCACTGCAGTGGAGAGCTGTTAATGGTCGCTTCTTTCGTGTTTTCACTCAGTCATGAGGCTACAAATGTACAGTCCGCACCTGTGGCCACTCCTTAATGGTGTTGTACCCTGCACCCTCATGGCTCACTAAAAACGCCAGAGGAGTGTCCATTAAAAACTGTCCACTGCAGTGATTAAACGGAACGTATACTTATTCTGAACGATATTCGAACGCTTTTGATAAGACTAGTACAGTGATATGACGTTTCTTAATGTTGACGATGAAACTTTTCACGAAAGTATCCGAGAAATGTATTAAAATTGAGAGCCACAGCAGCTGAAGCCAAGTGGGTCTCTCAGGCACGAGGGTGTTGGGGTGCTTACTATATCGCGGACCCTGGACGAATAACTCGCATATTCCACTACGCAGTGTCCTAGTTGTTGATCCAGTGGACCAAGCGTTGTTGGGAGGAAGAATGGCTGGAAGTGACAGGTAGCTAACAACGCCGGGTGAGGGCGACCACGCGACAGTGGAACAGCTGCTTGCAGACACAGAGGTGTGTTCATCGATTTCGTCCCCATAGATCCGTTCTCTGCGTTCCTGTGAATGGACGAGTAATTCGGACGAGCTGCGTGCAGGCGCACCACTCGGGCCCCATCGCCCCGCACGCAGCCTCATTGCGCTGCTGGCTGCAGATGGGTCCGCCGCCGCCGCGTGATGGGCAGAGGATGGAGGGTGCTTGTGACCGGGCCTTTGTGGCGCAGCCACCGCCCCCGCTGCGCGTGGGCGGACCTCCCGCAGACTCCGCTGACGAGAATCTGGAATAGCGGGGCTGCCACGCCGGAACGCCGCGGGTGTGTTGCCTCTGTTCGTTGTGGAAGCTCGACCTGCTAGCGGAAAAGCGACTACGTACCACCAGGGACTATTCACACACAAGTACCTGACGTGACAGAGCCGTAGCGATTCGTGCTTCTTCCGCAAAAGTTAAAAAGTATACATATGAAGACAGTAACTGTTCTCGAAAGAACAGAATACTGTTGATGACCGTGCAGCTTTTCTCTGGAATAAATGATGACTAACTGAAACCCTCAGCTGCCGACAGGTGTTGTTGACATACCTCAATGTGGACAGCTGAAAATGTGTGCCCCGACCGGGACTCGAACCCGGGATGTCCTGCTCACATGGCAGACGCTCTAGCCACCGAGGACACAGATGAATAGCGCGACTGCAGGGACTTATCCCTTGCACGCTTCCCGTGAGACTCACATTCCCAACTGTCCACAATTCTACATATGTAATGTACCTTCTAGACATTTGCCCATTCACTCATTACTCGCGCACGCTTTGGCGATTCCCGTAAGAGTTTGGGCAACCTGTGCGCGTTCGCACAGACGAGAACAGTTACTGTCTTCATATATATAGTTAGAGGCTACCCAGCCATTGACCTTCTTCTGTGCGAATGCGCACAGGTTGCCCAAACTCTTACGGGAATCGCTAAAGCGTGCGCGAGTAATGGGTGAATGGACAAATGTCTATAAGGTACATTACATATGTAGAATTGTGGACAGTTGGGAATGTGAGTCTCACGGGAAGCGTGCAAGGGATAAGTCCCTGCAGTCGCGCTATTCATCTGTGTCCTCGGTGACTCAGATGGATAGAGCGTCTGCCATGTAAGCAGGACATCCCGGGTTCGAGTCCCGGTCGGGGCACACATTTTCAGCTGTCCACATCGAGGTATCTCAACAACACCTGTCGGCAGCTGAGGGTTTCAGTTAGTCATCATTTAAAAAGTATACACTGATCGTGAAAAAAGTCATGGGATACCTGGGAATATCGTGTCGGTCCTCCTTTTGCTCGG
Source organism: Schistocerca piceifrons (assembly GCF_021461385.2). Lineage (NCBI taxonomy): Eukaryota > Metazoa > Arthropoda > Insecta > Orthoptera > Acrididae > Schistocerca > Schistocerca piceifrons. The sequence continues at coordinate 504,006,014 of NC_060144.1, forward strand.
CGTAGTGCAGCAGCTCGACGTGTCATGGACTCAACAAGTAGTTGGAAGTCCCGTGCAGAAATATTGCGCCATGCTGCCTCTATAACCGTCCATAATCGCGAAAGTGTTACCGGTACAGGATTCTGTGTACGAACTGGCCTCTCGATTATATCCCGTATGTGTTCGACGGAATTCACGTCGGGCGATCTGCGTGGCCAGATCATTCGCTCCAGTTGTCCAGAACGTTTTTCCAACCAGACACGAACGATTGTAGCCCGGTGACATGAGATTATTGTTTGGGAAGATGAAGTCAATGAGTAGATGCAAGTGGTCTCCAAGCCGGACATACCGACTTCCAAACAATGATCGGTTCAGTTGGACCAGAAGACTGAGTCCATTCCATGAGGTCGCAGGTATCCTGCCTCGGCCATGGATGCGCGTGATGTCCTTAGGTTAGTTACACTACTGGTCATTAAAATTGCTACACCACGAAGATGACAAGCTACAGACGCGAAATTCAACCGACAGGCAGAAGATGCTGTGATATGCAAATGATAAGCTTTTCAGAGCATTCACACAAGGTTGGCGCCGGTGGCGACACCTACAACGTGCTCACATGAGGAAAGCTTCCAACCGACTTCTCATACACAAACAGCAGTTGACCGGCGTTGCCTGGTGAAACGTTGTTGTGATGCCTCGTCTAAGGAGGAGAAATGCGTAGCATCACGTTTCCGACTTTGATAAAGGTCGGATTGTAGCTATCGCGATTGCGGTTTAACATATCGCAACATTGCTACTCGCGTTGGTCGAGATCGAATGACTGTTAGCAGAATATGGAATCGGTGGGTTCAGGAGGGTAATACGGAACGCCGTGCTGGATCCCAACGGCCTCGTATCACTAGCAGTCGAGATGACAGGCATCTTATCCGCATGGCTGTAACGGATCGTGCAGCCACGTCTCGATCCCTGAGTCAACAGATGTGGACGTTTGCGAGACAACAACCATCTGCATGAACAGTTCGACGACGTTTGCAGCAGCATGGACTATCAGCTCGGAGACCATTGCTGCGGTTACCTTTGATGCTGCATCACAGATAGGAGCGCCTGCGATGGTGTACTCAGTGATGAACCTGGGTGCACAAATGGCAAAACGTCGTTTTTCGTATGAATCCAGGTTCTGTTTACAGCATCATGATCGTCGCATCCGTGTTTGGCGTCATCGCAGTGAACGCACATTGGAAGCGTATATTCGTCATCGCCATACTGGCGTATCAACCGGCGTGATGGTATGGGGTGCCACTGCTCACACGTCTCGGTCACCTCTTGTTCGCATTGACGGCACTTTGAACAGTGGACGTTACGTATCAGATGTGTTACGACCTGTGGCTCTACCCTTCATTCGATCCCTGTGAAACCCTACATTTCAGCAGGATACTGCACGACCGCATGTTGCAGGTCCTGTATGGGCCTTTCTGGATACAAAAAATGTTCGACTGCTGCCCTGTCCAGCACATTCTCCAGATCTCTCACCAATTGAAAACGTCTGGTCAATGGTGGCCGAGCAACTGGCTCGTCACAATACGCCAGTCACTACTCTTGGTGAACTGTGGTATCGTGTTGAAGCTGCATGGGCAGCTGCACCTGTACACGCGATCCAAGCTCTGTTTGACACAATGCCCAGGCGTATCAAGGCCGTCATTACGGCCAGAGGTGGTCGTTCTGGGTACTGACTTCTCAGGATCTATGCACCCAGTCACATGTCAGTTCTAGTATAATATATTTGTCCAGTGAATACCCGTTTATCATATGCATTTCTTCTTGGTGTAGCAATTTCAATGGCGAGTAATGTAGGTTTAAGTAGTTCTAAGGCTAAGGGACTGATGACCTCAGATGTTAAGTCCCATAGTGCTCAGAGCCATTTGAACCATTCCATGAAAACACAGCTGACGCCATTATGGAGTCACCACCAGCTTGCACAGTGCCTGTTGGCAACTTGAATCCATAGTTTCGTGAGATCTTTGCCGCACTACCATCAGTTCTTGCCCACTCCAATCGGCCCTCATCTGACCAGTCCACGGGTTTTCCAGTCGTCTAGGGTCCAACTGATGTGGTGACAAGCCCAGGAGTGGAGCTGCAGGCGATGTCGTGCTGTTAGCAAAGCCACCCGCATCGGGCGTCTGTTGCCATAGCCCATTAACGCCACGTGTCGCGCACTGTCCTGGCGGATACGTTCGTCGTAGATCCCACGTTAATTTCTGCGGTTATTTCACACAGAGCTGCTTGTCTGTTAGCGCTGACAACTCTACGCAAACGCCGCTGCTCTCACAAGGGAACCTCCCCATCGCACCCCCCTCAGATTTAGTCATAAGTTGGCACAGTGGATAGGCCTTGAAAAACTGAACACAGATCAATCGAGAAAACAGGAAGAAGTTGTGTGGAACTAGGAATAAAATTAGTAAAATATACAAACTGAGTAGTCCATGCGCAACATAGGCAACATCAAGGACAATAGAAGTCAAGTAGCGCCGTGGTCCCGTGGTTAGCGAGAGCAGCTACGGAACGAGAGGTCCTAGGTTCAAGTATTCCCTCGGGTGAAAAATTTATTTTTTTATTTTCAGTTTATGTGACAAACTCTTATGTTTTCATCACTTTTTTGGGAGTGATTATCACATCCACAAGAAAACCTAAATCGGGCAAGGTAGAAGAATCTTTTTACCCATTCGCCAAGTGTACAAGTTAGGTGGGCCGACAACACATTCGTGTCATGTGACGCACATGCCGTCACCAGTGTCGTATAGAATATATCAGACGTGTTTTCCTGTGGAGGAATCGGTTGACCTATGACCTTGCGATCAAATGTTTTCGGTTCCCATTGGAGAGGCACGTCCTTTCGTCTACTAATCGCACGGTTTTGCGGTGCGGTCGCAAAACACAGACACTAAACTTATTACAGTGAACAGAGACGCCAATGAACGAACGGACAGATCACATCTTTGCGAAAATAAAGAAAGTAAAATTTTCAGTCGAGGGAAGACTTGAACCAAGGACCTCTCGTTCTGTGGCATCTCACGCTAACTACGGGACCACGGCGCTCCTGAGCTCACCTTTTCTTTGATGTTGCCTATCATGAGCATGGACTACTCAGTTTGTATATTTTGCTTATTTTTTTCATAGTTCCACACAAGTTCTTACTGTTTTCTCGATTGATCTGTGTTCAGTTTCTCAAGGCCTATCCACTGTGCCAACTTATAACTAAATCTGAGGGGGGTGCGATGGGGAGGTTCCCTTGTCAGTCATTAAGTGAAGGCCGTCGGTCAATGCGTTGTCCGCGGTGAGAGTTAACTCCCTAACGATATCCGCAATGGAACGTTCTATGTGTTTAATTCCAACTACCATTCCGCGTTCAATGTCCGTTATTCCCATCGTGCGGCCTTGATAATGTCGGAATCCTTTTCACATGAATCGCTTGAGTGCAAATGACGGCTCCGCTGATGCACTACCGTTACATACCTTGTGTTAGTTATAGTAACGCCATCTATGTATGTGCGTGTCGCTATCGTATGACTTTCGTCACCTCAGTGCGTTTCTCAAAACAAGGGCGTACCCAGGACCTGACCTGCAGGCGGGGACAACTCTAACGAATTAGTATTTGTGTGTAGTGGGACGGGATGCGAGTTTCATTTAACGATTTTTTTTATTTTATTTATTTTTTATTTTTTTTAAAGAAGGTCAACTGGTACACTGTGGCTGATACGACTCTCTCCGGATTAACTGGGTTGGGAGTGACCCACCTCTCTATACGGTCCAGATTTTGTGCCGTCAGAGCAATTCCCTTGCCAATTTCTGCCCAACGATTCCTGAGAAAAAAGTCTTTCCACAAGGGAAAAACAATTTCAAACTTGGGATGTTTATTTCCTCATCTCACAACTAATTGTTTGCTTCATTTGAGGAAATGAAAAAAGTGCCTAATGCTTGAGGATATTCATAAATAGCTTAGGAGAAGATCTTGAAGATTACATTGTTGCTGTTTGTCTGCAAGAAAAACCGGAATCACAATCAAGCAACGCTAGCAACTTCTGTGTTGAATAACAAGTACGCTGTAAGCAAATTAAACAGAATGGCTGGCTCTGAGCACTATGGGACTCAACTGCTGAGGTCATTAGTCCCATAGAACTTAGAACTAGTTAAACCTAACTAACCTAAGGACATCACAAACATTCATGCCCGAGGCAGGATTCGAACCTGCGACCGTAGCGGTCTTGCGGTTCCAGACTGCAGCGCCTTTAACCGCACGGCCACTTCGTCCGGCTTAAACAGAATAATATTGTCCACTGCGTAAAGCGTATTTTCAACGTTAAAAAACAAGTTTGGAGCAACTTGATTGTATCTTTGATTTTAATGTTTGGTTGCCTGAGAACTAGTGTCCGTTTCCTGAAGATGGCCTAATAAGACGAAAACTTGTTAGAAATAAAAATCAGTAGAACAAAAGCAGTGTACTTGTTATTGAACCTTCAGTATGGATTTATTGTACCAAGAAGTAACGGAATAATCCATAAAGAAGACTTGTAAATTAACTCAGCAGTAACCGACTGGTTCATCCCAACCACTATCTCCATTACCAGATGGCTAGCCCGGTGCACTGTCGTGGTATCCTAGTTGCGGGTTGCCTGCCTAGGGCTTCCAGGGGTAACAAAAATTTTATTTTCAATATTTCGCATGATATTGATCGAATTTAAAAATCTGAAATGTTGTCATTATCCACTCATGGAGAGATATAATCTTGTGTTGAATATAGCAGGACAAGTATTGCAGTTAGAAACTGTCTTGAGTGAATGTAGTTCACGGCCAGCACGTTAGCAAGGCAATGTTCTCCCAGTAACTGACAATGAGAGCACTTGCCGACTTCCAGTGAACCTGACACACAATTTCAAACCTTTAAAAAAGCTTTTCTCGCTGATACCCCCCCCCCCTCCCTCCCCTGTAAAAAGATGAGAGGAAGAAAGTTTGTCGCTTACGCCGACTACATTTTAGTTGTTCATGCAATAAAACTTGAGCGCAAGTATGGCGTTTTAATATATCACTTCTTTGTTACCAACTCTATAAGCAATACGCTTTACAGCCACTATCTAATATTCGCGCAAACAAAGCTGAGATTTGGCGCGGTGGCTGATGGGAGCGACTGTAAATGCGAAATGAATTTACGGACGCTACCGTCAGCCACCGCGCCGAGTGTCAACCTTATTTGCGCGTATAATAGACATATCACCGAATGTCCCTGTAAAATTATACCATTGTCGCCGGCCGCGGTGCTCTCGCTGTTCTAGGCGCGCAGTCCGGAACCGTGCGACCGCTACGTCGCAGGTTCGAATCCTGCCTCGGGCATGGATGTGTGTGATGTCCTTAGGTTAGTTAGGTTTATGTAGTTCTAAGTTCTAGGGGACTGATGAGCTCAGAAGTTAAGTCCCATAGTGCTCAGAGCCATTTGAACCATTTTTTTACACCATTGTCGACACATAGTTCCGGAGATATGACATCATAAATAATGAGATGCGTAAGAAACTCACTTTTGCTTAAAACGGAGCACAAATTATCCACACTATACTCATCCGGTGTTTGACATCGACAGCGCTTAGCGACTTCCAACTAACTGTAAGCATAATTTCAAATCTTCTCTAAACTTTTTCTTACTTATATGCTTAACGTCAAATGTAGCATAACTTCAAACATTTTTCTTGCTTTCAAGCTTATCGTCAAACATTTAACACATTAACTCGCTTGTAATCAGATGTCTGAAATCGTTTTATCCATGACTGTTCCATTCTTTAAAGAATCTAGGATTTAGTGGCCATGTCTGCCGTCTAAATGTGGTAACATATCGACGTATATTATGTGGTGACTGGTCTCTAGTGAAACGGGCATTTGTTTCAGGTGAGTGGACTTCACGCGACGTTCGTTTTGGACGCAACGTCGCCGTTCTCTTACAGCTTGGAGCACGTGGTGAGTAAAACAGTCTGCTGTTCTTGGCGGGCCGCGTCCATTAACTGTAATCTGTTCGTCTGCATTCTGAAGCGAAGCATGTGGCAGAGTATGCTGATCATGGCAAACCGCCCACTCACATTTGACAAATATTCAATTACTTTTCATTACTTCCGTGGCCGGGTGCTCTTCCGTGTTACTCTGCGAGTGAAAATTTGTGTACATCACTTACCCTAAAATCTGTATTCTGCTTGTATGTTTGTATTTTTGCATCTACATCTGCGCACCACCCTATCGTGTATGATGCAGGGTACATGGTGTACAGATCCGACTGTTTCTCCCTCCCTGCTTCAGACACGAATGGTACACGAGAAAAAAATAACTTTCATACATCCCTGTGTGGGCCAGAATTTATCTGCCTTTAGCGTCGTGGTCATTGCGAGTGTGTATGTCGAAGGAAGTAATATGTTTCCGGACTCCGCAGTATCGCAATACCAAGAAGGGGTTGTGCGACATAAACCAAAGTTGGCAGACGAGTTTCTGTATCTGAAAGATGATGTCTATTCAAATTTCGCGCCAGTCGCATAAGAGTGGCGCAAGTAGCGCCAATATGAGGATGCAAATCAGGTTCTGCTTTAAATATACGCTGTAACGGTCGGTAGCATTAGTTACTTTTGAGATGGAACGTGGTGAGTGGCCGAGCGGTTTTAGGCCCTTCAGTCTGGAACCGCGCGACCGCTACGTCGCAGGTTCGAATCCTGCCTCGGGCATGGATGTGTGTGATGTCCTTAGGTTAGTTAGGTTTAAGTAGTTCAAAGTTCTAGGGGGCTGATGACCTCAGATGTTAAGTCCCATAGTGCTCAGAGCCATTAGAACCATTTGCCAAAACGGGAACAACAGAATTACACTCAGGTGGCCGTTCTATCTGTCACAGAGAATTGCATCTCTGATCATTGGATACACGCTGAAGGTGTGTACGTGTACTAGGTTACAATGACATCCGATCATGTCTTCTGGGCGCTTCATTTTATATGTCAGGCAGTGTACATGGTACAATAGAAAGTACCCTCTGCTACACACTTCACAGTAATTCTCGAGTGTAAATGCAGATGTAGACATCTTATTCTTCTCAGTATTTTCATTTGTGCATTTTGTATTTTGCCTACCATACTTTTACAACCTAGAAGTATTGTAAGGTTCGTAATTTAATAAACTTTTACAGTTAATGTTTATTCATTAACGTTCCAGGAATAGCGCCGCATTTATCTCCGTTATACAGCCGTGCCAATTTGACAACCAATCAGCTGAAGAATGACATTTGATAAAAAATCTTTTATTGTACAATGGTTTGTTTTTGATCTGATCGTGGCACATACCTGCACTAAAAGCTTACACCAAAGACTTTTGACTACTCACGTAAATACCTTTAGCTACGAAGGTTTGTACTAGGCCGAACACCAGACATGAAGAAAAACTTCCTCTTTTTCTCCTGCGCATGCACACTCGTAATACTGTAGTTCGAAAGCGTCGGTATAAAACTGTTACAGCAGTCTTAGCACCAGTCTTGCAGCTTTCCTTTGAGATAAGGAAGCGGAAACACCTAGAAGGAACTACGTCAAGGGCGTACAGGGAAATACTTTGCAGAAACAGATAACATGCTCCGTTTATGAAGTCATAATTTACGACGCGAGATGAACAGTACTACTTGAAAGGTTCAAATGGCTCTGAGCACTATGGAACTTAACATCTGAGGTCTTCAATCCCCTAGAACTTAGAACTACTTCAGCCTAACTAACCTAACATCACACACATCCATGCTCGAGGCAGGATTCGAACCTGCGACCGTAGCGGTCGCGCTGTTCCAGACTGAAGCGCCTAGAACCGATCGCCCACAGCAGCCGGCTACTTGAAAGGAAGTTGACGATTTTTTAAACATATTTATTTGTAAGAGAGATTGCATTTTTGTGTTCGTAAAGCAGTCCACAATTGTCGCTGTTCTTAATATTATCGTCAACATTTCCAACAAATATTTAATACTAGGGTTGGAACTTGAATAGTGGCAACTATTTATTTACAGCTCGTACAAGATAGATACGTGTTTCAAAGTTTTATTGACCTTCAAAGTAGTCACCAGCATTGTGTATAACCCGTTGCTGGCGATGTGGAAGCCGTAGGATACTCTTAGCAGTGCCTGTTGTGTTGACAGTTCGAGCGGCGCGGTCTATTGCACGACGAATCTGTAATAGTCCTGAAGCGAATGCCGTGAAGTGTTTCCTTCTGTTTAGAAATCAAGTTGAACTCACAGGGGCTTAAGTCAGAGGAGTGCAGTAGGTGGTATAGCACTTAGCAGCCCCATCAGTCAAACGAATCAGTGACAGCGTGCACTGTACGTGCTTGAGCATTGTCCTGCAAAATGATGGTCAGGTCCTGCAGAAAGTGTCATCGCTTCTGTCTCTAAGCTGGTCGTAGGTTGTGCTCCAAAAATGAACAGCAGATTTCGACAAGATGTGGTTCATGCAAGACGGAGCTCGACCCCATTGAAGCAAGAAAGTATTTGATGTCCTGGAGGAGCACTTTGGGTACCGCATTCTGGCTCTATGGTACCGGGGGCTACTGGCACGGACCTCGATTGGCCGCCAAATTCTCCGGATCTGAACACATGCGGCTCCTTCTTGTGGGCCTGTATTAAAGACAAGGTGTACAGCAACAACCTGAAAACCATAGCTGCACTGAAAACAGCCTTTCAGGAGGTCATCGACAGTATCGATGTTCCGACACTTCAGCGGGTCATGCAGAATTTCGCTATTTGTCTGCACCACATCATCGTAAATGATGGCAGGCATATTGAACATGTCGTAGCCTAAATCCGCATATCTGTAGTGACGTTTAAATGTTGAACAGAGTAGTTTTTTTTCATATAGTTCACTAATCGTCATCCAGTCATATACAGGGTGTTTCAATGTTTGTACCAGGGATGATAGATCACGTTGCGAGGAACAACTTTTGATAGTGACAACACATTCAATAACGCTTCTCGGCGACATTAGGCGTTTTTATTTTTTTCTCCGGCCCTGGAACGACGAAATTTTACCGAATTAGCAGTGTCTGCTAACTAATTGTTTTGAATACTACCTACCCCCGTAAACAAACAGAATGATTTTCATCAAGATAACATTAAGAATGCGGTATTTTGCTAGCGGATCGGGAACTCGACCAATCCTCTTTCACGTGGGGCTGGTGACTGGAGTATAGACAACACAGATTGGATACACACACTGCAGAGGGCCTATCCCCCTTCGCCTTTCAGGGGTATAATCTGTGTTAAAAGACGTCTAGCGTTGCTACATAGCGTCGGCGAACATTTTGCCCGTAACAAAAGCTGTCCTCCTTCAGTAATCTGTCACCCTTAGACGTCTGGTGCAAAAACATTGACTCAATATGTATACTGAGGATTTATTAACAAATATTCCAGTGGTAAAAGTGGTCCGTCTTGCTTTATTATTCCTGGCTCAGCCGTTGATGGGCGCTGGGCAGCTCTAGGGCGTCATTCCATCCACCCCTGCCCAGATTAAATCTTCTTGTATGCCATCCAAGTATCGAAATATTGGTCTTCCACTGCTTGTTCGTCCGACTGGGTTCTGCGGGAGTGTAATTTTTGTTGGGTTCTCATTTTCTATGCGAAAAACGTTGCCGATCCATTTCAGGCGGTTTATTTTAATGAACTTCGTGATTTCATGGTTTTCATACAATCTGTAAAGTTCAAAATTATGTCGTCTACGGCATGCTCCATCTTCATTAGTCGCCCAGTAGATTTTGCGGAGCACCTTTGTGTGTCAGTGTCCAGATTTCCGAGCCATATGTTAATACTGGAAGTTTTATACAAATGACAATTTGTTCGTCTGGACAGATTTCTGAACTTGTGTTATGGGTGCGGCCCATAACAGCATATATAAGCTAGGTGGATACGCCGCTTTATTTCCACTCTAATATCATTTTGTGATGTTACCAGTTTTTCCAGGTAGACAAATTCGCTAACAGATTCTACCGTATTAATTAGGTTTTTTTCACATAATGACATATGGCAATGTAACAAAATCACATTATGTTGTACGGAGCAACGACAATTATGTTTTATGTTACTGATGACAGTGTTCTGAATGCTTTAACTATCTACAAACTGGATATTTTAAGTACGAAACAAACAAATACTTTACTATAACTGTCACCAGTCTGATAAACTACAATTGTTGCTGTTACATACAATATAATTTCATTTTGTAACAGTGCCGTACGTCATGATGGTTAAAAATAGAACCTTGTGTTCGTCAGTTCATGAAGTACTTTATAAGGTACTTAAAATATATCTATAATTGCTCAAAACCACATGTTCCGCAAATTTGTTGAAACTGCTTACAGTAACGTCACTAGTAAAATCATTTACATTCGTAATTTCTGCATAATATATACCTTCACTTTCTCAAAATTCTTTCAATTCAGTGATGAAAATGATTTCTCGTATTCAGTCTACTTATATGGTATTTTGAGAATATATAATAACATCAGTAATATAATAATACACAGAAGTCAGGAGTGTCCCAGAGAAGTATGTTATGACAGCTCTTGTTCACTGTGTACATAAACAGTCTGACGAATAGGGTGTGCAGCGACACGTGTTTGCTGATGACGCTGTAGTGTATTAGACATTGTCGTCTTTAAGTGACTGTTGGGGGATACACGACGACCTGGATAGAATTTGTATTTGGAGTGATAATGACAGCTTGCTCAAAATGTGGAAAAATATAAGTTTATGAGTAGGAGAAATAATGTTGTAATGTCTAAATACAGTATTAGTGGAGAGCTGCTTGATATAGCCACGTCGATTAAATATCTAAGCGTAACGTTACAAAGTGACGTGTACGTAAGGTTGGTAGTAGGGGAAAGCGAATGGTTGACTTCGGTTAATTGAGAGAATTCAAGTGTAGTTCATATATAAAGGAGTCCACGTACAGAACGCTACTGCGATACATTCTTGAATATTGTTGGAGTGTCTGGTATCCCACCTGGTTGGATTGAAGGAAAACATGGGAGCATTCAGAGGCGAGCTGCTAGATTTGTTACTAGTAGGCTCGGTACGCGATTGGAAACAAATGATAAGCAGTCGTGAATGACGCTATACCCTGCCGAAATCCGATAAAAGAGTTTGGGTTAGGTGGATGCCCGCAGAACGTTACTTGCCGTCGTGTGTAACATCAGTGAAGTGCGGAGCAGGTGGTGTGTCGATATGGGGGTGTTCTGTGGTTACTCTGTAGTCTCCCTATTGCGCTAAATCGCTAAATGTGGAAGGATATGAATACATTTTACAATATTGTGTGCTGATAAAGTAGAGTAATAGCTAGGGAACGGTGATTGTGTCAGCATGACAACGCAGCCTGTCGTAAAACAGCACGTATAGGCAGCGATTCCTCGACAACAACATTCCTGAAATGGAATGACCTGCCGTGAGTGCCAACTTGAATGCAAAGGAATACCTTTGGGATGAGTTGGAAAGTCGTCTTCGCTCCAGACCCCATTGTCCAACATCACAACCTTCTTTGGTTTCGACTTCTGAGGAATAATGGGCTGCCAATCATCCACAGACATTCACACACCTCACTGTAAGCGCCTCCAGTAGAGTCCAGGCCGTCACGGAGGCGAAGCGTGTACATATGCCTTAGTAATGTCCACTAATAGGTGTCGTATGCTTTTGATCACATATTGCATGAGTTAAATTCCAAATTCACTAACTACAATCCTTCCTTACACTTTTTTTTAACGTGTGCTTGCTACTTTTTCCCTCTTCTTATATTGCCACTTGCTTTATTTATCTATTGTCAGTCACTCGTCTGCCCAAGTACTTCATACGTGTTTTCTTGAGACACTTAAAGATGAAGCTACTCATTCACGAGAAATGGCAAACGATATTTTCACACATATCTTACAACTTCATACTATCGGTGTTTGTTGAGGAAAAGTGCTACACACATCTATTCCTAACGACTCTTATTGTAATGTTCACAGACACGGCTGATTCTGAAGATCTGAGAGGATAAGGATTTCGCTTGAGAAACTCACGCTTCAAGATTAGAAATATATCGAGTGGAATCGCTGACTCAGACTGAATACATCAAATCCGTGGCTTATATCAACGGTGTTGTGAACGCCTAAATAAGTCGTTAATCGGAGCACCTGTACTCAGCTTACAAAATCAGAACAGAGGAAATATATCGAATGCTGTGGACACTGAAAGAGTAAACGTAACTTTCCTAGTAACCCTAACGGAAAATTTCAACGCTTTTATTTTACAAGAGATTTGATCGGACACTTTTAAAACTATTTTTCATAGCAGCTGTCCGTTGAGCTTGTTGTTCCTGAGATTCTGGGAAGGCAGAATCCGGGTATCTTCCTGGCCTTCTGCGTCCTTTCAGCGTATATCAGCAGGAAAGGTTAAGGGGCAGCTGGCGTGCAACGGGGAAAAGTGACGCAATGGCCCGGCACGGCTACTACCACCACATCACGCAAACCGCAGCTCCGTGAATAATCACCGACTGCTTCATTGTGGCAGATAACCGCCACCTTCAATAATATTCGATTCTGTCGGGAAAGGATAAACAAATAACACGTGAAGGCGTCAGTCGCGTTTCTTCGTACCATCAAACAATAAGCTGAGTTGCCGATGTATCAACATTCAATTATAAATTACAACTTTGCCTGAGATTCGTACATTTTGAGAAAGATATTGACCCAGTTTTACCAAACTCTGTACAAACGCATCCGTCAGTCATATTGCAATTGCTCCTCTGTATCAGTGTATGTAAAAGTGTTTGCGCTATCCGTATGAATGTAGGAAAGGTAGATACAAATTACAGAACAAAAACCAGTTGCAGCGTTCAAAATGCAATCTTCGAAATTATGTGCGTGGGTGTCAGGTTCAAACTGTATACGATAATACCACAGCTTCCGTTAGAATTCATAAGGATAGTGGAAAACTCTGAACTGAAATAGGAAATGTGCAAGGAGATTCCAGATCACGGAAGCTATCAACAACAGTCCTAGAGGAAGATTTCACATCCTTAAATTGGGAGGACGATGGAACGTCCCTGAACCACCTTCGCCTTGTTAATAACATTGAACTCCTTGCCTCTAGTACATATAAATTACAACGAAAGAAGTGCGTAGTTGAGCAAGTTTGAATTTATATCTGACAGTGGACTGTGGTACAACGAGTCAAATCATAGTATCAGTTGACAAGTTATTGTTATTTACGCCATTTAAAGACAATGACTGTTAAGGGCAGCAAAATAAATAAAGAGAAGCATATACAGTTATTTTATTTATTAAATATTTAACCTGATCTGATTATGGTCATCAGGCCCTCTCTGACAACGGACCATTTTTTTCCCCACATACAGTACAGTTTTTACATCACAGTTTCGTAAGAAATAAGAATTTTGCTATGACAAATAGTATTAAAATGATTTGAGTGTTTCAAGTGGCAGTGTGAGTAAATAATATTAACTATGAACTAATAAAGATAATGCTAACAGTACTTGAATTACAGCATCTGCTGTCACTAGTAGTGATAATAGTAATAATGATAATGACAATAATAATGACAATATTAACAATAATGATAGTGGCAGATGTAAAAAGAATTTGTAGGTCTACGAAATAGATGCTTTCTGATATAGCTACTTCTGGGGAAAGGAAAATTAAGGAGACTGCATCAGCTAAGAATACTGGAAAATGAGGAAGATCTTGTTGGAAAGAACGATGTAGAAAGGTAACGAGTGCGTATAGGGACAGTAGTAATCCCTATTGTTTCTTTAGTAGGTGTGTGATTAATGTCCGGAGAATCCTTGTGGTAAACTGAATAGGATGTACGAAACTACACTTCCTATGTTTCTGAAAAGGGAAGTTTACAATGAGTTTTGATGGATGGCATGTTCACTACTGGACGCATTTTATCTAACCGTCAGCGAATAGGTGAGTTTTGCAATCAACTGGTATTTGCTAGACTACAGCTGGTTTATTCGTTTGTTTTTATTCTAGTCTTCCAATGAAGTCAGCACTCGGGGTCGTTTTGTTACTTGGTGTTAGAAGAGACAACCGATTTGCGGTTTAGTTTGTTTTGGCGGCGTTAATCGCTGGTGACAGCGGATTGAGAGCCAAGCAGTCCCACCATCCCGTGGGTGTTACGTAACGTACGAGCGCGTGCACCCTGCTACCCAACTGTATGTAATCACTATCAACATGCTCAGCGAGCGTCAAAGGAGGGAGAGAGGGAAGCGGCGGGGGGAGTGGACACACCGGAGATTAGAGGCCGTACCTTACGTAAGGAGGCGCGCGTCCACTTCCCCTGCTGACAACACACTCTCTAACGCTCGCCGCTTCATTAGAGTCCGTGTGGCCGGCAGTGTTAACACACGCCTGCAGCAAACAGAGTTGATCAAAGCTGTGCGACACAGTGCATCGAGACTGCACGTGGTGAACGGAATGAGAGTAACTGGAAAGTTGTGGTTAGTTCCTGTGGGACCAAACTGCTGAGGTCATCGGTCCCTAGGCTTACACACTACTTAATCTAACTTAAGATAACACGCTAAGGACAACACACACACTCATGCCCTAGAGAGGACTCGTCCCTTCGACGGGGGGAGCCGCGCGAACCGTCTCAACGAGCCTAAGAAAATGTCTCTGAGCGCTATGGGACCCAACATCTGAGGTCATCAGTCCCCTAGAACTTAGACCTACATAAACCTAACTAACCTAAGGACATCACACACATCCATGCCCGAGGCAGGATTCGAACCTGCGACCGTAGCGGTCGCGCGGTTCCAGACTGAAGCGCCTAGAACCGCTCGGCCGCACTGGCCGGCTCAACGAGCCTAAGACCGCGCGGCAAAGAGAGTATAACCTATTCGCTATGAATGAGTAACTACGAGGGGGGATCGGAAAATGATACACGACAATTTTACTACCAAAAAGTTTAATTGGTAACAAAACAAGTCACAAATGAACTTAACATCCTTTACCTACTTTTCTACACAGTCACCAACGTTCTCAACCCATTTTTCCCGTCGTGGTACCAGTTTCAGTACGCCTTGCTTGTAGAAGTCCGTTCGGTTGGAGTTTAGCCATCTGCGGACTGCTGGTTTCACTTCCGCATCTGTCCCAAAGCGTTGGCCGGCCGTAAATTTCTTCATAGGATCAAATAGATGGAAGTCCGACGGTGCAAGGTCCGGAGTGTATGGTGGATGCTGGAGCATCTCCTACGCAAATTTGGCGATTTTCTCGCGAGCATGAACAGCACCGTGTGGTCGGGCAGTGGCGTGAAGAACTTTGACACCGTCAGCATTAATGTTGTGGCGTTTGTTACGGAGGGCACGACGCTACTTAACCAAAGTTTTGATATAGGCTGCAGCATTCACAGTGGTCCCGTGTTTAGCGAAGTCCGCCAGTAACATACCACACGTATCCCACAACACTGTCATAGGCACTTTTCTAGCAGACTGAGTCATTTTGATTTTTTTTTTCTTACTGGGAAACCAGGATATCTTCTTTCCTTAGAGAGCTGTTCGGTTTTGGGCGTGTAGTGGTACACCCGCGACTCATCAACAGTAACGATTTCTTTCAGGGAGTCATACAATTCTGCGGCGTAACGCGTTAAGTGATCCAACTTTGTCCTGGTCCTTGTGGTTGTCTGTCAGGTTCATAGGAACTAACTTTACAAAATTTCAACGTGTCATGAACAATATCGTACACCGCACCACAGAAAATGTTGAATTGCTGCGAGAAGATTCGCAATTGCACACGCCAGTCGTTCGAAATTGTTGCCTCGATGGCTCCGAAATTCTGCGGGACTGCAGCTGTTGCCGATCGCCCGGAGCCTGGCGAATCACTAAGACGACACGGCCCTCCTGGAACAATGCACACCACCTCGACACACTGCTACGGACCATACAGTGATCCTCATACATGCCACGCAGGCCCCTGTGAATTTCACTCAGTTTATGCCCTTTGGCCCACAAATATCGAACCACATTTCTCTGCTCTTCACAATTTGACGTCATTAACGTGACCGCCATTTTTGTTTCGTAGTTCAGGCTTCTCTCGCTAGAGCTACACGTGAAAATAAAATATGCTCTGTAAAATTCAAAAATTATTCGGCGTTACTTTCCGATGCTCCCTCGTATAAGTGAAGATCGCGGGGTAGAAATGTGTTGAGCTGCATGTGTCGGGATGATAAATGTTGGAGAGTACTAGGAGTTAAAACTTCTGTGGACCCAGGAGCTGTCTTCCGCGCCATATTGCTGTACAGTGACCAAAGAACACAAGAAACTGGACACTCGCCGTTGTTGTAGCGTATGTCCTTAGAGGAGCCATGGAGGGAACATTTGAAGCGCGGCACATACAGTGCTGAGGGCGACAAAAGTGGTACGGTGACAACGTATTGCAGATCAATGCAAACTTTTAAAGAATTGCAGAGGTTATCGGATTTGAGCTGTTAAACTTTGTTATGGTCGTCCAGATTCCAGAAACACTACTACCGGAGGCCACAAACCTGTCGGCATCTATTTTGAAATTAAGTACAGTCGAGTAGGGACTGTGATCTTAATTAGTATTAATTAATTAGTGTGTTGATAAACTCAGTAACTAGATAGTGTTATCCTGATAATTAACGAAATGTTGGAGCAATAGTTATTATACACAATGAAAAACTAAATTCTTTAGTTTCGACGTAGCAGATTATCTGCGTGCCAGCTCCAAGTTAATGAGGATCATAAAAATTAACTACCCGACGGCTCCGTAAACCCTAGAGATAGAGCTTAATGGGACAAAGATGGGACCTTTGTGAGGCAATCATCTAAATCAAGTTGTCAAAATGGAGATTTGATAGCCATCTCTTTTTGCAGGCTTCATACTTTATCTGTGAAGAACAATTACCTGACGAGATCCATGATCTTGGGAAAAAAAATTCGTGGTGCAAAAACTGACAACTTGTTCATGAGACAGAGAAGCGTAAAGTTGCAGAAGGAGGCAGTTTCATATTCTGTCGACAACTATCTCTTTAGAGACAGCACAAGCTCGTCTGGAGATGATGGGGAAAAGAAATGGCCGTGCTATGTCGAAGGAACTACCCTGCCATTCACCTAAAGTGATTTAGGGAAACCACGGAAAACTTAAATCTGGGCGACAGGACAGGGATTTGAACCGGTTTCCTCCCGAATACAAGTCTCTGTCTTACCACTGCACCACCTTGCTCAGTTAGAAAGTTGTGTGTTTCATGGTTTCCGGGTCACGGTTTTGAAAACAGTGATATTCACGAGAACATTTTTCTTCCTGTAGGTAGTTGCCTTTACAGAGAATGTGCTTGAATTCATGTCTCACATCGGTTGTCCATGGCCCTGTGAATATGATTCCAAATTACAAAAGCATTGCGTATTTCCTCACAAACTACGCAGTTCGATTCGGAAGTGATTCCATGTCAGGCACTGTAGACGAATGTACCAATGATTTTAAATGACTCCACAGTACAAATCGACTGCTTTCAAATCACACATGTGGAGGCAGAGGGACTGGGGCGCTTCTACCTGTCCACTTATCGGGAAACATTCGATCCAAGTACGGGTGAACGTACGCCTGAAGTGCGCCGGAGTGCCATCGTGCAAGAAGTGAGCTTGTTGACTAATAACCAGTGGATTGTGAACTGTACTTGATATGTGAATAATGCTGCGGCAGGAAAGATGGGATTTGTAGCACACTGCTGCAAGAACCACTGGCAGAATATAGCTCGTGGAGGGTAATCTGCTGGTAACAGAGCCGGTACACGCTGCATATGATAAGGATACAACTGTTGGTCTTGCAACAGTCTCCATACAGCCGTATGGGCCACATTTACTTGCACTCCAACCGTTGTGTGCTGATAGAAGGAATCGTGTGCACAGAATCCAGAATACCTTCCTCTGCATCTAAAGATGAAGAAGTTAGTCACCCCCTCTCTAAACCACGAGATTTAAGCTTCCGATAAGCGTTCAGACGGCGCTGGAGACATTAAAATGTCTACAGACCTGGACATCTTCGCTGTGGGTACTTCTCCTGGTGCAAACGACGTGCCATCGTCGTCCGCCTTATTGTACACACCCGTCAGCTCCTTGTCTGAGTACGTGTCGAACGCCGAACACAACACTGAATGTGTCATTCGTCTCGGAATTGACTGTACTTCTGTCACAACTACCCGCGGGAAGAAAAACGGTGCCGTGAATATCGCTGTTTTCAAGACCATAACTCGGAAGTGAAGCATTTCCGGAAATAAATTTTTATTGTCTACATATGGGGAATACGCACCCAAAATAATCCCCTCTATTTTGGAAACAGGCTTTATATTTAGTGGGCGAAAGGGGAGATTGGCTAACCCTCGTCAAACGAGACTCGTAATATGACTAAAAATATGAAGTATTATAGTCTTCACAAGTACAAACAATCAAAGCACTATGGATGAGAATAGCACTGAAAAGGCGGCACAGATTGCATAAGTAATTAAAGATGAACACAGGAACAAATTCGGCAGTAAACGATAGTAATTCGTTGTAACCTGAGGCGGTTAAGCGAGCCAACGACCGAGAGAGAGAAAGAGGGAGAGAGAGAGAGAGAGAGAGAGAGAGAGAAGGAGAGAGAGAGAGAGAGATTTGCGAGTAATAATTTAGCGGCAGAACTCTTCGGCGGTTACATGAGCAACAGCGTGGCCGATCTCTAGGCTTGCCGGCTATTATCCATTAGCAGGGCCATCATTGAGTCAACAGATGTGGTTTCGCAAATCGCGAGTGATGAAGTATATTAAAAAAATAACTGCTTATCGAATTTCTTGACTTTCCTGTTATTCTGAGGGTTCCTCCAACTTGGTGCCTGAACTGTTGTTCCTGGCTTTAGACTTGGACCGATCGCTGAAGAGCGCTCTGTCTGTTCGAAGACCAGCTGAAAAGTAGGGGTAGCTGATGCATCTGGGTGCTGGTAAAAGACTCTTCTTTAGAGACAAATGGAAATGGAGATGAGCGTTTGGAGTCATTGGCCGGGAGACCCCTTGCGTGGAAGGTCCGGCCGCCTTGGTGCAGGTCTTATTACGTTCGACGCCACACTGGGCGACCTGCGCGCCGGATGGGGATGAAATGATGATGAAGAGAACAGAACACCCAGTCCCTGAACGGAAAAAATCTCTGACCCACTCGGGAATCGAACCCGGGGACAATCAATCATCTAAAGAAGGTGGAACTACTTTTTGTGATCAATCTAAAAGGGCGTATCTGCAGTCAGATCTTAAGGAACCGCAGTTTTTTGCGGTTTTTGGCTCTGGCGACATTTCTACCACCAAATTTGCCTTAATGATGGATCCATGCGCGTAAAAGCGGGATATATATAGGCTACGTTTGTTCGGAAATCGCTATCTTTGCGGTAATCTACATCTACATCTGCACTTCACAAGACACTCTATGGCGTGTGGCGAGGAGAACATCTTGCGCAAGTCTCATTTTCCATTTTCCTCTTCATTTCGCGAAGAAAAAAAAAGGTTCAAATGGCTCTGAGCACTATTGGACTTAACATTTGAGGTCATCAGTCCCCTAGAACTCAGAACTACTTAAACCTATCTAGCCTTCGGACATCATACACATCCATGTCGGAGGCAGGATTCGAACCTGCGACCGTAGCGGTCGCGCGGTTCCAGACTGAAGCGCCTAGATCCGCTCGGCCACACCGGCCGGCTATTTCGCGAAGAGTAAGTGGCAAGGAAGACTACCGGTGCCCTTCTGTATGAACCCTACTTTTAGCGTCGTAGTACCATGTATGCTGGTCAAATAAATTTCCCTGCGAGTGAAAAGCTTGTAACCTCCCCACAAAAAAATTTCCTAAACCTCCCAACAGTAAAAAATACAATTATATAATTCACATTCAGTGTAACTGCCCAACAGATAAATTCCGTAACCTACCAATAATAAAATGTGACTAATCTCTCAATAAAAAATTGTCACTCACTTATAACCTTTCAATAATGACTGTGAATCTAAACTGGTGAATTTTGGACGTCAGCGGTGCTGCGTCATGGCCCTGAAAGATCATACTGAATAAATAGAAAATTCTTACCTCAATAAGGTCGCCGGATAACGCGTATATATCTGCTCCTATAAGAAATTTTTCTGGCGCAGCTCAGTGCAATGCTGGCCGATAGATTTGTCATGTATAAAAAGAAAGAACTGATTTTTCTTTACAATAATCAGGATGACCAAGGATTGGAGAAATTAGTAAAATCTTTAAATTGAGTTGAATGATTGTCGAAAGTTAATTTTTATAAGAAAGATTATTATTAAGAGATTTCTTTTTAAAAGCATTTACATGGGACTTGTTATAACGATACTACATATGCGCGAGGCTGCTTTTACCTTATACTACAACGCTCAGCCACCGCCATCGCTCCCACGACCGGCCCAGCCAACTCCACACACACAACTGCTAGCTACTACTACAACTGCTACACAGTTCCTACTGCATACAACACCGCTCTTTGGTCTGAGATTCTCTTATAGCTTACATATCGCAGGCAGCGCGAGAGCAATCCATCGAAATTACATCTGCTCGAGTGCGCTAGCAACAAATTTCTTAAACATGGACCTCTTACAAGCTTATATCCAAAAGTCAATAAGAATTAGAAAACATCGGTGTGAAACTCAGATTGCCCTTTTCTCGCACGATTCCTACATGAATGAATGGGAAACGGACAGATTCCTTAATCCTAGATTTCCGGAGAGTTTGATCCAACGCCGCACTGCAGTCTGCTAACAAGGGAACCTCACCATCGCACCCCCTCAGATTTATTTATAAGTTGGCACAGTGGATACGCCTTGAAAAACTGAACACAGATCAATTGAGAAAACAGGAAGAAGTTGTGTGGAACTGTGAAAAAATAAGCAAAATATACAAACTGAGTAGTTCATGGGAACATATGTAACATTAAGGACACTGGTAACGTATGAGCGCCGTGGTCTCGTGGTAACGTGAGCAGCTGCGGAACAAAAGGTCCTTGGTTCAAATCTTCCATCGAGGGAAAAAGTTTAATTTTTTATTTTCAGTTTATGTGACAAACTTTTATGTTTTCATCACTTTTTTGGGAGTGATTATCACATCCACAAGGAAATCTGAATCGGGCAAGGTAGAAGAATCTTTTTACCCATTCGCCAAGTGTACAAGTTAGGTGGGTCGACAACATATTCCTGTCATGTGACGCACATGCCGTCACCAGTGTCGTATAGAATATATTAGATTGTTTTCCTGTGGAGGAATCGGTTGACCTATGACCTTGCGATCAAATGTTTTCGGTTCCCATTGGAGAGGCACGTCCTTTCGTCTACTAATCGCACGGTTTTGCGATGCGGTCGCAAAACACAGACACTAAACTTATTACAGTGAACAGAGACGTCAATGAACGAACGGACAGATAATAACTATGCAAAAATAAAGAAAGTAAAATTTTCACTCGTGAGAAGACTTGAACCAAGGACCTCTCGTTCAGCAGCTGCTCACGCTCCCGCGGGACCACGGCGCTCAGGAGCTGACGTTCTCCATGATGTTGCCTATGTGGCCCATGGACTACTCAGTTTATATATTTTGCTTATTTTTTCACAGTTCCACACAACTTCTTCCTGTTTTCTCAATTGATCTGTGTTCAGTTTATCATGGCCTATCCACTGTGCCACCTTATAACTAAATCTGAGGGGGGTGCGATGGGGAGGTTCCCTTGTAAGAATGGTCCGGGCATAGGGAGCAGTTCTTCAGATATGCGAGTAGCTCGCGGACTTCTTTAATAATAGAACCCAGCACTTTGTCCTGGACGGCGAGTGTTCATCAGCGACAAAGGTACGTTAGCAGTGCTCCAGGAAAGTGTAGTGGAACCGCTCGTGTTTTCATTATACGTAAACAGTCTGTGGGGAGGTTACAAGCTTTTCTCTCGCAAGGAAATTTATGTGACCAGCGTACATCTGCTACTTTTTGATGCTATAATGTACGGAAAAATGTTGTGTTTGAGAGACTGTAGGAGGAAGCAAGATAACTTGGACAGAATTTCTATTTGGTGTGATGAGTGACAGCTTGTTCTAGGTGTAAGAAAATGTAAGCTAACGCAGGTAAGTAGGAAACACAAACCCGCAATGTTCGAATACAGCATTGCTTAGCGTGTTGCTTGACACAGTAGCCTCTGTTTGAAGAGATTTCTGGATTGCAGCAGTCCGTCGTAATCTTCATTCCACGATATTTCGATTGGACACCTGCCAGTCATCTTCGATGGCTCACCTGAAGATGACTGGCAGGTATCCGATCGAATCATCGTGGAGTGAAGATTACGACGACCAGCTGCAATCCCGAAATCACTTCGAACATTTATTTCGCCGGGAAAATTTTAATTTCACAGTTGTCTGCTGGTATGCTGCAAAACGACAATAAATGGAACGAGAATGCAAGGTCAGTTGCAAAGAAAGCGAATGGTCGTCTTCGGTTTATTGTTGGGAAGCGTAACTCTTCTATAAACGAGACGGTGTGTAGAACAATAACGCGACCTATTCTCGAGTACTGGTCGGAGGAGGAGGAGGAGATTAGTGTTTAACGTTCCGTCGACAACGATGTCATTAGAGACGGAGCGCAAGCTCGGGTTAGGGAAGGATGTGGAAGGAAATCGGCCGTGCCCTTTCAAAGGAACCATCCCGGCATTTGCCTGAAGCGATTTAGGGAAATCACGGAAAATCTAAATCAGGATGGCCGGAGACGGGATTGAACCGTCGTCCTCCCGAATGCGAGTCCAGTGTGCTAACCACTGCGCCACCTCGCTCGGTCAGTACTGGTCGAATTTTGGGGTTGCCACTAGGTCTGATTTAAGAAAGACATGTTGCTGAATGGTCAGTGCGACAGAATGTCAATCGTAAGGGCCCGGGTTCGATTCCCGGCTGGATCGGAGATTTTCTCCGCTCAGGAACTGGGTGTTGTGTTGGCCTAATCATCATAATTCCATCCCCATCGACGCGCAAGTCGCCGAAGTGGCGTTAAATCGAAAGAAAGACTTCCACTCGGCGAACGGTCTACCCGACGGGAGGTCCTAGTCACACGACATTTACATTTATGAAGCAATTGACAGCCGCGGTGTTTGATTTGTTACCGTTAGGTTATATCGAAACGCGAGTATTGCGAAAATTCTCGGTGAACTCGAATGGGAATCCCTGGAGGGAAGAAGACGTTCATTTCGCGAAACACTGTTGAAGTTTCGAGAACCAGCATTTGCGACTGTTTGCACGATGACTCCGCTGCCAGCAACATACATATCGCATAATGGCAGCGGAGACAAGATTGGAGAAATCAGGGCTCTTACGGAGACATAAAGATTGTCGTTTTTTGCCTCGCTCCATTTGCAAATGGGACAGGAAAGGGTACGATTATCAGTGGTAAAGACACTCTGCGCCGTGCACCGTACAACGGCTTGCGGAATATGTGAAATGTTTTTTGACTCCTTTTAGAGGGTGGACTCCAAGAATTTTGTGAGTCACGCTCTCCGCGATGTACGACGCGTTTCTTGTAAGTTCTCCCGCGGCAGCACGTTGTGTGACTAAACACATCAGAGGCGAAGCGTGTTCATTTTCCTTGCACTTTTTCCGTTTTTGTCCAGGATCAGGAATTATTCCTTGTACTCACGCAGTAACCACGGACATGGTCTTCTTATCGGGGAAGTATTGTACGGAATTAGTCACTCACGACTAACCAACAAGAGTTTAAAAACAGCAAACAAGTATTAGAGTATTTTGATGCAATAGCTCCGTACTTAACAATCATATACAACCGTTCGCTCGACGAAAGATCCGTACCCAAAGACTGGAAAGTTGCACAGGCCACAACAATATTCAAGAAAGGTAGTAGGAGTAATCCACTAAATTACAGGCCCATATCATTAACGTCGATATGCAGCAGAATTCTGGAACACATATTGTGTTTGAACATTACGAATTACCTCAGAGAAAACGGTCTATTGACACACAGTCAACACGAATTTAGAAAACATCGTTCTTGTGAAACACGACTAGCTCTTTACTCGCATGAAGTGTTGAGTGCTATTGACAAGGGATTTCAAATTGATTCCATCTTTCTGGATTTCCTGAAGGCTTTTGATACTGTACTACACAATCGGCCGGTAGTGAAATTGCGTGCTTATGGAATACTGTCTCAGTTATGTGACTGGATTCGTGATTTCCGGTCAGAGAGGTCACAGTTCGTAGTAATTGACGGAAAGTCATCGAGTAAAAAGAAGTGATTTCTGGCGTTCCCCAAGGTAGTGTTATAGGCCCTTTGCTGTTCCTTATCTACATAAACGGTTTGAGAGACAATCTGAGCAGCCGTCTTAGGTTGTTTGCAAACGACGCTGTCGTTTATCGACTAGTAAAGTCATCAGAAAATCATAACACATTGCAAAACGATTTAGAAAAGATATCTGTATGGTTCAAAAATTGGCAATTCACCCTAAATAACGAAAAGTGTGAGGTCATCCACATGAATGCTGAAAGGAATCCGTTAAACGTCGGTTACACGATAAATCAGTCAAATCTATAGGCCGTAAATTGAACTAAATACCTGGTTATTACAATTACAAACAACTTAAATTAGAAGGAACACATGGAAAATGTTGTGGGGAAGGCTCACTAAATACTGCGTTTTATGCTTATCCATTACGGATATTTTAGAACCGTGACTGTAGAAAATGTAACAGATCTACTAAGGGGACTGCCTGCACTAGGCTTGTCCATCTTCTTTTGGAATACCGCTGCGCGGTGTGGGATCCTTACCAGATAGGATTGAAGGAGTACATCGAAAAAGTTCAAAAAAGGGTGCACGATTTGTATCACAGAAATGATACAGGATTTGGGCAGGACATCATTAAAAGAAAGGCGTTTTTCGTTGCGACGGAATCTTCTCACAAAATTCCAATCATCAACTTTAACTTCCGAATGCGAAAATATTTTGTTGACACATAGGGAGAAACGATCACCACGATAAAATAAGGGAAGTCAAAGCTCGTACGGTAAGATATAGGTGTTCGTTCTTTCCGCGCGCTATGTGAGATTGGAATAGTAGAGAATTGTGAAGGTGGTTCCAAGAGCCATCTGCGAGGCACTTAAATGTGATTTTCAGTGATGTAGGTGTAGAACAACACAGCATCAGAAAGGAGCCATAATGTAACCTATTAACTTCCAACATCTTTATGAAGATATGGTAACGTACTATCGCCAGTACTAACTGCGCCACAAAAGTTGGAAAAAATACTCCTGTAGTCGAGAAACATCATTACGTTATTGTCATATATCATTCATGTCGGGAAGACACATAAAATTAATAATGAAATTTAAGTAATTATAAGCTAATACATTTTACGAGTGCATTTTCAGCATAGTTGATTTCTTCTGCTTTACGTGAGACTTTATATAATGTTTATGGCCACTCCTTGGAGGTGTGGAGCCGCAGGTTCAGCTCGCCTGGAAAGAGAACGAGATCATATAAGAATCTACCACTTTGCCATGGAGCCTAGGCAGTCTGCTGGTCTTCTCGTTAACCAGAATGCTTTAATGGTGTACGAGCGGTTTATAGACTTCCCGTAATCATTACCGCCACTGTGCAATGGGTGCTGATAAGCTGCGCGCTAGGTTTGGGCTACTGTCCTGTGCGACGTGCCCGAGAAACCGGAAGGCGTGGTCCTTTATAATGCGAGAGCTGGCAGCTACATTCAGGCAGGTCGGTACCGCCGCGGGCAGGGGTGTGGTGTGCTGAAGTGTCCGCACCGCTTTTCACCGTGTTATCCTGCCACTGGCAGCTTAAACCTGCCTCGCGTTACAAATGTGAGTCACCAGCACCCAGCAGGGTTACCGGAGCAGTTGCTGAAGGAAAAAGCGCCTACAGAGACCTATAACACCGATTACTGCGACGTGTGAACGAGGGAACAAAATATGTTTTCTATATGACAGTTTAAAAAAACAAATATAACAATCAGTTAAGAGGTTTACTGAACCGTTCATTCTTATTGTAACGCGTGTTGTAACTTGTCTTCAACCACGGAATAGACTGGCTGTCTACGCCCTAATAACTACATAGGACAGGCGACATCACGGTTATTCTGCGTAACATCGCCTGTAGCCTCGATAATGGCTGGAATTTGGCGGAGTGGAGAGAGTACAACTTTGTTCAGGTACGCCTTATCCAGCTAAGCCGCCCATGACTAGATCTCGCTGAGGCAAGAAATTGCGGGGATGTTGGTTCACCCACTGTTCCAAATAGTCCCAGATATTTTCTATGGAATTACGATCTTCTGATTTCGGGGAACAATCGAAGTATTACACGGTGCCTGACTGTTTCAAACAATGAACGTATTCCTGCAGCCAAGTGTACAAGACTGCCGCCATACTGAGAGACAGAAGAGTCCGCAGCATACTCAGCATGAAAATACTGAAGGAAGAACAACACTTGGTCACTGAGAATGTTGAAACAAACATATTGCTTCGTGTTGACGGTGACCGTAAATGAGTGCCGAAAGTACGAAAACCACCCCCAGAACATCACAGACCCCTAAGGCTTGACTGTACCCTCCAAATATTGAGGGGTTAAACTCTTCATTATGCCGTCGCTATATTCGACACATTGCATCATTTGAGCCAAAATGCCGGCCCAAGTGGCCGTGCGGTTAAAGGCGCTGCAGTCTGGAACCGCAAGACCGCTACGGTCGCAGGTTCGAATCCTGCCTCGGGCATGGATGTTTGTGATGTCCTTAGGTTAGTTAGGTTTAACTAGTTCTAAGTTCTAGGGGACTAATGACCTCAGCAGTTGAGTCCCATAGTGCTCAGAGCCATTTGAACCATTTTGAGCCAAAATCGGGACTGATCAGATCGTACGATCTGCCTCCG
Source organism: Schistocerca piceifrons (assembly GCF_021461385.2). NCBI lineage: Eukaryota > Metazoa > Arthropoda > Insecta > Orthoptera > Acrididae > Schistocerca > Schistocerca piceifrons. The sequence goes on from NC_060144.1 coordinate 504,032,971, forward strand.
GTGAGCTATTGTCCATTTTCTGTATTGTTTTGTTCATTGCAGGGGCGCAAGTTCATGTGCCACTGTGAGCAATGGTATCTCAACTATTGCCTTTGCAGTGACCTTCATGAAGTGATTCTAGTCTGCCTGAAATCTTTTTATCAGACACTCGCAAATAATGAGGCCAGCTGTTTGCTCCACTGTGTCACAATGACATTCGTTGCTTTGTGCGATCCCCTATTTGTGAAAGCATGCTTTGCGTCTTGCATGCCTGTTTCTGATGCGGTTGAGGCAGCTCCACGTTTTTCTCAGCAGCTCTGTGCTTGGAGGTGGTACGACTGAGTCATCCTGGCCTCGTCCAGCGGACAGTGTCTAATTAGAAGTCCATCTCACTTCTAAATCGCTAGGAGAAGGCTCGTGCCCACTCTTGAGATCGCACATAGGTTTTCTAGAAATTAAGCCTGACAAAGTTGAGATCGCACATAGGTTTTCTAGAAATTAAGCCTGACATGTGGAAGATGGGCGAGAATTTTTTGATACTGGAGTTTTTAGGAACTTCTCTGTTACATTTCTTACTATATTTTCAGTCCACTTCCAGTTATTGTCTGCGATGTAATGGTGTTATAATAGACAGGACATGAAGGATGAAACTGGTGCTGATTCTGTTTCCAAGGAGTCCTTCGTGGCAGCATGCGTGAATAAAATCTTCCAAGTTTTCAGGCAGCTTCATTTCGAATAAAACAATCAAGCTTTCGATGGCTGTCTCCGCCGTCGTCGCAAGGAGTAAAAAACCGTTAACTGTCGGGACTGGCGCTGTTTTCGCTTATATAGGTATGGCCGCAGTGTCTGGCACCAATCAGAAAGCGCCGAAATGACGCATGCGCAGAAGGCGAATTGCGCGGCTGCAGTCCGCTGCGGGACTAGTGGCGTTACATGGTATGAGAGGCTGGCGCCACGTTTGAAGTTGCCGCTCTCGTGTTGATTTTAGCGTATGGCGTGTAGGCAACCTGCAAGATTGCACACTCCAGCAACGTTCTGCTAGTACTGTGTCTGCATAAATGATGGCCAAAATGAATGTTGCCTTTCTAACGGTCAGAGAAAATTACTTAGAGCAGGGGTATGGGGAGGGAATGGTGTGCGGGCCGCGAGCGCGCCAAAGCCTCGATCTGTCTCGGATTTGCCCGTTCGTTCTGGGAAGTACTCGGCACAGAGCGACATTTCATTTAGCGCTGCGGTGCGACATTTTTCAGCCGGTACGACACTCTTCAGTTCTACAAAATCGCCGTGTTGGCAATACTTACCCTTCACTATTTGCTCTTGCTATGACGGACGTTCACAGGTTCACTGGCTGTTTGCACAAAAAAGAGGCAGTATGGCGATCTATCGCTATAAACCTTTACAAATGAATTTGGGTGACAGAAGAGAGGGAAGAGAATTCTCAGTATATATTATGGAGTCGCATAAGCGACGTGTACTGTAAATATGCTATGAAACGACGCCACAACACAATGCAGAAAGGATTAAAAGATTTATCTGACAATGAAGGAGCAAAAAATTACAGCGATCGACAGACGAGGTCCATTGTTCTGCAGCCTACATCAAGAAACACTTTGTGTCATATTTTCAAAAATGGAGCACGTCAAGCAACTGAATTGGATTTTCGAAGTCGCACGCATTATTCCAGTGTCTGTTGAAACAGTTTCCGATGGAACTGAACGAAGAGTACAGAGACTTTATGTATTATTGCAAAGTACGTTGATTAGCGCAAGGAGCATGCCTCGAACGATTTTCCTGTTTAAAACCTGCTATTGTTGAATTTATGAAGGAAAAAGTGTGGAGGAGCGAAAATTAGAACATCAGGATTGCGGACCTGTGCATTTTAAATAGCCTTGTCTGCACACTGACCATAGTAAGACATTGAGGTGAGAAACAACTTATTCCTGATTTGATGAGGATGCATTTCAAGAGCAATTAGCGTTGTAGAAGGGACATTTTCTGACAAAAAACACAGTCCAGTTCCCTAAGCTCACAGGCTTTAAAGAAAACGTGTAGCGCCCCTGTGCGTGACTAACTGATCTGCAGCATAATTCGCGTTTTAAAGACAAATCCTTTGACTTTACAACTGACCAGGACGTCCACATTGTTTTCCTCAGGAAGGGTTTCCACGTTTCCGTAATGAGTTTGCAAACATCATAAAATATTTCGATGAGAATATGTGTGTGAAGGGCATTTTTTATATTACGAAATCAAATGAGTCACGATTACGTTAAACATGACTGCGAAAATCTGTGAAACTGTCTCCGCCTGTCAAAGCCGGCAGTTAGTACAGATACGAGCGGTTCTAGGCGCTCAAGTCTGGAACCGCGCGACCACTACGGTCGCAGGTTCGAATCCTGCCTCGGGCATGGATGTGTGTGATGTCCTTAGGTTAGATAGGTTTAAGTAGTTCTAAGTTCTAGGGGACTGATGACCTCAGGAGTTAAGTCCCATAGTGCTCAGAGCCATTTTTAGTCTGTACAGATAAAAATAGTATTATGCCTTCAGCGAGCCAAAAATAATTAAGTATTACTGAAAATTTGTTTCATTTGTGATCCATCTTGTTGAGAAATACGAAATAAAGTCGTATACAGTACGACTGCATTGCCGTTTATACAGGGTGTCTCGGAAAGAGCGTACAAAAATTTAACAGGACATAGAGGATGTTCCATTGAACAGTTTGATGTAGGGCACATGGGGTCGGAGAAGGCAGCTTAAGGAGATAATAGGAATAAAATCACATTAATATGTACTTTTTATGTACATTAGTTACAATTAACGGCAAATACCGTCATTGATGCAATGAACGTACCATTTTTACTGTATCTTAGAAAATGTGCTGAAACTGACGGCCATCAACCTCAATGAGATCATGACGTCGGCGAACAAGATTCTGAAGCACCTTGACGAATATACTTGGTGTGTTCCGAATCGTATCACAGGCAGCTACAATTCTGGCAACTAATTCCATCTCCGTATCCACTGGGGTGTCATACACAAGTGACGGATGATGCCTGTTAGGATATCGTTCCCTTTACAACCTTTCAGCAGAGAGATCATTGCAACGTACTTCCTCATACACAAGGTGCATGTCAGTTAGTTATACGAAGTTGTACCGGTACTGCTCCATCGCATTGTACCGTACGTCTCTGAATAGCACTGAGTAATGAATGGGTCTGTCGTTGATTCAGAGCACGTTCTGTGATGGGACGATATAAATACGATGCAACATAGCCCCCTTACGCACTAGTAAACAAAACGTGCATCGTGACTTCCTAGTGATCAGCTCGTCCTCCTTGTTTCCTTGCAGGAAATAAATAATGTATGTGTAAACAAACAGCACAGTACGTGTAAACCTGTACGCATGTTAGTTGTAAATAAGCTGGAAAACAGTAATGTTACACAAAGTGGTAGACATGTTTACTTCATATCTCCTTAAGCTGGCTTCTCCGACCCCAGGTTTCGTACGTCAAATTGTTCAGTGGAGCATTCCCTATGTCCTGTTACATTTTTGCACGCTTTTACGGAAACATCCGGTATACGACGCGTTCGCTGTCTACCCCTGTTCCCATTCAGACAGCATCGCGTTGTGGTGGGGGAAACGTGCAGTCTCACTGAACACTAGGGTACGCAGGCCTTGCCACGGCTTGCGATCCGAATTCTTGGCCGCCACTGACGTAGTATATCTTGGCTAACTGGATAAAAAATCACAGATAATAATAAAACAAAAAATCGCACAATATAATAATCTGCAAAAGACGTAAGAATTATTAAAATGGAGATAGCAGACAGTTTAATTAAAAAACATTTTCAACAAGAAGTGCGTCCTAAGAAACAAATAAAATGAGAAACTGTACTAGAGTGGTTTACTCGGAATGTTTATATACATGTGAGTGGGCAATACTGAACTATTAACTGGTTGGATTAGTACTTGAAAGCTGGAATGGTAGAAAAATAATGAGGACAACACAGACAAAAGAGGGCTGGAAAATGAGAATCCGTGAAAAGATCTACAATAGATATACATAAAATACTGGAGATAATGACAAAGCGAAAATTTTTCTTCTTTAGACATATTTCCGAATGAAAGAAGACAGGCTAACAGCACAAATGTTAACGTATATCTGAAAAAAGAATATGAACTGGATCACTGAAATTGGAAAACAACTGGAAAGAAACAACATCAAAGAATTCAAAACAACGGATAGAAACCTTAAAAGATCAAAGATCCACAATTTAGAAGGCAACCAAAGCAGAAAGAAAGCAAGAACGACATGGATTGAAGAAAGAAAAATTGCAGCATGGGGAAAAGATAGAATAATGGAAAAATAGACAACAATGCGGAAAGCAGAGAAACAGAAGTTTTTACGGGTTCACACGCCAATTAAAAAAGAAAGGAAACAACTAACCAGTAATGTAGCGTAGTAGTAGATGAATTTTGCTATTTTGGTAGCAAACGGACAACAACAGAAGTAGAAAATGGAATAGCAATGGCGAAAAGCTTCTGTGAAAAAGATAATCAAGTTAACATGATGGATGTGTTGACAGGTAATATAAATTTAAGTAGTTGGGAAGGCTTTTCCCAAAGAGTTCTCCTGAAGTGTGTCTTTGTATAGACGTGAAATGGGAAGGCAAAGCAATATAGAGAAGTAGAAAACGGAACACAGTTTTATGATGATTACGTTATAAGATATTTCCGTATATCATAATCCCACTGGCATTCCAATCCTGTTTCCCTTCCTTTCTTAAGCTTTCCTGAAGAAGTAGTTACTAAACTAGATTAAGAAAAAGCTCTACAAGTGAGAAAAGACACTTTTGAACCTATGTTAGCGATAAATACAGTACTTTCGGTCCCTTTAGCTCTTATTTACGCTCGCGCTGTCACGATATTGATTATTACGGTCGTGTATTTAGTGGAAATGGCTAGGGAACGATCCCCGGTTAAAAAACATGCGAGTTATGGAACTCAAATTCCTTTAATCGCTTTAAATATATGCAGTCATATTTTCGAAAAATCCTACACTTCTTTACTAAAATAATAGCTAGCATCCTGTATGCGGATTTTGTCTTCCGGAAGTTCTTTTATATGTTACAGAGCCTCACAACGCCGTTTACGACCCTGTTGTCTCACAAAGAGCGCCCAGCGCCGACAAATTGATTTCCTTGCCCCTCGTTGCATAGCAGAGCCGTCCGTACGCTAGCGTAAATTTCGCTAGGATGGCTTCTCTAGTGTCACAGCACGTGAACGCCGATAGCGAAACTGCAGAACGCGCCAGTTTCACGCCTTCTTTATCGCTGCAGTAGTTTTTTTATGTGAAGTGTGCCACGTGCATAGATAGTAGGTGACTTACGGCAGCCGAGGCACTCATCCTTGCCATTACTCGACTTAATGTCTAACCTTTGACTCCAGCAAGTAGGGGGTTGGAATCCGTGACTACAAAGAAGGCTTAAATTTTATCATTCAACGGGCTACTTTTACAAACAACATTTTTCCGCAAAATATGATTTAATTACTTGACGATCTCCATTTAAAAAATAGAAGCCAGTGACTCTCACGGTATGTATAATAAATTAAACACAAATTTCTGCTTCAGTCAGTATTTAATACATGTTGTTGTTGTTGTGGTCTCCAATCCAGAGACTGGTTTGATGCAGCTCTCCATGCTACTCTATCCTATGCAAGCTTCTTCATCTCCCAGTACCTACTGCAACCTACATCCTTCTGAATCTGTTTAGTGTATAAATCTCTTGGTCTCCCTCCACACTGCTCTCCAATACTAAATTGGTGATCCCTTGATGCCTCAGAATATGTGCTACCAAGCTATCCCTTCTTCTAGTCAAGTTGTGCCACAAATTTCTCTTCTCCCCAATTCTATTCAATACCTGCTCATTAGTTATGTGATCTACCCATCTAATCTTCAGCATTCTTCTGTAGCACAACATTTCAAAAGCTTCTAATCTCTTCTTGTCTAAACTATTTAATGTCCATGTTTCACTTCCATACATGGCTACACTCCATACAAATACTTTCAGAAACGACTTCCTGACATTTAAATCTATAAAGGATGTTAACAAATTTCTCTTTCTGAGAAGTGCTTTCCTTCCTATTGCCAGTCTACATTTTATATCCTCTCTACTTCGACCATCATCAGGTATTTTGCTCCCCAAATAGCAAAACTCATTTAATACTTTAAGCTCTGGCCGTGGTGGCCGTGCGGTTCTAGGCACTGGAGTCCGGAACCGCGGGACTGCTACGGTCGCAGGTTCGAATCTTGCCTCGGGCATGGACCTCGGGCATGGATGTGTGTGATGTCCTTAGGTTAGTTAGATTTAAATAGTTCTAAGTTCTGGGGCACTGATGACTTAAGATGTTAAGTCCCATAGTGCTCAGTGCCATTTGAACTACTTTAAGCGTCTCATTTCCTAAAAAATACCCTCAGCATCACTCGATTTAATTCGACTACATTCCATTATCCTCGTTTTGCTTTTGTTGATGTTCCTCTTATGTCTTCCTATCAAGACACTGTCCATTCCGTTCAGCTGCTCTTCCAGGTCCTTTGCTGTCTCTGACAGAATTACAATGTCATCGGCCAACCTCAAACTTTTTATTTCCGCTCCATGGATTTTAATTCCTACTCCGAATTATTCTTTTGTTTCCTTTACTGCTTGCTCAAAATACAGATTGAATAAAATCGGGGAGAGGCTACAACCCTGTGTCACTCCCTTCCCAACCACTGCTTTCCTTTCATGCCCCTTAACTCTTACAACGGCCATCGGGTTTCTGTACAAATTGTAAATAGCCTTTCGCTCCCTGTATTTGACCCCTGCCACCTTCCAAATTTGAAAGAGAGTATTCCAGTCAACATTGTCAAAAGCTTTCTCTAAGTCCACAAATGCTGGAAACGTAGTTTTGCCTTTCCTTAATTTATGTCGTAGGGTCAGTATTGCCTCACGTGTTCCAACATCTCTACGGAATTCAGTACATTTCAAACGTATTTCAACAGGACGCTCCCATCCTGAGATGAGTTATTCTTTCTCTGCATTAATACGTTATAGCTTCACAATTATATGGAATATCACATATTTTGCGTAGATATGGGATGTTTGTTCCCTCTATCTGCACAACGAATGTAAGGTAGTGTTCACATGAACAAATTACGACTACATCTGGACATCATAATTTAGTGCATATGTCCGTGGGGCACACACACACAGGCACATACACACACACACACACACACACACACACACACACACACACACACAGTCGAAGACAGGACCACTTTCTTCTAATATTTTTATCTACGCTGAAGTAATTAAAAAGAATCGTAGTTTTCAGAAAAAGTGGATGATTTATTCAACATAAAGGGCTTTACAAATTGAACATGTCAGTAATGCTTTGATCCACATCTGACCCTATTACTTGTAGTTATTCGGTTTGGCGTTGACTGATAGAGTTATTGGATGTCCTCCTGAGGGATATCGTCCCTGATTCTGTCCAGTTGTCGACTGTTAAAACACCGAGCTGCTTGGAAGACCCTCCCCATAATGCTCCAAAAGTCCTGGCGACATCAGACCGTCAGTCCCGGCTTTCGGGCCATATGGCAGGCGACAGGTTAGCATCCCAAAGATGTCTTGCGCGTCTTCAGACACGACTTCGGCCTCGCATCTCACTGATTCGAGTATAATTGTCTTCACAGATGAGTCCCGCTTTGAACTGAACCCCGATGACCAGCGACGAGCCGGCCGGAGTGGCCGAGCGGTTCTAGGCGCTACAGTCTGGAACCACGCGAACGATACGGTCGCAGGTTCGAATCCTGCCTCGGGCATGGATGAGTGTGGTGTCCTTAGGTTAGTTAGGTTTAAGTAGTTCTACGTTCTAGGGGACTTATGACCTCAGAAGTTAAGTCCCATAGTGCTCAGAGCCATTTGAACCATTTTTTGAACCAGCGAAGACGTGTCCCGGGACACCCTGTACAGCGGTGGGACACCAGTTTGACTGTCTCTCACCATATGGTGTAACAACCAGGAGTGACGGTCTGCGGTGCCATTTCATTTCAGAGCGGGACCCCTTTGGTTGTCATGCGCAGCACATCGAAGCACAGCGGTACGTCGAAGATATTGTTCAAAGGTGTGTGAATTCCTAAGCTGAGGTCATCGGTCTCTAGACTTACACGCTACTTAAACTAATTTATGCTAAGAACAACACACACACCCATGCCCGGGGGAGGATTCGAATCTTCGGCGGGAGGGGCCGCGCAGTCCGTGACATGGCGCCACAAACCGCGCGGCCAAATGGTTCAAATGGCTCTGAGTACTATGCGACTTAACATCTGAAGTCATCAGTCCCATAGAACTTAGAACTACTTAAACCTAACTAACCTAAGGACATCACACATCTCCATGCCCGAGGCAAGATTCGAACCTGCGACCGTAGCGGTCACGCTGTGCCAGACTGTAGTGCCTAGAACCGCACGGCCACTCCGTCCACTGCTTGTCTTCGTGCCTGCCAAACACTAATTTGACCAGCAAGGTCGTCGGATCACTCCCCTACTGAGAAGGTTTGGAACATTATGTGCAGGGTCTTCCAACGAGCTCGAGTTTTTGACGATCTAACGCGTCAGTTGAACAGAATTTAGCACGATATACCTCAGGAGGACATCTAACGAATCTGTCAATCAATGCCAAGCCGAATATCTTCTTGCATAAGGGCCAGACGTGGACCAAAGCGTTACCGACTTGCTCAAATTGTGAAGCTCTTTTTCTTGAATAATTCATCCATTTTTTTTGAAACTGTAATCATTTCTTTGTGTGTATATGTACATCGGCAACGACCATGGCGCAGTGGATACACCGGTTCCCGTCAGATCCCCGAAGTTAAACGCTGTCCGGTGCGGTCGGCGTTTAGATGAGTGACCATCCGGGCCGCCACGCACTGTTGCCATTTTCGGGGTGCACTCAGCCTCGTGATGCCAGTTGAGGAGCTACTCGACCGAATAGTGGCGGCTCCGGTCAAAGAAAACTATCGTAACGACCGGGAGAGCGGTGAGCTGACCACACGCCCCTCCTATCCGCATCCTCATCTGAGGATGACACGGCGGTCGGATGGTCCCGATGGCCCACTTGTGGCCCGAAGACGGTGTGCTTTTATATGTACATCACTTCTACGGATAAATCCTGTGTGGTGCGTCGTTTCTTTTTTTCATTTTTTCCCCTTAGGGTGTATTGATGTCCGTATGTTCATTGCTTGACTGAAAGTATCCGGACATACCGCGGTTGACCACTTTATGTCAGGAGAGGCGGACCCGACAGTGTAAAATGAGGCTAGGAATACTGAGTTGTCGAAAGAGAAGCAGTAACAGTAGAATAGGTCAGACAGGAGAAATTTCAAATGGCTCTGACAAGGGAACCTCCCCATCGCACCTCCCTCAGATTTAGTTATAATTTGGCACAGTGGATAGGCCTTGAAAAACTGAACACAGATCAATCTGAAAAGCCCGCATCTCGTGGTCGTGAGGTAGCGTTCTCGCTTCCCACACCCGGGTTCCCGGGTTCGATTCCCGGCGGGGTTAGAGATTTTCTCTGCCTCGTGATGGCTGGGTGTTGTGTGCTGTCCTTAGGTTAGTTAGGTTTAAGTAGTTCTAAGTTCTAGGGAACTGATGACCATAGATGTTAAGTCCCATAGTGCTCAGTCCCATTTGAACCATTTGTACCAATCTGAAAACAGGTAGAGGTTGTGTGGAACTATGAAAAAATAAGCAAAATATACAAACTGAGTAGTCCATTCGCAAGATAGGCAATATCAAGGAAAATGCGAGCTGAGGAGTGCCGTGGTCCCGTGGTTAGCGTGAGCAGCTGCGCAACGAGTGGTTCTTGGTTCAAGCCTTCTCTCGAGTGAAAATTTTAATTTTTTATTTTTGGTTTACATGACAAACTCTTATGTTTTCATCACTTTTTTGGGAGTGATTATCACATGTGCAAGAAAACCTAAATCGGGCAAGGTAGAAGAATCTTTTTACCCATTCGCGAAGTGTATAAGTTAGGCGGGTCGACAACATATTCCTGTCATGTGACGCACATGCCGTCACCAGTGTCGTATAGAATATATCAGACGTTTTCCTGTGGAGGAATCGGTTGACCTATGACCTTGCGATCAAATGTTTTCGGTTCCCATTGGAGAGGCACGTCCTTTCGTCTACTAATCGCACGGTTTTGCGGTGCGGTCGCAAAACACAGACACTAAACTTATTACAGTGAACAGAGACGTCAATGAACGAACGGACAGATCATAACTTTGCAAAAATAAAGAAAGTAAACTTTTCACTTTAGGGAAGACTTGAACCAAGGACCTTTCGTTCCGCAGCTGCTCATGCTACCCACGGGACCACGGCGCTCCTGAGTTCACACTATCCTTGATGTTGCCTATCTTGCGCATGGGCTATTCGGTTTGTATATTTTGCTCATTTTTTCATAGTTCCACACAACTTCTTCCTGTTTTCTCGATTGATCTGTGTTCAGTTTTTCAAGGCCTATCCACTGTGCCAACCTATAACTAAATCTGAGGGGGGTGCGATGGGGAGGTTCCCTTGTGAGTACTATGGGACTTAACATCTATGGTCATCAGTCCCCCAGAACTTAGAACTACTTAAACCTAACTAACCTAAGGACATCACACGACACCTAGGAATCACGAGGCAGAGAAAATCCCTGACCCCGCCGGGAATCGAACCTGGGAACCCGGGCGTGGGAAGCGGGAACGCTACCGCACGACCACGAGCTGCGGACGCAGGCAGTAGAGATCACTGATCCAGAATAATGACTAATCGTTGGATGTCACCTGAGTGACACATCCATCACGGACTTTACAACGCCTCTAAAGCAGCCCAAGTCGACTGCTGGTCACGTGATTGTGTGAGTGGCAACGCGAAAGAACAGCTAAAACAAGATCAAGCAGACCTCATGTACCGATGGATAGCGAGCGTCAAGCGCTGAAGAGGGTGGTTGTAAAATGGTCCGGTGACGTTAGCGAAAGAAATCTATGAGTTACAAAGTGATACCAGCAGTCTAGCTAGCAGAATGGCTGTGCTTAGGGAGTTCAAAAGAATGGGGTACAATGGTCGGAAAACTCCACATAAGCCAGACATGTCTATCAGCAATGGTAAGCTACGCTTGAGACATAAAGAGCGACGCAATCGAACAGTGCGTGGCTAGGAACGCGTTGTAACGTCCCACCGGTTAGTGAGTAGTCAAAAATGGTTTAAATACCTGTGAATATCTTGCTTCGGTGTCCCTCTACGACTGCATACATGAGCTAAAATATGCTTGTTCAGTAAATACAGGATACCATAATGGTTTTCACTACAGTGATGTAGGCCACAACTGGAGTAAAGTAAGTACGTAGATTTATTCACTTCAAAACCTGTATCTTATCACCTCATGATCAGTCTTCGATTTAATAAGCCTCGTTGTTACTACTACAGCTAACCGACGGTATTACACACTACACTGGCTATATTAAGTAGTCCAGATGCAGTAATTTGATAGAAATGCGTGTGTGAGTTCCATTGCATTGTTCAACATTAATACTCAACAATGTACGAATATTAAGTCACATATCAATCTGCCTTTTGCCATATTAAATCAAACTGTTTAACACTCTCAAATAATCCGTCACTGCACCGTTCTAATAAGCTGTTTTAGACTATGTCCAACACACGAGTTTCTCTATTGTAAATCCAAACTTGAGTCATGCACCAAGAACTTATCTCAACTGTACGCCCAGATCTGTCCTCTAGTGGGTCCAACACTCATCTGCCCTAACAATACTCGAGGCCGAGTATTTTTACTCTTGCTACAATGTGCTACTGGTTATAATAATGCGAAACGTAATTTATAATATGAAATAGTTTAACAACATTATCAAACACTCTATAATATTCCCTACTTTGCTATAACAAGTTAAAGACATGTTCTAAACACAAAAATCACATTAATATTGAAATTGCAGAAATAAGCATTCTAACAATGCTAAATAGTCGGCCCCGGTGGCCGAGCGGTTCAAGGCACTTTAGTCTGGAACCGCGCGACTGCTGCGGTCGCAGGTCCGAATCCTGCCTCGGGCATGGATGTGTGTGATGTTCTTAGTTTAGTAAGGTTTAAGTAGTTCTAAGTTCTAGGGGACTGATGACCTCAGATGTTAAGTCCCATAGTGCTCAGAGACATTTTAACCAATGCTAAATGATCAATTATCTATATTTTGTTAATTAGGCTCGAGATATAATTCCCACTATTTACAGATTATGAGAACGAAATATATTATTCTTTTATCTAAACATTTTCCATATATTAACTTCCTGAATCTGATTATGACTGTTTATGGTACAAAGGGTATTGTAACTACTATTGTTTGGTATTGATATTATTCTTCTAAAAGCCTTTTTTCTATTATCGAAAAGTAATTGAATTTAATTATAGCTGGAGATATAAGAGTATTGCTCTAGTAATACGTAATGCAGGGGTGGTAACTATAAGCCTGGAATGGTACAGCGTGATGAATTATGCTATGTCCTGTAGCTATCCGATGGAAGGTTCAAATGGTTCAAATGGCTCTGAGCACTATGGGACTCAACTGCTGAGGTCATTAGTCCCCTAGAACTTAGAACTAGTTAAACCTAACTAACCTAAGGACATCACAAACATCCATGCCCGAGGCAGGATTCGAACCTGCGACCGTAGCGGTCTTGCGGTTCCAGACTGCAGCGCCTTTAACCACACGGCCACTTCGGCCGGCTCCGATGGAAGGGTTTTGCTTTGGAGAATGCCTGGAGAACGTTACCTGCCTTCATGTGTAGTGTCAACAGTGAAGTGCGGAGAATAGGGTGTGACGGTATGGAGCTTTTTTTTTTGTCAGGTTGTGGTCGCATCATTTTGCTGAAGGAAACGGTGAATGCAGAAGGATATGAACGCATAATACAACTTTGTGTACTGCTTACAGTAAAGAAACAGATGGGAGAAGATTGGGTATTTGTACCAGCGTAACAATGCATTCTGTCCCAAAGCAGCATCTGTGAGTCAATTGTTTGTGGGAGGTAACATTCTTGAAATGGACTGACATGCCCAGAGTCCCGACCTGAGCCCAGTGAAACACCTTTGGGATGAGTTAGAACTGCTCTCTAGATCTCTGTGTCCAGCATTATTACCTCCTCTTGAGGAAAAATGGGTCCGACGCAAACATAAAGGTACCTTATTGAAAGTGTTGCCAGCAGAATTCAAGCAGTCACTAAGGCGAAAGATGGACTCACCCCAGTTTAATTTCCACTAACAGGTGCCCGAATACTTTTGATCGGGTAAAGTAGTTAAGGCCGAGTAGCGTGATTTACCGTCCTCGGCTATGGCGGTGTTTAGCAATGGAGTCTTATTCGGCTGAAGGAGCTCCACACTCACGATAAACGGCGCTGCGTGGCGGTGGTATTCCTGTCGGGATGCAGCGCCACCGCAAACGGTTCGCATGTCCTGCTGGCGCAGATAAGACGGGGCTGCACTGCCGCTGGACCTACATCCAGGAGACAGCGGGCGGTGGAGCTCAGCATCGTACCGTATTTCTTGACTCCCAGGAAACCTTTGATACAGTTCCTAGCACAGTTGTCTGTTAAGGGGGAACGTTCATGAAACTGACCGAAAATATCGTTTTTCAGTTTATTTTTAGTTTATTTATAGAACTCATGGACGATGAGTTCCTAAAGTTTCAATGATGAAATCGCATCCGAAGTGCTTGAAAAATAATTAAATGTGTGACGCAGTCTTCCTGCCATGCCCTCTTTTTGAAGCAACACTTCAGTAATAGCTCAGTAAACAACCATTCCGCGGATCAATTTCACGAAAACTTGTACGGAATAGAAAGTTATAACATACACTTTTTGGTTCTGTAGATCATCTGCTACTTCTAAAAAACGCGACAAAACCCAGGATTCAAATGAGTCTCTAAATTCACTCACACGGAAACGATGCTTTAAAAACACATTTTCATCTGCTACAGTCGTCACAATTGCAACTTACGATGCAGTTCTTGTATTTAGTGATAGGGACATGGGAAGAATGAAGGTATTAGCACAATCTAATACATAGTCTACACCCTCTGGTGCGAAAGTTGTTACCATTTGACAGCAGGCGCGATACCAGCACTCCAAGCGGTGAGATAGCAGGCAGTCACATGAGTCATAGGGATAGTGTTTATTTTCAGTCATTTTCTACTTAATTAACTAAACAGTTGTTATATTTTTGCGTTCCATGCGTTAATAGATTACCAGGTGACACGAATTTTCGTGAAACGGATGTAAAAACTGCTGAAGCACACTGATTCAATTACAAAAGCTACAACTAATTCATGAAGAACTGCTTTCGAACTTGTGTATATGTGCATCTTTCTCCTGTGAAAGCGAGAGAATATAAAGACTTATTTCATGTGTGAGAAGCATATATTTCTTTTGTTTTCAGGCACTTTCATTGACAATTTAAAAAATTTCTGGTGGGATCTTCTTCAGGATCTTCCGGTGTACAATACTACAACAACACTGTTCTAGCAGTATTGGACACCGGAAGATCCCGAAGAAGATCCCAGCAGAGGGGCCGTAACGTCGATTATTTTAGAAGAAATATGACGCGGCCTAACAACCCAGAAGATTTTAAGTTTAGTGACAACGGCCACGAAAGCCTGCAGACTAGCCGTGCGGGCCGCGCGGTAGTAACCGAGCGGTCAAGGGCGCTGCAGTCATGGACTGTGCGGCTGGTCCCGGCGGAGGTTCGAGTCCTCCCTCGGGCATGGGTGTGTGTGTTTGTCATAAGGATAATTTAGGTTAAGTAGTGTGTAAGCTTAGGGACTGATGACCTTAGCAGTTAAGTCCCATAAGATTTCACACACAGTCCGCGGCTCGTGGTCGTGCGGTAGCGTCCTCGCTTCACACGCCCGGGTTTCCGGGTTCGATTCCCGGCGGGGTCAGGGATTTTCTTTGCCTCGTGATGACTGGGTGTTGTGTGTTGTCCTTAGGTTAGTTAGGTTTAAGTAGTTCTAAGTTCTAGGGGACTGATGACCATAGATGTTAAGTCCCATAGTGCTCAGAGCCATTTCACACACATTTTTTGATTTAGCCGCGCGGGGTAGACGTGTGGTCAAAGGCGCCTTGCCACGGTTCGCGCGGCTTTCCCCGTTGGAGGTTCGAGTACTTCCTTGGGCATGTGTGTGTGTGTGTGTGTGTTTGTTGTCTTAGCGTAAGTTAGTTTAAGTTAGATTAATAATGTGTAAGCCTACGGACCGACGATTTCAACAGTTTGATCCCATAGACTTACCACTACTACCGCCTGCAGACTTACATACAAACACCATGTCGGTCATTTCTGCAGCTGTGTGCTGGTACATGTAGCACTGCTGTCAACAGCGTTACTCCACTGGCAGACCACACAAGGTCCGCAGGAGGATGCGCAAGATGGCTATGTAGAGGATTGTAACGCATGCGCAGGTATGTTATGTTACAGGGCTCAGATCGTCCATCCGCAGTACACAGACGGCTGACGGGTAGCACACCTTCCATATTCAGACACCAATACGAATCAGAATAAATTATCACAACTGTTCGTTCTCAGACTTCGGCACGTTCCAGCGCCCAAGCCGTGCGTTTCTGGGTATGGGTTCCTTCTTGAAAACCGATCATTTTGCCTTCCCGCACAACATACTAAGCGTTGACACTGTGTTCTTGGCAGACCCTGTGTAATAAACTGTAACTTGCTGCACGCAAATTACCCAGACTATATTCATCCAGCATTGGATGAACAGCGTTACTCCACTGGCAGACCACACAAGGTCCGCAGGAGGATGCGCAAGATGGCTATGTAGAGGATTGTAACGCATGCGCAGGTATGTTATGTTACAGGGCTCAGATCGTCCATCCGCAGTACACAGACGGCTGACGGGTAGCACACCTTCCATATTCAGACACCAATACGAATCAGAATAAATTATCACAACTGTTCGTTCTCAGACTTCGGCACGTTCCAGCGCCCAAGCCGTGCGTTTCTGGGTATGGGTTCCTTCTTGAAAACCGATCATTTTGCCTTCCCGCACAACATACTAAGCGTTGACACTGTGTTCTTGGCAGACCCTGTGTAATAAACTGTAACTTGCTGCACGCAAATTACCCAGACTATATTCATCCAGCATTGGAAAATGGAGCATTAAGCGACTTCCAACAAACTTTACACATAATTTCAAATCATTTAGAAAGTTTTTCTCGGTGACAGTCACCAATGAAATAACGAAATGAAATCCTTACGTACCAATGAATGTACCTCGCAAGTTATATCATCGTACGACATATAGTTCAGAGATAAGGCATCATAAACATTGAGATGCGTGAAAAACTAGGTTTTATTAAAACGGTGTTCTTTTGTATATTGGAGTTCGGTTCTTTGAGGAAACATGAGAGGAGAGCTAAATGGTGACTGAGTAAACCATTGGCGAAACAAAAATTGGGACACGATTTTTTCGGAAAATTATCTACAGGGGACGTTTCCGTACACATGAAAAGTCACCTAACGTGGTTGATAACGTCTGTAGCCCTAGAAGGCTATTCGATGGCCCCGCGGCATGACAACTGACAAAACATAACGATATAGTTTGACTGCTACACGATCGGTGATCAGACACTGGAGTCAGTCACAGTCTTCAAATATCCTGCAGTTTCCGTATGAGCTGATTTATAGACGGAACTAACATAAAAATGTAGCCGTGCAGAAAACAAACGCGACTCAGATTTAATGAAGAATCGTAACGTGTTGTAAAACCTTCACTGTACCAAGTGTTGATTATCATTCGTCATTCTGAGACCCTTACTAAATTCGATTAACGGAGAAGATAGGAAAAAAGTAAGTGTCATGATTCATCAGGGATCCGTTTAGTCAGCGTGAAAGTGCCTACTGAGAATAGTGAGTTCAGACTGAACAAAATGAGTTCAGGCGTGTCGATTGGCGCGGCATTGTAAGTTGGTTATGCTTTACTGGATCCAGTCCATAAAGTTACTTTAGTAAAAAAATTGGCTAAATAAGTTCGCCCGATATTGTCTTGCATCGAAGTTATTCGCTACCGAACTAAATTATTTGCGACATGGCATCATTTGCGAACGACCCCAAAGAGCTTCTGACATTGTCCACTACTTTATTTATATACACTGTGCGAGACATTTAAGATAGGCCACCGCAGATATACCCAGAATAAGTACGTATATGGAGATGTGGTTTCCACTACTTTGTGAGGAATTTTCTGGGACCCGCAGATAAACGTTTACAGTTACGTAATTAAGACAGACATATATGTATATTCCAATGCCACTGGAAAACTTATATATATGAAAAGATAACATTGTATTAGCGTCGCAAACGACTGTCATATCGTCAATATTACGGTTACACACATGTAAGTCGTAATAGTTCTTTCCGAAGGCTTTTTCCATTGCCACAAATAAAAGTAAGTGGATCTATTAAAAAGTAAAACGTTGTAGTTATTTAGAAGCTACAAACTTTAAGAATTATTAGTGTATGTCAGAAAAAATTGCCACATCGTCTGCTGAAATTTAGCGAAAACTGCACCTCGACATATGTATTCCTTCTGGACATACTCTGCGCTGTTTGTCGTATTTGTTTCCCTGCATTTACACGGAAGCACCAAAGAAACTGGTATAGGCATGCGTTTCCAAATACAGAGATAT
The DNA here is from genome assembly GCF_021461385.2 of Schistocerca piceifrons. Taxonomy (NCBI): domain Eukaryota; kingdom Metazoa; phylum Arthropoda; class Insecta; order Orthoptera; family Acrididae; genus Schistocerca; species Schistocerca piceifrons. The sequence goes on from NC_060144.1 coordinate 504,050,739, forward strand.
CTAAACAAGCAGAATATGGCGCTGCAGTCGGCAACGCCTATATAAGACAACAAGTGTCTGGCGCAGTTGTTACTGCAGAATCGCATCCTTCGGCTGGCCTTACACCTGCCTTACGATTTCCCCACCGCTCATCTTCACGACATCGCGGAAGTACCTCTGCTCCGTGACCTCTTCCAGACGACCGCGCGCACCTTTTACGAACGTGCTGGCCGGTCGCACAACGCCCAAATCCGGACGCTGGGCCGCAAACTGCCGCGCAGCGTCACCACCCGATGGCCACACCTGCTCGCTGCGGAGACACCCACGAAGACAATCTACATGTGAAGACGCATTACATCGGCATGCATAGGAGGCAAAGCAATAACTGCTGCGAACTCCATCACACATCGGAGGACAAGTTATCTCCGTGCAGATCCACGCGAGGCGCAGTTGTTAGATCGGTTATTGATGCTTCAATGGCAGGTTAGCAAGATTTAAGTGAGTTTTAACGTCTTGTTATAGCCGGCGCACAAGCGATGGGCACAGCATTTCCCAGGTGGCGATGAAGTGGGGATTTTCCCGTACGACCATTTCACGAATGTACCATGAATATCAGGAATTCGTTAAAACATCAAATCTCCGACATCACTGCGGCCGGAAAAAGATCCTGCAAGAACGGGGCCAGCGACGGATGAAGAGAATCGTTCAATGTGACAGAAGTGCAACCCTTCCGCAAATTGCTGCAGATTGCAATGCTGGGTCATCAACAAGTGTCAGCGTGCGAACCATTCAGCGAAGCATCATCGATATGGGCTTTCGGAGCCAAAGGCCCACTCGTGTGCCGTTGATGACTGCACGACACGGACTTTACGCCTCGCCTGCGCCCGTCAACACCGACATTGGACTGTTGATGGCTGGAAACATGTTGCCTGGTCGGCCGAGTATCGTTTCAAATTGCATCGAGCGCATGGACGTGTACGGGAATGGAGACAGTCTCATTAATCCATGGAAGCTGCATGTCAGCAGAAGACTCTTCAAGCTGGTGGAGGCTCTGTAATGGTGTGGGGCGTGTGCAGTTTGAGTGCTATGGGACCCCTGATACGTCTAGATACGACTCTGACAGGTGACACGTACATAAGCATCCTATTTAAGCACCTGCATCATTTCATGTCCAATGAGTATTCCGACAGACTTGGGCAATTGCAGCAGGACAATACGACACCCTATACGTCTATGACTACTGCAGAGTGGCTCCAGGAACACTCTTTTGAGTTTAAACACTTCCGCCGGCCAGCAAACTCCCCAGACACGAACGTTATTGAGCATATCTGGGATGCATTACGATGTGCTGTTCGGAAGAGATCTCCACAGCCTCGTAGTCTTGTGGATTTATGGACAGCCTGCAAGATTCATGGTGTCAGTTCCCTCCAGCACTACTTCAGACATTAGCGACTGGATTCGTGATTTCCTGTTAGAAAGGTCACATTTCGTAGTAATAGACAGAAAGTCATCGAGTAAAACACAAGTAATATCCGGCGTTCCCCAAGGAAGCGTTATAGGCTCTCTATGGTTCCTGATCTATATTAACGAAATAGGAGACAATCTGAGTAGCCGTCTTAGATTGTTTGCAGATGATGCTGTCATTTACCGTCTTGTAAAGTCATCAGATGAACAAAACGACTTGAAAAATGATTTAGATAAGATATCTGTATGGTGCGAAAGTGGCAGTTGACCCTGAATAAAGAAAAGTATGAAGTTATTCACATGAGTACGAAAAGAAAAAATGTTCAGATGTGAGTAAAATCTTATGGGACTTAATTGCTAAGGTCGTTAGTCCCTAAGGTTACACACTACTTAACCTAAATTATCCTAAGGACTAACACTCACAGCCATGCTCGAGGGAGGACTCGAACCTCCGTCGGGACCAGTCGCACAGTTTATGACTGCAGCGCCTCAGACCGCTCTGCTAATACCGCGCGGTAGTGCTAAAAGAAATCAGGTAAATTTCGATTACGCGATAAGTCACACAAATCTGAGGGCTGTAAATTCAACTAAATACTTAGGGATTACGATTACAAATAACCTAAATTAGAACGATCACATAGATAATATTGTGGGTAGAGCAAACCAAAGACTGCCATTCATTGGCAGAACACTTAGAAGGTGCAACAGGTCTACCAAAGAGACTGCTTACACTACGCGTGTCCGCCCTATTCTGGAGTACTGCTGTGTGGTATGGGATGCGCATCAGGTGGGACTGACGGATGACATCGAAAAAGTACAAAGAAGGGCAACTCGTTTTGTATTATCGCAAAATAGGGGAGATAGTGTCACAGACATGATACGTGAATTGGAGTGGCAATCATTAAAACAAAGGCGTTTTTCGTTGCGACGGGATCTTCTCGTGAAATTTCAATCACCGGTTTTCTCCCCCGATTGCGATAACATTCTGTTGGCACACACCTACGTAGAGAGAATTGATGATCTCGATAAAATAAGAGAAATCAGGGCTCGCACGGAAAAATTTAAGTGCTCGTTTTTCCCGCGTGCCGTTCGAGAGTGGAACGGTAGAGAGACAGCATGAAGGTGGTTCATTGAACCCTCTGCCAGGCACTGTACTGTGAATAGCAGAGTAATCACGTAGACGTAGACAAAGCAGCTGCGCATGCACTATCCGCTCAAAAGCATCCAAAGACTCGTATGTAATGTGGATCTGACCACTAGACGTCACGAGGGGGGGATCCGCCAACGTGCACGGAGGCTGGAAGCATTGTATTGCCAGTAGACAAACATTAGCAGCAGAATGGGTCGGTCAAGAGAGTTCAGTGGACTCATGTTAGTTTCGCAATGAATGAAGTAATATTTTCGAGATTTCATGAATACTGACTCTTGATACACTTGCGTTAGGTACCCCGCCTGTAAGATTCATACTAAACCGCTACGTCTGTCTGTTTGGCGGAACTGGATGTGAGTTCAGTTTGTGATTTTTTTTTTTTCTACCGTAAGTGGGAGGCTGGAGTGGTAGCTACCCTCCCATGCCCCTCGCTGAGTTCGCCCTTGTATACACCGATCCACTTCAGGAACTTTTCTAGTGAGCTAAGTCGTTACAGACTTGTGCAGGTATAAGAAGAACTGTAGCCTTATGTAAGTTTAATGAGAATGTATTTGAAATAAAAGAGAAAATTTAACCCTCGTAACATCGCTACAGTGTAACTGCTGGTTTGTGAGATGAATCTGGTACCGCCTCCTCAAATGACAACCCGCTACAAATCAGGCGATTTGTTGTGCAATTTGCAGAAAGCAGCGTTACGCAACCGTGTACTGACTTGTATCCGTACACCGGCGACTGCAATTACTTTCCTCGTACTGAAGGAGGACAAGGCAACGCTTTAGCGATAAACATACAGGAGGCAGCCTCGTAAATACAAAACTTAAGCCGCATGCGGAAAATAATGGGTGGGCAATAAACAATATTTCTACATAATGAAAGGCCGCTTAAATGACACAGTGAGTACGCCAGCTACGTTCCCAGTGTACTAGACTCATATCACTAATAAGAAGAGACCATGACGTAATGATCACGGGTTTACTTCAGACCGTTTCCATCTTTAGTAGTCCGTCAGGACGTGTAAGTAGTAAGGTGTACTAATTAGGCGATTTCGAGGAAATCGCAAAAGAAGTGATGTACCAGTGCGCTGCGATACTTTGCATGAGCTGGCGTCGATCATGTGGTTAACGTTTAAGCTCCGTAATCGGTGGACCGCTGGATTGAGCTCCACTCATCTGTCTTTTTATTTATATTTTTTTAATACTAGTCACATTATTTCGTACCTATTACATTTGAAAGGTAAAATGATGAAAAGGCACGTGTATTTGCGTAAACTTCTATTGAATTTCCAATGTTATTTGGCTGTTTACTAATTTTTGTTATTAAAAGAAATATTATGTGATTTTTATTTCTATAGGCAAGTTAAAAACTTTATCACGCACCTTCAAATGTGTTCATGACAGGCAATCAAAGCAAAACTGCTTGTCGTGAAGCTGCCGTTAAAAACAATCAATCGTACATCGCCAATTTTCGGCACCGATATCTACGAAAATGTTGCGTTGCCCATTGTTTGCATCCAACTTGTCCGAAGAAAGAAGAATTTTTCAAAATGCCAACGAGCATTGTTTTAGAAACTCCGAAGATTCGTTGTGGATGCGGGAAATCTGCATTCATCCGATGTGAGTAGATGCCGTAATAATTCATATTTACCGTGTCTGCAAGAAAAATATCATCCTGCAGCATGTAACATCGTAAGCGCATCCGACGATTAATCGTACATTATCCTCATATTCTGGCGTATTGTAACTCATTGTATTACCAAACAAGCCTGTACCTGGTCCCTAAAACCCGTGTCTGCAGATCGAAGCGTCTAGGTGCAGAGCACTTCTCGGCACCTTACCCGATTGCAGGTATATGGGATTTCGCAAATCTCGACATTCATATATTTTCAGGAAAAGTGTATGCGTTTCGTCGTTTACTTGTCGATAGTTAAATTTCTTGTGATTTTAAAAATTAGCAAACAACCAAATCACATTGGAACTTCAATAAAGGTTCATGCAAATACACGCGTATTTTCATCGCATTACCTTTCAAATATAATATGTATGAAGTAATATGACTAGTGTTGAAAAATACACGAATTCAAAAAACAAACATGAGCGGAATTCGATCCACCGACTACGGAGCTTAAATGCTAACCAAATGACAGCCACCATGTCGTGCTCAGGATCGCAACGCACCGGCATTTCAATGACGCGTAAAACCTCTCTTGAGATTTTCTCGAAATCGTCGAAGTGTATCCCTTACTATTTGCACGTCAAATTGTCCTAATGGACAACTAAAAGGGTATGTAGTTCGAAGTAAAGCAGTGATCAGAACGTCGTGGCCACCCCTTGTGAGTTGCGGTATCCAGGGAAAAAACAACTTACCCTTGGCGAATATGGGGAATAACTATGGTGAGAGAACGGTAAACTAGCCGAATTCACGGTGTGTCAGTACGAGACGGTATTGTGTGTCTGCTGAAATCTGAGTAGGCAGACATCTGGGGTATGGTCCTTCTAGCTGGGTGTAGAGTGCTTTTTTGAAGAGAAGATGTATGAACGTTCCGTATATTTTTACTTCCACCGCTTTTGATACTTTCAGGTATATTAAAATCAAGATCTACATGCTGATGGGAAAATGCTAAGATACACATTTCATTGACATTAACGTCAACGCTTTAATAAGTAAAAGGAAGGAAGACTAGTGATGAACAATCCATCAACGAAATGGTTATTAGGGACAGAGCACAAGCTCGATTAGGGAAAGATGGAGAAGCAAGTCAGTCGTGCATTTCGGAGGAATGATTCTGGCATCTGGCATTCACTTTCAGCGATTTAGGGAAGTTACGGAAACCTTAAATCTGTATGGCTGGAATGGTATTTGCCTCGCCGTGATAACGAATGCACACACTTTCGCCCCCCGCTCTCTCTCTCTCTCTCTCTCTCTCTCTCTCTCTCTCTCTGCCTCCCCCTCCCCCCGCTCTCTCTCTCTCTCTCTCTCTCTCTCTCTCTCTCTCCCCTACTCCCTCTCCCTCTCCCTCGCTCTCTTTTCTTCCTCTCTCGCGCGCGCTCCCATTCGACCCCATATCAGTTAACTATATTTTAATTCCAACTTTTAATAAGAACTGTACTAGAAAATTACAAACATTTGTATTCGGTGTAGTCAAGAGTATCAACGCGTTCGGGGAAAACTCTTCTTCATTTTAATCAGCTCCGTAAGCAGCCCATCTGATTCCTTTCTGTGTCCAGAGCAATGAACAATGGCGTACTCAGCGAGGCCCAGCAGAGGACAGATGAATCTTACCCCTACACCTAGAAAAACAATCTTCGTTAACTGGTGTCCTGCACCACCAACCAGACAGACTTATCAGTCTAGTAGGTGTTTGGAGAACATCAGAAAACGCAAGTGTGCCTAGAATTATTCTTCATGAAATCGTACAACTCCTCTACTTGACCAAAAGTACACAGACATCTAGTTGTTGACAGTAATAGGACGTGCTCCCAATCTTTGCCTTTATGACGGCTTGAACTATGCTGGAGTCTCTCTCAATGATGTGTCTGAAGTTGGCCGCGCGGGATTAGCCGAGCGGTCTAGGGCGCTGCAGTCATGGACTGTGCGGCTGGTCCCGGCGGAGGTTCGAGTCCTCCCTCGGGCATGGGTGTGTGTGTTTGTGCTTAGGATAATTTAGGTTAAGTAGTGTGTAAGCTTAGGGACTGATGATCTTAGCAGTTAAGTCCCATAAGATTTGAACATTTTTTTGTCTGAAGTTGGAAGTTTGTGGTAAGGTCTTATGGGGCCAAGCTGCTGAGGTCATCGGTCCCTAAGCTTACGCACTACTTAATCTAACTTAAACTAACTTACGCTAAGGACAACACACACACCCATGCCCGAAGGAGGACGAAGGGAGCCGCGCGGACCGTGACAAGGCGCCTTTTACCGCGCGGCTACCGATGTGTCTGAAGGTCTGTGGAGGAATGGCAGTCCACTCCTCCTCAATAGACGATACAAAAAAAAAGGTAGTCATGTTGGACGCAGTGACCCAGAGCGAAGACGACGTTGTAACTCATCCCTAGCGTGTTGCATTAAGTTCAGGTCGGGACTCTGGATAGGCCAATCCGTTTTAGAAATGTTATTTTCCACAAAACATCGGCTTACACTAGGCGTCCAGGTACTTTTGGTCAGGCAGAGCAGCTGTAGGATTTCAAGAAGAATAGCTCTAGACACTCTTGCTTTATGATTGGTGCACTATCATGCTGATACCATCCATCATCGGCTGAGAACTATTCCTCTGCTGTCCGCAGTACACAATGCTTTAAAATGTGTTGATATCCTTCCGCATTCAGTGTTTTCTTATGAACAATAAAGAGACGGCACCCTACGGATGAAAACCATCCCTTTACCGTAACACCACATCCTCCATATTTGACTGGTGGCGCTACTCATGATGGCGGGTAATGGACCCCAGGTATTCGCCAAACCTGAACCCTTCCAACAGATTACTGCACGGTACATCGTGATTCCTCACTCCAAATCACTCGTTGGCAGTCACCCCCTGTCCTGTGGCGTCGCTGTTTACACCACCTCAAGTGCCTACAGAAACGTGTGGCTTAGTCCGTTCACACAGTCATTGTGGTTGCTGGACCACCGGTAGTACTTTGGACCTCAGAACTGGTTCCTTCAACAGATTTCATGCCATTTTTGTACACTCCGTAATGCTCGACGGATCATTTCTTCCGCACATCAGGTCTGCCTGGCCTTGAGTGGTGGTGGTGGTGGTGGTGGTGGTTAGTGTTTAACGTCCTGTCGACAACGAGGTCATTAGAGACGGAGCGCAAGCTCTGGTTAGGGAAGGATTGGGAAGGAAATCGGCCGTGCCCTTTCAAAGAAACCATCCCGGCATTTGCCTGAAACGATTTAGGGAAATCACGGAAAACCTAAATCAGGATGGCCGGAGACGGGATTGAACCGTCGTCCTCCCGAATGCGAGTCCAGTGTGCTAACCACTGCGCCACCTCGCTCGGTGGCCTTGGGTTAACCGTGGTTGTTCCTCTGCTTTTCCATTTCACGGTCACTTTACCAACAGTCGACTTGGACACCTGTCCCTGATGGATCTATTATTCCAGCGACATCTAAGGACCAGTCCGGGCTCCGAGTCACTGAGCTGTCATGACCCACCCATTCTGCTGTCGCTGCTTCTCTACTGACAGTACAATACTTACCGCTTCCTTTTATACTGGCGGGTCCATCTCTCGTCACACATAGCGGGCTCTTCCGCTTTACGTAAGGGTGTCCGGCTACTTTCCCTCTCCTAGTTCAGAACTTGGGTACGCTCTTAACAGCTAGAGTATGTGGTGGTTGACCTGCTGGATCTTTTCACTGTCGCAGTGTGGTGACAGCGTAACGCCAATTCTGTTACAGTGTTGTCAGTAGGAGCCGTGAATGAATTTCAGTTTAGGAAACTTCAGAACTTACCCTATGTCGTCCCCTTTGCCGGTGGAATAGCATTTCACACCCTACTTTTCAGAGTATCAGTGCGCTTTCGATATATGTGGGTGGATTGGAGCGGTATGCTGACCACATGCCCCTCCATCTCCGCATCCGGTGGCGCTCGGGGGCTGAAGATGACTTGGCGGCCGGTCGGTACCGCTGGGTCCACCAGGGCTTGTGGACGGAGTTTACGTTTACGTTTAGCTTGCAGCAGGTGCCCTTTTAAAGATCGGTCTCCCACTGCTTGTTCCATAGGGTTCTGGCCAAGTTTCTGATTGTTGTGTCGCTCAGGGGTAAGTGACGAAGATGAGGTGGCACTCGAACACAAAAGAGCGATGGGACGAACAGCTTGATACTACTCAACTTTATTAGATGCAGTGTCAGGTATACGGCAGGCCATAGTACACGCAAATTGTTCAGTAAAGCAACTCAAATCCAATACGTTCAGGCTGAGGTCGGAAAAGTCAAAGTACGGTAACGACGACTGATTAGCAGGCCACGTCAACCTCGAGGTGACGACACCAAGACTGAACAAAGGCTGCCTACGAGCATCGACGTGGCTGTATTCTCAGCCGTTTGTCTAGGAAGATCCAGCATCCTGTGACACTCTGTCTTCCGCTTAGCTAAATTGGGGCTTTGAAAAATGGCGAGAATGTAAGTAATGGGGCGACCCTGACCTCTAATATATGATGGTGTTGATAATGGTGAATTTCTGATGGTTGTGAGATTTTGACTTATACGCTAAATGATGATGTTGGTGCCTGGTGTCTAAACTGATGATGGACACTGGTGATGGGTGTCTCGTGATGGGCGTTTTGTTCTTCTCCAACTGAACTGATGAGATGAAAGTGTAAGTTATGGCATTCGTCATAGAATGAGATGGATTTTTCTTTGATGAGCTGACAAATGGTAACGTGTCACAGCATGTCTCGAATCTCTTTGTTGCTGTTGAATCTTGGTGCATCTGAAATGATGGAAGTGCCCTCTTCTGGACTCTCTCAATTTTTTTCAGCTTATTTTTGCCCACGAACTGGCCGATCAGCGCCTTTTCAACCCTTCCGACGGGGCGGTGCATACCTTTTTTTAGACAACACAGATGACAGCGATTAATTTACTTATAATCAATTATTCAAAATGACAGTCACAATCGCATTATTTATATTGCCGCCAACCGGTTTCAACTCGCGATGGGGTCTACATCTACATCTACATCTACATTTATACTCCGCAAGCCACCCAACGGTGTGTGGCGTAGGGCACTTTACGTGCCACTGCCATTACCTCCCTTTCCTGTTCCAGTCGCGTATGGTTCGCGGGAAGAACGACTGTCTGAAAGCCTCCGTGCGCGCTCTAATCTCTCTAATTTTACATTCGTGATCTCCTCGGGAGGTATAAGTAGGAGGAAGCAATATATTCGATACCTCATCCAGAAACGCACCCTCTCGAAACCTGGCGAGCAAGCTACACCGCGATGCAGAGCGCCTCTCTTGCAGGGTCTGCCACTTGAGTTTATTAAACATCTCCGTAACGCTATCACGGTTACCAAATAACCCTGTGACGAAACGCGCCGCTCTTCTTTGGATCTCCTCCGTCAAACCGATCTGGTACGGATCCCACACTGATGAACAATACTCAAGTATAGGTCGAACGAGTGTTTTGTAAGCCACCTCCTTTGTTGATGGACTACATTTTCTAAGCACTCTCCCAATGAATCTCAACCTGGTGCCCGCCTTACCAACAATTAATTTTATATGATCATTCCACTTCAAATCGTTCCGCACGCATACTCCCAGATATTTTACAGAAGTAACTGCTACCAGTGTTTGTTCCGCTATCATATAATCATACGATAAAGGATCCTTCAGGGCAATTTACACCATTTGGTCGCTCGCTGGAGTCATCACCCTGCCTGTGCACCAACCGGTTGGCGGCAAAATAAATAATGCGATTGTGACTGTCATTTTGAATAATTGGTGCATACCATATCTGCGGAGGCACTCACCACTGGAGGACGCGGATTGGCGGCAACTCACATGGCTCAGGCTGCCAGCCTCTGCGAGTGATGTGATCGGTCATGGAATCGACAGCCAAGGACTCCATGCTGATGACAGCAATTATACCGACAGTCAGAGTGCGTCCGTATCATGTTTCAAGCTGTGAGCGTTGTACCGCCGGCCACTTACAGCTTCTGTCCATTTCTTAGCAGTGAGCAACCGGGGCGAGAGCTTCCAGTGTACAGTGGGCGCTCAGTCGGTGTGGGGGCGCTGAGGAGCGGAGAATGGGTGGTATTTGTGTGAGGCGATGACTGTGCGGCAGCGACAGGCGTGAAAGCGACCGTGTCTTCGTCTGTGCCTGTGTCTGTGGCTGCTGCCGCGGCTCGCTCGGCTTTCTCCGGCTTGCCGCTCAGCCGCAATCTTCTCATTGGGAGCAATTGGCGCGCGGCTGCGGCTGTAGCCGCTGCAGCTGCGCTGTGGGGGCGGCGCGGTGGCGGTCTGCGGCGCGTGGGCGTCTGGTGTCTGCCCGCTGCAGAGCGGCGCTGCCGCAGACAGCCTCCCACACAGCGGCGCGGCTAGCTGTGGCAGCCGGGGCGCCGTTTTGAGACTGCGAAACGAAGTGAGGATGGGCGACAGAAATGGACTTGAGGGTACTAAAATTAGAAAACGGTGAAGATGTGTGAAATCGAAAGGACCTTGTTGCTTCCATAGTGCTGGGGGTTCCAGACCTCAGGTTTCTTATTGAGAACAAAGCCTATTCTATCAATACTTTTCTGACATTAGTCACCACTACAGTTGTAAAATTACCGTAGGCCACTGTAGACTACCATAACTAAGCGTAGACTACGGTACTTTTCCTTGTAGTTTTGGCCAGTTAAGGTCGTACGCGCATTACCTCTACGATGAGTGTCTTGCATACTATCGGGCGTTATCCCATAACGATCGCTTTCATTAGGTATGCGATCAGTGTCTTGCTACATTCCCCTAAAAACCGGAAGCTGTGAACCGTCTAGAATAGCGGTTTCCAACCTTTCTGGACACATTACCTGTGAGTGTAATCGTACACTGAAGAGCCAGAGAGCCCGCATCTTGTGGTCGTGCGGTAGCGTTCCCGCTTCCCACGCCCGGGTTCCCGGGTTCGATTCCCGGCGGGGTCAGGGATTTTCTCTGCCTCGTGATGGCTGGGTGTTGTGTGCTGTCCTTAGGTTAGTTAGGTTTAAGTAGTTCTAAGTTCTAGGGGACTGATGACCATAGATGTTAAGTCCCATAGTGCTCAGAGCCATTTGAACCATTTGAAGAGCCAGAGAAACTGGTACACCTGCCTAATATCGAGTAGGACCCCCGCGACCACGAAGAAGTGCCGCAACACGACGTGGCACGGACTCGACTAATGTCTGGAGTAGTGCTGGAGGGAACTGACACCATGTATCCTGCGGGGCTGTCCACAAATCCGTAAGACTACGAGGTGGTGGAGATCTCTTCCGAGCAGCACATCATAATGCATCCCAGATATGCTCAATAATGTACATGTCTGGGGAGTTTGGTGGCTAGCGGAAGTGTTTAAACTCAGAAGAGTGTTCCTGGAGCCACTCTGCATCAATTCTGGACGTGTAGGGTGCCGCATTGTGCTGCTGGAATTGCCCAGGTCCGTCGGAATGCACAATGGACATGAATGGATGCAGGATGCTTACGTACGTGTCATCTGTCAAAGTCGTATCAAGACTATCAGGTGTCCCATATCACTCCAACTGCACTCGCCCTACATCATTACAGAGCCTCCACCAGCTTGAACAGTCCCCTGCTGATATGCAGAGTCCATGGATTCGTGAGGTTCTCTTCATACCCGTACACCACCAACCCCTTTTCCGAACAGGCAACATGTTTCCAGTCATCAACAGTTCATAAAGCTTTGTGTCGTGTCATCATCAAAGGTACACGAGTGGGCCTTCGGCTCCGAAAGCCCATATCAATGACTTTTCGTTGAATGTTTTGCACGCTGACACTTGTTGATGGCCCAGCATTGAAATCTGCAACAATTAGCGGAAGGGTAGCATTTCTGTGAAGCTGAACGATTCTCTTCAATCGTCGTTGGTCCCGTTCTCGCAAGATCCTCTTCCAGCCGCCATATTGAAATTGGCAAAGTGTAATTCAAGTTTTATTAAAAAGTGAAACAGAGGGATGTTGTAGTAAACACAAAGAAAACAATACAGATTTATCATATAGCACTACAAGGCGCAAGTTCCTCAACAAAAAGGAAAAATAAAAAAAACGCAAAACAAAAATATATAAAACATCGCTTCAATACTTCGTCGAACTTATATAAAACATGTTCCCATTATGCATAAATAAATTTCGTATTTATCAATAATAACAGGAAACTCTTGCCTTTGATTATGATGAACGTTCTATTGAGTACAAAATAATAACAATAATTATATTCATTTTGTGTCTGTGCATGTAAACTGTACATGCGTCAAAAGTAATTGCTTTCGTTACATAAAAGAGCAGAAGTTACACGCTCAACTAATTTTCATTACTTCTAAATTCAGTTTATATTTTGTAAGGATATAAAATCCACAATGGGTTAATACCGAGTGACATGAAATTCTAATTATGTACAAATGGAAGATCCAAACAAACAAAGAAAAAACAAAGAGAAGTTGTGGGCTTTCATTTTCTCTCTTTCACATTCATTTCTGCCGATACTACCGGAAATTCTGCCATTTGCTACGTCATTTCTATAGTCTACCAAAACTACCGAACCGTAGGTACGGTAGCGCGTAGTTCTAGTTACCGCACTAGAGGGAGCTGGCGTACGTGTCGCGTCCACTGTCGCATAGATTATGCGAAAGAACTTGCTCCCCTTCTAGCAGCAGTTTATCGTATGCTGCTGGAGCAACGAAAGGTATCTAGCGGGGGACTTAACATCGGAGGTCATCAGTCACCTAGAACTCAGAACTACTTAAACCTAACTAACCTAAGGACATCACACACACCCATGACCGAGGCAGGATTCGAACCTGCGACCGTAGCAATCGCGCGGTTCCGGACTGAAACGCCTAGAACCGATCAGCCACCGTGCCCGGCAGTCCGTTTTCAACTAGGTTCATAGGACCGGTGGGCATAAACATGGGCCTATATCATTGACGTCAATCTGTTGTAGAATTATGGGACATGTTTTATGCTCAAGAATTATGATGTTTTGGAGAACGAAAATCACTTCTATAAAAATCAGCGTGAATTCTGCAAAAAGGTATCCTTTGAAATTCAGCTCGCTCTATTCCTGCATATCCATAGTGCTGTAGACAGCGGCGCTCAGATAGATGCCGTGTTTCTTGACCTCAGCAAGGCTATTGACACCGTTCCGCATTGTCGTTTAGTGAAAAAAATTCGAGATTATTAAATATTGGAACAGATTTGCGACGGATTGGGGACTTCCTTGCAGACAGAACTCAATGTCGGGCTTTTAACGGAACCAACTCGTGAGACGTAAAGCTAATTTCTGCAGTACCCCAGAGAAGAGTGGTATGACCTTTACTGTTTACAATATATATAAATGATCTAGCAGAAAGTGTCTGAAGATTGTGACTATTCGTAAATGATGTGGTTGTCTATCGTCGTCGTCGTCGTCGTCGTCGGCTGATACTCGTATCCGAGTTTTCATTTCTCTCCTGAGATTTCCTTTGTCACGGTTCAGGCGTGGAAGTGTCGTTGATGGCTTAGCAATCCAATCCTAGCGTGGAACAGGCGGCCACAGACATTACAGCTGATGGAAGGTGGAGCACGTGGCTGAGCCTGGAGGAGTTTACGTCTCTGGCGTTTGTCATTCTCCATTCTTCGACGTTCCAGCTCAAAGTTTTGAAGAGCATTTGAGGTAACTGAGCGCCAGCGACTTCGGTCTTCTGCAATTGTGGACCAGTTACTCGGATCGATGTTCAAGTTTTTCAGATTTTTCTTGTACTGATCCTTATAACGTTTGAGAGGGGCACCTCGTGGCCTTTTACCTGTGCTCACTTCGCTGTACAGCATTTGGCGTGGAAGTCTGTCATTTTTCATCCGCTGGACATGTCCGACCCATCTGAGTTGATGCCCAATGATAAGAGCTTCCATGCTATGCATTTTTGCTTTCTCTAGAACAGCCGTGTTGGATATAAAGTCATCCCATTTCAGGTTCATGATATATCTTAGCTTCTGTTGGTTGAAGCGTTCTAGTTTCTTCAGATCGCAGCGATATAACGTCCAGGTTTCGCAACCATATAGCAGGGTGGAAATGACTACAGCTTTGTACACCATCAGTTTGGTGTACAGTGTTAGGTCTTTATTCAGGAAGACACGCTTTGTAAGACGACCAAATGCTACATGTGCAGCACGTAATCTATTCTCCACATCTTTTCCAGATGAGCAGTTGGATGACAGTATGCTTCCCAGGTAGAGGAAATGGTCCACTTGTTCCAAGAGTGTATCATAGATGGATATGCTGAAGTCAGGAACGGAGGAGCCAGGAGTTGGCTGCGCCATCACCTTTGTCTTTGGAATATTGATGGAGAGACCAAATCGTTCGTACGCCCTGCTGAAGGAATGAAATGACAGCTGCAACTCTGCAGGTGAATGAGCTGGAGAGGCATTGTCATCAGCATACTGCAGCTCTGTCACACGAGTGGTACTGGTGAACCTTTTTGAATGGAGTCTGGACTGGTTGAATAATCCTCCATCAAACCTATACTTTAGTTCTATTCCTGCATTGTTTACGGTTGTCTCGTAAAGCATAGCTGCCAGATACAATGCAAATAATGTAGGTGCAAGAACGCATCCTTGTTTAAGCCCACTTGTTATTGGGAATTCACCAGTCATTTCATTCTGGCAGAGGACCTGTCCAGTCATATCAACGTGGAGAGCTTCAATCAGGTCAACAAAATGTTCAGGGCAGCCGAAGCGTTTTAAGACCATCCACATGGCTTCTCTGAGAAGAAACCAGTAACGCCAGAAGACAATACTGATTTGCAGAATGACCTGCAGGCTCTGGCAGTTAACTTATACGTCCCGAGGAAATCACGAATGTAAAATTAGAGAGATTCGAGCGCGCACGGAGGCTTTCCGGCAGTCGTTCTTCCCTCGAACCATACGCGACTGGAACAGTAAATGGAGTTAATGACAGTGGCACGTAAAGTGCCCAACGCCACACACCGTTGGGTGGCTTGCGAAGTATAAATGTAGATGAAGATGTAGATGTGGAAGTGGCTTATAAGGCGCTTGTTAGACCGATTTTTGAGTGTAGTTGACCAATATGGGACCCTCACCAGGTATGACTGATAGAAGAGGTAGAGAAGATCCAACGAACAGCGGCTCGTTTCGTTACGGCACCGTTCAGTCGGCGCGAGAACATCACAGAGATGCTCAGCAAACTCCGGTAGCAGAGGCTACAAGAGAGTCGTTGTGCATCATGGAAATGTTTACTATTGAAATTTTCAGAGAGCACTTTCCGGGAGGAGTCGGACAACGTATTATTTCCTCCTGCACACATCTCGCGAAAAGACCACATCGAGAAAATTCGATGAGAGCTAATACAGAAATTTACTGGCAACCACTTTTCCCACACACCTTTCACGAGTGGAACAGGGAAGGGGAGATCAGTTAGCGGTACCCTCCGCCACATACCGTTAGGTGGCTTGCAAAGTATGATGTACATAATACATGGCTATAACCACAGAGAGCGCAGTTAGCCAGGCAGATTCCAGCGAAAGGCCACACAGTTCCAGTCAGTCGCAAAGTGGATGGTGAATGTGCCAGAAACCTATTCATGATCCGCCGCAAGACGTGCAAATAGACCGCTAAATCCGCCAATAGTTACATCAGAAGCCACAGGGGACGCTGAAGTCGAGGGCTACTTCCTACATCCGCCAAATAGATAGCAGATGAGCATACTTCCGCCGATCGCGGAAAAAACTCTGTTGTTGTATAGGTAGAAACCCTATGACGGTTGACAGACAGACAAGACGAGCTCATTGATTGCAGAACTGTTGACACTGATGCAGGAAAAATTGAGACAAATACATGCAGACATTTGCAACAGTGCAACGTAAACCTTTAATGAGGGCATACGTCACTGATACTGAGATCCTCTCAGCCCCTGGTTGCTCCTCACCTCTCCCGTCCCCGCCTCCTGCCATGCCTTCACTTTTGTGTCCCCCCTACCCTCCATCTCTACACCCTTCATCTCCTTTCCCAAGGTGGCTTCCATCAACTACCCCTCCCAGATGATGCCCTCTCTCCCTCCATCTATCCCTCCTATCAACTCTGATCCTCACCCCCCTCCTCTCCTCTGTCCTTTCCCTGGGGTCCCTCTTCCCCCACTTCCATCCTGTATCCTGTTTTTTCCCCACCAAACCTCTCCCTACCTCCCTTCTCCCCCCCCTCCCGAGTCCTTTTTGTATTCTCCTCCTCTGCCTTCTGCCTTCCCCACTCCCTGTCGTGTCTGCCCAGCACCCCCCACCCTTCTTATGGGTCCTCATTCCCCATCAGCTCCTTTCCCCCCTCCCCCCTTCGCTTTTCCTCTCCTTCCCCCCTTTTTTATTTTCACATCATCTGTCCAGTTTCCCCCCACCTGCTCTTGGCTGTGGTATCTCACATTTGCCAACCTTTTTAGTGCAGTGTTGTAGTGTTCCAGTGAATGTTCAGTGTTCATCGTCTTTCTAGTGTTGCGAACAGAAACCATGCTGTCGCTGGGTGTGAATTTTATGTCTTTTGCGAACAGAGACTAGACTGTCGCCGTGCTTTTTAACTGTCTGTCTATTATTTTACCTGTCTGCTTCGTATGTATTTTATTCACATCATCATCCATTTGTTCTATATTTTAAGTTCCACGATTTTTTGGCCATGTTACTATTTCAGTCTCCGATGTTATCGCCTGTTTTTATTATTTCTTCTCTTCATCTTTTTAAAACAAAGTCTGTAGGCTGAAGAACGGCATACTAAGCTGCTGCCAGCCTGCCCCCTTTGGGGGGAATCGAAATTCAATAAAGAAAAAAATAATATTGAGAGGGGCAGAGCCAATGCCATTTACCGTTGTGTCCCACCCTCTCTCCATCTCCACACCCTCCGCCTCCTTTCCCAACGCAACTTTCACCATCTACCCCTCCCGGATGATGAGCTTCGCCCTGACATCTACCCTTCCTACCATCTCTAACCCCCTCTTCCCGCCTCCTCCTCAGGGCTCCCTCTCCTCCCCCTCCCGAGCGGATTTCCCCTCCTACTCCCCCTCCTTCTCTTGTGCTCCCCTTCAGCGTCTCTGCACTCCCTCCTGCCTTGTCTTCCCTCTTCATCTCCTGCCCCTCCAGTCTCCTGCCTCTTATTCTACCCGCTGACGCCCCTACTTTCTTCCTCCCGCAGCCTCCCCAGCTGCCCCATGCTCTCCCCTCCTTTTCCATCCTCTCCGGCCTCTCCCTCGGCAGGTCTCACTTGGCAGTTTTATTCTTCATCGTGTGTGCTCCAAGTGGGTTTTAAGTGTGTTGTTCAGGAGTGTTTTTAATACTGTGGCTGACTTTTAACCTGTACATGTGCCTTCAGTGTCTTCTTTGTGTTTTAAGAATCGCCAACTGTGTTTTTTAACTTTATGACGGTTTTTTAATTGTCCTCCCATGAACGTCTCCATGTTAGTGTATTTTTACCTCCATTATCTCCCCTTACTCTGTTTTATGTTCCCCCTTTTTATCGCCTTATATATGCAACATTTTATTCTTGTCTTAGTTGTCATGTCACTCGGCTGAAGAGCGGCTGATTGTGCCTCTGACATCCCTCCCCTACCCATATGGGCCAGGGAAATGAAATCACAATAAAGGGAAAAAAAGCCTATGCCATATCCAGTTCACAACGACTGGAAATAAATACTTTGCTCGATCATTAATGGCAACCTAGTTTACTTTACGTTGCGTAGATGAAGTTCACCATCAGACATGGACAAATATACTTTCTGCGGAGACGTCTTTAATGACTGTGTCGTCGACGGGAAGTTTAACAACTTTTTTTCTTCGTCTTTCGAGAAGTCACGCATAACCGATTATATCTTGGCTGCTTGATATTTTTAGACTGAAGTATCTCCAGTTGGTGCCAACATCACCACGCATAACCTGAGTCTAAACTCAAGGAGGACGTGTGTAAAGTGTCGCGTTATCTGGGGACCAAAGTTAATTACTCCAGATACTGGAAACTTACGACCAGGCTGGACTGCAGTGGATTTCTAAATTATTGCTCCTTATCTCTTAATAGCTTTCATATGACACCTCAGCAGTACTAGCATGCCGGCGTATCGTTTGCGAACTCTGTGTGTGAAAAACTGCACGTTTTTCTACGAACACAACTTTCCAAACTTCGCACATACCATTGTAAGTGCGAGGAGAAACTTCCTGTGCGGATGACAATGGTTCAAATGGCTCTGAGCACTATGGGACTTAACTACTGTGGTCATCAGTCCCCTAGAACTTAGAACTACTTAAACCTAACTAACCTAAGGACATTACACACATCCATGCCCGAGGCAGGATTCGAACCTGCGACCGTAGCAGTCGTGCGGTTCCGGACTGCGCGCCTAGAACCGCTAGACCACCGCGGCCGGCGCGGATGACAAGAGTGGCGTTTGCGAAAACGTTTGACGGACTGTTCAGCTACGTTTCTCAAGGAAAAACAGTAATATGCAGCAGTAATAGCAAGAATGCTGTATAATGCTATTACAGACGTGTTGGAGAAACAATGCACACTAAAGTTTGTCGGCCGCGCGGACTGGTCGCGCGGTTAGTTTAACTAGTGTGTAAGTCTAGGGACCGATGACCTCAGCAGTTTGGCCCTTAGGAATTCACACACACACACACACAAACACACACACACACACTATCGTATATGTCAGTTGTGAACCAAGAAATGCAATGAATCCTAACTCAGAATAGCAGACAGGTCGCCGCAAATGTATCCCGAACGATTGGCTGTATTAATGTGCTGTTTTCTCTGAGTTATAGCGGATAATATTGCGAATTTTCTGATGTACGCAAGTACGATGGCTGTTCAACAAGTAATGTAACACATATTTTTCTCGGCCAATTTGGATTCAAATGCGGAATTTATTGTGAGACTTTGAGGATTATTACCGTTTCAGCCCCCATAGTTTCACGGAGTTCCAGTAGATGGCGAAGCTACACGTAGTCTTCAAAATGGTTCAAATGGCTCTGAGCACTATGGCACTTAACATCTGTGGTCATCAGTCCCCTAGAACTTAGAACTACTTAAACCTAACTAACCTAAGGACACCACACACATCCATGCCCGAGGCAGGATTCGAACCTGCGACCGTAGCAGTCGCGCGGTTCCGGACGGAGCGCCTAGAACCGCTAGACCACCGCGGCCGGCTCGTAGTCTTCAAGATGGCATCTGTAACGGAGGTGCATTCCACGCTGAGAGCTGTCATTGAGTTTCTTTTCACGGAAAACCAGACCAGAGCAGATATTCACAGGCACTTGCAGAATGTCTACGGAGAATTGGCAGTGAACAAAAGCACGGTGATTCGTTGGGCGAGTCGCCTGTCATTATCACAAGGTCGCGCAAACCTGTCCGATCTCCCTCACGCCAGCCAGCCGCATACAGCTGTGACTACTGTAATGTTGGAACGTGCGGACACTCTCATTCGAGATGATCGATGGACCACAAACATCTTGCTTGCTGCATGACTGGACGAAAAATGGTTCAAATGGCTCTAAGCACTATCGGACTTAACATGCGAGGTCATCAATCCCCTAGAACTTAGAACTACTTAAACCTAACTAACCTAAGGACATCACACACATCCATGCGACCGTAGCAGCAGCGCGGTTCCGGACTGAAGCGCCTAGAACGGCTCGGCCACAGCGGCCGGCCATGACTGGACATCTCTGTTGGTAGTGCTGACACACCCGTACAGCATTTGGGGTACTCGAAGGTGTGTGCCCATTGGGTCCGTCGCCACCTAACACAAGACCATAAAGAACAACGGGTTCGGCCCAATGAAGGATACACTCCGCTGGAACCAGGACATGAATGATGGGGTGGTTATTGATGCAGCAAGACGTTGTCTCCGATGTCGACCAGAAGAGTGGTACAACGCAGGTTCAGATGGCTCTGAGCACTATGGGACTTAACATCTGAGGTCACCAGTCCCCTAGAACTTAGAACTACTTAAACCTAATTAACCTAAGAACATCACACACATCCATGCCCGAGGCAGGATTCGAACCTGCGACCGTAGCGGTCGCGCGGTACAGCGCAGGAATACAGGCCGTTTCTGTAAGGCGGAGTAAGGCCGTCGCATTGAACAGAGATTATGTTGACAAATGGGGTTTTGTAGCCAAAAGAGTGGGCGATAATATGGTGTCTGTCTTATTGTTAAGGAGTCTTTTTCTCAGGAACGGGTAGATGCGTCACGTTTAAATTTATGTCACGTGTTATGGTCTACGGTACTTTGGCGGTGTAAACAGGTTAAGCTTCTAAGTCAATGCAACCAAAAGATACTGCTATTTATGTCACATGTTTTGAAACTCGCAAGTTCACTCATGAAAACCTGCTGGGTACTTCCGATTGACGTAGCATTATGAAATTTGGCAAGAATCAAGGTTTCATCAGTACCAGTAAAGAGAAAACTCCGGTAATTGTTAATTTGTAATTATATAACACGAAAATTTTTTGTCTTTTTTTTCCTTGTGTGTGTTTGTCTGTTCTTCTGTTAAGACTCTTTTTCTGTAGAGCATTTTGGGGTATCAAACTCAAGTTTATGTCACATACTAAGGTCTATGACCCCTTGGCGGCGTAGAAATTCTAATCTTTTATGCAATGCAATCAAAGGCTTCGGTGATTTATGTCTCATATTTTGGTACTTGAAAATTCTCTCATCAAATCCTGTAGGGTACTTACTGTCGTCCTAGGATCATGAAACTCGGCAAGAAGGATGGTTTCACAGTAAAAGTAAAGTAAAAGATCTGATACTCGTTAAATTTTAATTATATCACATAAAAATATCTGTTGCCATATGAACGCACATTGCAGTCATCTGTCAAAAGCATAATAGACGAACATTACTGAACGCAAACATTAAATGTAAGTTGTGGTCATGTTTTAATAAGTAAATAAAATGTTTTATTAGATCTCCTCTCTCTACATATACAGCTGAAATCTCCTTCTCGTTTCTTTTTGTACAGAGTGGGGGAAATAAAAGTGACCCGGAGAACAGAGTTCCAGGTTACA
Source organism: Schistocerca piceifrons (assembly GCF_021461385.2). NCBI lineage: Eukaryota > Metazoa > Arthropoda > Insecta > Orthoptera > Acrididae > Schistocerca > Schistocerca piceifrons. Next base: position 504,072,045 of record NC_060144.1, read on the forward strand.
AAGAAACACAGCAGAGAAAAAGAAATGTAGCACTAACCTGACTATAGCAGATGCTGAAAGTGACCACCATTCATATCCTGGCACTATTTATTCCTGGTCAGCAAGCTGCTAAGGACGGATCGAAGCTGGTCTGCTGGAATTGCTGCAATCTCATACGAAATGTTCTGCTGCAGTTCTCTGGGACTACGAGGGCTGTTGCAATACACCTTGGACTTGAGGGCTTCCCACAAAAAGTAAACGCACACTGACAGATCAGGTGACCTGGGTGCAAGCTAAACCCGCGACTAGACTAGCCTCTCCTAACAACTCTGTCAGGAGGGAAGATTGTGAACATTTGCTCCATGGTTCGGGCGGCTCTAAGGGCAGTTGATCCATCCTGTTGTAAGTAACTATAGGCCTTTTCCTCCTCCGTTAATGCTGTCGCAAATGGTTTCAAAATGAAGGTAAAGTAACGCGCCGAAGTCAGCGTCTGATGAAAGAAGATGGGACCACAATGCGCCGTGCAGACACCGCACACCAAAGCCCAACCTTCTGAACATGCAAAGGGGTTTCGTGGAAGTTATGCGGATTCCTCGCTGCCGAGACCCTGTGATTCTGTGAGTTGACATAACTACTCAGGTGAAATCAAGCTTCATCAGCCATAAAGAACAGATCTATGTCGAAGCCATTCATTACTATCGCAGTGAACAACCGCTCAAAAAAACTGGAGGTGCTGAGGAGCATCCGCCTGTTTTAACGCGTGAACGACAGACACTCGGTAGGGAGACATGTGCAGGTCCAGGTGGAGTATTGGTCCGCATGGTCCACTTGATATGCCGGTCTCATTGATTTGGTAGGACTCTGAAGCATTTTCTGGTGAACTGCAGCCACGTTGTCTGCTGTGTGTACCAAACTGAGAATTCCTTCATATCTTAGCATGTGTGCGGTCTCAGGCGCCTTGTCACGGTCCGTGCGGCTCTCCCCGTCGGGGGTTCTACATCTACATCTATACTCCGCGAGCCACCTTACGGTGTGTGGCGGAGGGTACTTATTGTACCACTATCTGATCCCCCCTTCCCTGTTCCATTCACGAATTGTGCGTGGGAAGAACGACTGCTTGTAAGTCTCCGTATTTGCTCTAATTTCTCGGATCTTTTCGTTGTGATCATTACGCGAGATATATGTGGGCGGTAGTAATATGTTGCCCATCTCTTCCCGGAATGTGCTCTCTCGTAATTTCGATAATAAACCTCTCCGTATTGCGTAACGCCTTTCTTGAAGTGTCCGCCACTGGAGCTTGTTCAGCATCTCCGTAACGCTCTCGCGCTGACTAAATGTCCCCATGACGAATCGCGCTGCTTTTCGCTGGATCATGTCTATCTCTTCTATTAATCCAACCTGGTAAGGGTCCCATACTGATGAGCAATACTCAAGAATCGGACGAACAAGCGTTTTGTAAGCTACTTCTTTCGTCGATGAGTCACATTTTCTTAGAATTCTTCCTATGAATCTCAACCTGGCGCCTGCTTTTCCCACTATTTGTTTTATGTGATCATTCCACTTCAGATCGCTCCGGATAGTAACTCCTAAGTATTTTACGGTCGTTACCGCTTCCAATGATTTACCACCTATGGCATAATCGTACTGGAATGGATTTCTGTCCCTATGTATGCGCATTATATTACATTTATCTACGTTTAGGGAAAGCTGCCAGCTGTCGCACCATGCATTAATCCTCTGCAGGTCCTCCTGGAGTACGTACGAGTCTTCTGATGTTGCTACTTTCTTGTAGACAACCGTGTCATCTGCAAATAGCCTCACGGAGCTACCGATGTTGTCAACTAAGTCATTTATGTATATTGTAAACAATAAAGGTCCTATCATGCTTCCCTGCGGTACTCCCGAAATTACCTCTACATCTGCAGATTTTGAACCGTTAAGAATGACATGTTGCGTTCTTTCTTCTAGGAAATCCTGAATCCAATCACAAACCTGGTCCGATATTCCGTAAGCTCGTATTTTTTTCACTAAACGTAAGTGCGGAACCGTATCAAATGCCTTCCTGAAGTCCAGGAATACGGCATCAATCTGCTCGCCAGTGTCTACGGCACTGTGAATTTCTTGGGCAAATAGGGCGAGCTGAGTTTCACATGATCTCTGTTTGCGGAATCCATGTTGGTTATGATGAAGGAGATTTGTATTATCTAAGAACGTCATAATACGAGAACACAAAACATGTTCCATTATTCTACAACAGATTGACGTAAGCGAAATAGGCCTATAATTATTCGCATCTGATTTATGACCCTTCTTGAAAATGGGAACGACCTGCGCTTTCTTCCAGTCGCTAGGTACTTTACGTTCTTCCAGCGATCTACGATAAATTGCTGATAGAAAGGGGGCAAGTTCTTTAGCATAATCACTGTAGAATCTTAAGGGTATCTCGTCTGGTCCGGATGCTTTTCCGCTACTAAGTGATAGCAGTTGTTTTTCAATTCCGATATCGTTTATTTCAATATTTTCCATTTTGGCGTCCGTGCGACGGCTGAAGTCAGGGACCGTGTTACGATTTTCCGCAGTGAAACAGTTTCGGAACACTGAATTCAGTATTTCTGCCTTTCTTCGGTCGTCCTCTGTTTCGGTGCCATCGTGGTCAACGAGTGACTGAATAGGGGATTTAGATCCGCTTACCGATTTTACATATGACCAAAACTTTTTAGGGTTCTTGTTTAGATTGTTTGCCAATGTTTTATGTTCGAATTCGTTGAATGCTTCTCTCATTGCTCTCTTTACGCTCTTTTTCGCTTCGTTCAGCTTTTCCTTATCAGCTATGATTCGACTACTCTTAAACCTATGATGAAGCTTTCTTTGTTTCCGTAGTACCTTTCGTACATGATTGTTATACCACGGTGGATCTTTCCCCTCGCTTTGGACCTTAGTCGGTACGAACTTATCTAAGGCGTACTGGACGATGTTTCTGAATTTTTTCCATTTTTGTTCCACATCCTCTTCCTCAGAAATGAACGTTTGATGGTGGTCACTCAGATATTCTGCGATTTGTGCCCTATCACTCTTGTTAAGCAAATATATTTTCCTTCCTTTCTTGGCATTTCTTATTACACTTGTAGTCATTGATGCAACCACTGACTTATGATCACTGATACCCTCTTCTACATTCACGGAGTCGAAAAGTTCCGGTCTATTTGTTGCTATGAGGTCTAAAACGTTAGCTTCACGAGTTGGTTCTCTAACTATCTGCTCGAAGTAATTCTCGGACAAGGCAGTCAGGATAATGTCACAAGAGTCTCTGTCCCTGGCTCCAGTTCTGATTGTGTGACTATCCCATTCTATACCTGGTAGGTTGAAGTCTCCCCCTATTACAATAGTATGATCACGAAACTTCTTCACGACGTTCTGCAGGTTCTCTCTGAGGCGCTCAACTACTACGGTTGCTGATGCAGGTGGTCTATAGAAGCATCCGATTATCATATCTGACCCACCTTTGATACTTAACTTAACCCAGATTATTTCACATTCGCATTCGCTAATAACTTCACTGGATATTATTGAATTCTTTACTGCTATAAATACTCCTCCACCATTGGCGTTTTTCCTATCCTTGCGGTATATATTCCATTCTGTGTCTAGGATTTCGTTACTGTTCACTTCCGGTTTTAACCAACTTTCCGTTCCTAATACTATATGCGCACTATTTCCTTCAATAAGAGATACTAATTCAGGAACCTTGCCCTGGATACTCCTGCAGTTTACCAATATTACGTTGACTTTTCCTGTTTTTGGTCTCTGAGGACGGACGTTCTTTATCAACGATGATAATGTCCTCTCTGGTAAGCCGTCAGGTATTTTATCGTTTCGCCCAAGGGGGGGTCCCTCTAACCTAAAAAACCCCCGTGTGCACGCCACACGTACTCTGCTACCCTAGTAGCTGCTTCCGGTGTGTAGTGCACGCCTGACCTGTCTAGGGGGGCCCTACAGTTCTCCACCCAATAACGGAGGTCGATGAATTTGCAACCATTATAGTCGCAGAGTCGTCTGAGCCTCTGGTTTAGACCCTCCACACGGCTCCAAACCAGAGGACCGCGATCGACTCTGGGCACTATGCTGCAGATATTAAGTTCAGCTTGCACTCCGCGTGCGATGCTGGTTGTCTTCACCAAACCAGCCAGCCGCCGGAAGGAACCAAGGATGGCCTCAGAACCCAAGCGGCAGGCGTCATTCGTTCCGACATGTGCTACTATCGGCAGCCGGTCACACCCAGTGCGTTCAATAGCTGCCGGAAGGGCCTCCTCCACATTACGGACGAGACCCCCCGGCAAGCACACCGAGTGCACACTGGCATTCTTCCCCGACCTACCCTCTATTTTCCTAAGGGGCTCCATAACCCGCCTAACGTTGGAGCTCCCTATAACTAATAGGCCCGCCCTCTGTGACTGTCGGGACCTTGCCGGAGAATCGGCCCAACAGGCGAGGCATCCTGTGGTGGCTCGGAAACGATGTCATCACCACTAGGAAGCACCCCGTACCTGTTGGAAAGGGGTAAGGCAGCTGCCACGCGGCCAGATCCCACCTTCGCCTTTCGGCCAGGCACGCGCGAGCCCACCACTGTCCGCCATTCACCCTGGAGTGATGGCTGACCGGTAAGATGCTCACTGCCGGAAGACGCAGCGACATCAGGGGTTCCATGCGATTCCAAGGCCACCGAAGTAGGCATAGGTCTCACCACAGTTGCCCCAACGCCACTACGAGCCGACGCCTGCGCCTCGAGCTCGATGAGCCTAACAGACAAAGCCTCCACCTGCCCCCGAAGAGTGGCCAATTCTCCTTGCGTCCGCTCACAACAACCACAGTCCCTACACATGACTATGTTTACCCTACAAGCGAACGGTGTACTCGCCTTATTAGCAGCAGGAAATCGAAGTGCTCTCTCACTGACGGTCTAACCGACACTGAGCTGTTCTAACCAAACAAACAAAAGCCTGTACGATACGAGGGTCGATAGCAACGGCGATACTGTACACTACACTGTTATTAAAATAAACGGTTGTGTCTAGTAGGCACTCCAACACGCAAGAAATTACAAAAATAAAATAGTAACTACCCAGATAACTGAAAATAAGTTGTACCTGTTTGAAGCTCGCAAAAATGTGTAACAAGCGAACGGTGTACTCGCCTTATTAGCAGCAGGAAATCGAAGTGCTCTCTCACTGACGGTCTAACCTCACTCAGGCATGGGCGTGTGTGTCGTCCATAGCGTAGGTTAGTTTAAGTTAGATTAAGTAGTGTGTAGGCTTCGGAACCGATGGCCTCAGCAGTTTGGTCCCATAAGACCTTACCACAAATTTCAAAATTCCCTTAGCATGTGTCCTATGAACCGATCCATTCTTTTAGTCTTGCATACCATTGACTAAAGGATAACGAGTACTGTACCTCGTTAGTTAACTCGCCTCTAAAGACGCTAAAGCAGAATAGTCTTATGCGGTCAGTCGGAAGTTCGATACTCACATCTCCATAAGGAGATGAGATAGATCTTTCACTCGTGGTCGTGTATGCCGGGCCAGTTTTCCTGTCGAACGAGTGAGTATTCACCGGGCACTACGTGATATAACAGCAGCCAGAAATCTTCCGTGGACCACCTGACCGGAGAGAATGCCTGGCAGCAGCAGTCTCAGGACCCGTTAGGATCACCCAGAGGTCGCTGTCTGGCCGCTGTCTGTACCGGATAGGGCCCTGCCTGTTCTGGCGAAATGGCTAGCGCCAGAGGTACGGGCATTTTTTAAAGATGGTCTACGCCAACAAACCGTGGACTATACACAATTAAATCGGGTACACCAGGAGGGATAGAAAATATAATAAATTTATTTACTGTGCTTATACAGTAGATGATTAATTTTTAGGTGTTATGTACGTGTTTTTGGGTTGCGAAATTTACACTACTGGCCATTAAAGTTGGTACACCAAGAAGAAATACAGATGATAAACGGGTATTCACTGGACAAATATATTATACTAGAACTGACATGTTTTTACATTTTGACGCAATTTGGGTGCATAGGTCCTGAGAAATCAGTACCCACAACAACCAACTCTGGCCGTATTAACGGCCTTGATACGCCTGGGCATTGAGTCAAACAGAGTTTGGATGGCGTGCACAGGTACAGCTGCCCATGCAGCTTCAACACGATACCACAGTTCATGAAGAGTAGTGACTGGCGTATTGTGACGAGCCAGTTGCTCGGCCACCATTGACCAGACGTTTTCAATTGTTGAGAGATCTGGAGAATGTTCTGGAAAGAACAGCAGTCGAACATTTTCTGTATCCGGAAAGGCCCGTACAGGACCTGCAACATGCGGTCGTGCATTATCCTGCTGAAATGTAAGGTTTCGCAGGGATCGAATGAAGGTTAGAGCCACGGGTCGTAACACATCTGAAATGTAACGTCCACTGTTCAAAGTGCCGTCAATGCGAACAAGAGGTGATCGAGACGTGTAACCAATGGCACCCCATACCATCACGCTGGGTGATACGTCAGTATGGCGATGACGAATACACGCTTAGTTCACCGCGATGTCGCCAAACACGGATGCGACCATCATGATGCTGTAAACAGAACCTGGATTAATCCAAAAAAATGACGTGTTGCCATTAGTGCACCCAGGTTCGTCGTTGAGCATACCATCGCAGGCGCTCCTGTCTGTAATGCAGCGTCAAGGGTAGCCGCAGCCATGGTCTCCGAGCTAATGGTCCATGCTGCTGCAAACGTCGTCGAACTGTTCGTGCAGATGGTTGTTGTCTTGCAAACGTCCCCATCTGTTGACTCAGTGATCGAGATGTGGCTGCACGATCCGTTACAGCCATGCGGATAAGATGCGTGTCATCTCGACTGCTAGTGATACGAGGCCGTTGGGATCCAGCACGGCGTTCCGTTTTACCCTCCTGAACCCTTCGATTCCATATGCTGCTAACAGTCATTGGATCTCGACCAACGCGAGCAGCAATGTCGCGATACGATAAACCGCAATCGCGATAGGCTACAATCCGACCTTTATCAAAGTCGGAAATTTGATGGTACGCATTTCTCGTCCTTAGACGAGGCATCACAACAACGTTTCACCAGGCAACGCCGGTCAACTGCTGTTTGTGTATGAGAAATCGGTTGGAAACTTTCCTCATGTCAGCACGTTGTAGGTGTCGCCACCGGCTCCAACCTTGTGTGAATGATCTGAAAAGCTAATTATTCGCATATCACAGCATCTTCTTCCTGTCGGTTATAGTTCGCGTCTGTAGCACGTCATCTTCGTGGTGTAGCAATTTTAATGGCTGATAGTGTAGTAAGAGGAAGGAAGTTACGGTAAGAGTAAGTACATTAAAAAGTCGACAACAATTCATTCACAGTATACAATAAAAATAGAAAGTTACTGATCTGCTGTGTCTACGTAATATGCCTTTATCTGCTTCTAGTCCTTGAAAACCGACAAATTAACACGAATAACAGAGTTGTTCTATCTCAGTTCTCACAATTTAGCACTGACTATTCGTAATGCCCAAATACTAGTACGATCCCCGATTACAACACGATTTTTGATCAGAGTTTCAATAAATTCGAATCAATTGAAGGACATAACTTTTCGAGAAAATCAGCGAACGGTGGACGAGCTAAATTTTCTTTTATTTGCTTTAATTTTATATTTTGGTTGTATGTATCCTGAAGCTGAGAGGGTAAAATTTTTTTCATCCTTCGTTCGAATTTATTACAGGAAATAATAGGCAGGAAAACCGAAAATCGCTTATTTTTAGAAACTGGATATTTTGAGCAGTTTTAATATTCGGGTTTAACTGGCGTGAAACAAAAGATATAACCGAAAACTGGTTGTTTCAGCGATAACCGCACCTATAGTGCAAGTTCGACTCGGATTACCGACAGAAATCCGGTTTTTTAAGATTGCGAGCATCCACTCTGCTTCTGATGACTTCGATGTGGACCTTCCTTCCTTCCTCTCCTTACGGACGGGGAGCACTCAGCGGTGCCGCGTGCAGCACTTGCGCCTGCCTGGCTAGCTCAGCACAGCGGCACACTCTGACAGTAGGCAGAGCAGGGAGCGGGAATACTGCGCAGGTCGCTGCAGCCTGCAGCGGTGGTGGTCCTCTGCGACCCACATACGCTTTTTTGCGGCTGAGTCGCTCCTCTGGTTGGCACGTTCCGCGGACAGGAAGTGATTACACGAGCGGCCGCGTCACGGTCGCAGCCGAGTGCGGCCGCCGGAAGCGTCGAGCACCATAGGTCGGCGTGCTCCACTCCAGAGTGCTCCAGCTCCATCCAGCCCCCAGAACCAGGGCGGGCGGCGGCTCGTCGCCGTCTAGGAACCAGCCGAGCGGCGGAGCTGTTTCTTCTTCACCTCGCTGTCTTCCGTAGCTCTTACAATCCCAGGCGATGAAAACGAAAGGAGTCTGCACCAGCTTTTGGGCGGCCGAAATGTCAACAGGTCGCAGAGATCTCCAGCCGATTACCTGCCCAGTATTCGATTTTATAAGGTGATGGAAATGTTACTTCTTGCAGAGGATCGCTCATCTGTTGAATATTGGTAAAGGTGGGAGGATATCACAACTGTAATGAAGAGTAACAAAAATATTGTTACACTGACAAGGGAACCTCCCCATCGCACCCCCATCAGATTTAGTTATAAGTTGGCACAATGGATAGGCCTTGAAAAACTGGACACAGATCAATCGAGAAAACAGGAAGAAGTTGTGTGGAACTATGAAAAAAATAAGCAAAATATACAAACTGAGTAGTCCATGCGCAAGATATGCAACATCACAGCAGATTGTGAGCTCATAAGCGTCGCGGTCCCGTGGATAGCGTGAACAACTGCAGTACGAGAGGTCTTTGGTTCAAGTCTTCCTTTGAGTGAAAAATTTTTCTTTCTTTATTTTCGCAAGGTTATGATCTGTCCGTTCCTTCATTGACATCTCTGTTCACTGTAATAAGTTTAGTGTCTGTGTTTTGCGACCGCACCGCAAAACCGTGCGATTAGTAGACGAAAGGACACGCCTCTCCAATGAGAACCGAAAACATTTGATCGCAAGGTCATAGGTCAACCGATTCCTTCACGGGAAAACACGTCTGATATATTCTATACGAGACTGGTGACGGCATGTGCGTCACATGACAGGAATATGTTGTCGACCCACCTAACTTGTACACTTTGTGGATGTGATAATCACTCCCAAAAAAGTGATGAAAACATAAGAGTTTGTCACATAAACTGCAACAAATGAATGCAACAGTTTCACAGTCGCACAGTTTTCCCTGTTCTGTCAAAACATATGTTTTAAACGTTTTCAAATTTTTCCGTGCGTAGACCGTCAAATCCTGCATATGTCCAAGCAAATGTGAACATGTCCTGGAATTTTGGAGAGCGAAGTTGATTATGTGTGAGTGCCTGAACTTTGATAATTGTCTGAAAATAAAAAAATTAAATTTTTCGCTGGAGGGAAGACTTGAAGCAAGGACCTCTCGTACGGCAGTTGCTCACGCTAACCACGGGACCAAGGCGCTCCTGCGCTCACAATCTCCTGTTATGTTGCCTATCTGGCGCATGGACTACTCAGTTTGTATATTTTGCTTATTTTTTTCATAGTTCCACACAACTTCTTCCTGTTTTCTCGATTGATCTGTGCTCAGTTTTTTAAGGCCTATCGACTGTGCCAACTTATAACTAAATCTGAGGGGGGTGCGATGGGGAGGTACCCTTGTGAGTACCTGGCGTTGCCCAGGTATTTATTTATTCCAGTCTTTTAGCCCATCTCCTCGTTCCCCCTCCCTTTGTCTATCTCTTCTGCCCTTCTCTCTGTCCATCTCCGTCTGTCCCCCGTCTCTGTCCATCTCCCATCCCCCACTCTCTATTTCTACCTGTCTCTTTCTCTCTCTCTATGTCCATCCGCTCCTGCCCCCTTTGCCCATCTGCTCCTTTGCCTTCTGTGTATCTCTACCACCCCGTCCTTCTCCGCCCGCCTCCATATCTTCTCCTTTTACCTCCTGCTCCCTCTCTTTGTCCTCCTTCTCCTCCCCCTCCGTCGGTCAATCTCTGCCTTCCCCCCCCCCTCTCTGTCAGTCTCCTCCTCCCTTTCCTGTTTATTTTCTCCTCCCTATCTCTTTGCTCATCCCCTCCTCCAACCATACTCAGGCCACTTCCCAATCTCTCTGTCCATCTCCTTCTCTTTCCTTCCTCTGTCCTTCTCCCCATCTCTCTGTCCTCCTCTTTTTCTGCCCCTCTCCCCCTCACTTCCTCCCTCATATCTGTATTCATGTCATCCTCCTTCCTCTCTGTCTTTCCGTGTCCTCCTCTCCCTCTCTGTCTGTCCATCTCATCCTCTCCCTGTCTATCTCCGTCCGCCCCCAGTAGCTGAGTGGTCAGAGTGACAGAATGTCAATGCTAAGAGCCCGGGTTCGATTCCCGGCTTGGTCGGATATTTTCTCCGCTCAGGGACTGGGTGTTGTGTTCTAATCATCATCATTTCATCCCCATCGACGCTCAAGTCGCCGACGTGGCAAGGTCCCGACTTCGAGTCTCGGTCTGGCACACAGTTTTAATCTGCCAGGAAGTTTCATATCAGCGCACATGCCGCTGCATACTGAAAATTTCATTCCATGTATGCGCTATTTGAAATATCTGCCGCAGTTAATAACTTCCGTATAACTTTCGGTGTAGTCTCAGCGGCAGCTAATCGGTGGCTGTTGTAACCACGTTTCCTCCTCATCCGAGTAACCCGGAACGCCGGCGCCCTGGAAGCAATTTGGAGCACTCGGCCGCCTCGGCCCGACTTGCGCAACCCCTGGACCACTTCTGGGTGCGCAAAGCAGGCCTACCCGGCAGTTCGATCGGGCGAGCTCGTGAGTGAAAGCCGGCGAAACGCGACCCCGGCCGCGCCGCGCTGCGAAATCGCCGCATCCCGCCGCTGGCTAGGGGCCCGCCAGCGCTACGCGGCCCGCACCTCGCAGCCGTGTAACCAGCACCACCAAGCAGTCCGCCGAGACGCAGTGCTGGTGTTCCTGGTCTACCGGGTGATCAAAAACTCAGTATAAATTTGAAAACTGAATAAGTCACGGAATAATGTAGATAGAGAGGTACAAATTGACACAAATGCTTGGAATGACGTGGGGTTTCATAAGAAACAAAAAAATACAAAACGTTCAAAAAATGTCCGACAGATGGCGCTTCATCTGATCAGAATAGCAATAATTAGCATAACAAAGTAAGACAAAGCAAAGATGATGTTCTTTACAGGAAATGCTCAATATGCCCACCATCATTCCTCAACAATAGCTGTAGTCGAGGAATAATGTTGTGAACAGCACTGTAAAGCGTGTCCGGAGTTATGGTGAGGCATTGTCGGAAGATGTTGTCTTTCAGCATCCCTAGAGATGTCGGTCGATCACGATACAATTGGGACTTCAGGTAATCCCAAAGCAAATAATCGCACGGACTGAGGTCTGGGGACCTGGGAGGCCAAGCATGACGAAGTGGCGGCTGAGCACACGATCATCACCAAACGACGCGCGCAAGAGATCTTTCACGCGTCTAGCAATATGGGGTGGAGCGCCATCCTGCATAAACATCGACCGTTCCAGCAGGTGTTTATCAGCCAGGCTAGGGATGATGCGATTCTGTAACACATCGGCGTACCTCTCACCCGTCACGGTAGCAGTTACAAAACCAGAATCACGCATTTCCTCGAAGAAAAAAGGCCCGATAACGGTGGATGTGGTAAATCCAACCCGTACCGTGACTTTCTCGTCGTGCAATGGAGTTTCCACGACAGTTCTAGGATTTTCGGTAGCCCAAATTCTGCAGTTGTGGGCGTTGACAGACCCTCGGAGCGTGAAATGAGCTTCGTCGGTCCACAACATGTTACTCAACCTATCGTCATCTTCCGCCATCTTTTAAAACGCTCACACCGCAAATGCCCTACGTTCCACCAAATCGCCAGGTAACAGTTCATGATGCCGATGGATTTTGTACGGATAGCATCGGAGGGTACACGGGCCTTTACCCGTTCGAATCCCCTTCCTATGGCGATAGGATCGTAACGCTGAACTAGCACATTTCCCATTCTGATAATGCAGCTTCACTAAAAGCGCCTTTTCAGGTAACCTCAAAATGCTGCGACTGCTGGCGGATCTGATTCTCTCTCTCATTACAGCTCCTTTTATACACGATTGTCACGCGCAGTCACTGACGTTTTTCTGTCCAGCGCCATCTGTGGGACATTTTGTGAACTTTGTGTTTTTTTTTTTTAGTTGGTTCTAATAAAGCCCCATGTGATTCCAAGCATGTGTGTCAATTTTTACCTCTCTATCTACATTATTCCGTGGTTTATTAAGTTTTCAAATTTTCTACTGACTTTTTGATCACCCAGTATATTAACGACATAGGACACAATCTCAGTAGCCGTCTTAGATTGTTTGCAGTTTATGCTGTCATTTACCGTCTTGTAAAGTCGTCAGATGATCAAAACGACTTGCAAAATGATTTAGATAAGATATCTGGATGGTGCGAAAAGGGGCAATTGACCCTGAATAAGGAAAAGTGTGGAGTTATTCACGTGAGTACTAAAAGAAATCAGCTAAATTTCGATTACGCGTTAAGTCACACTAATCTGAAGGCTGTAAATTCAACTAAATACTTAGGGATTACAATTACAAATAACCTAAATTGTAACTATCACATAGATAATATTGTCGGTAGAACAAACCAAAGACTGCAATTCATTGGCGGAACACTTAGAAGGCGCAAAAGGTCTACTAAAGAGAGTGCTTACACCACGCTTGTCTGCCTTATTCTGGAGTATTGCTGTGCGGTGTGGGATCCACATCAGGTGGGACTGACGGATGACATCGATAAAGCACAGAGAAGGGCAGCTCGTTTTGTTCAAAATGGTTCAAATCGCTTTGAGCACTATGCGACTTAACTTCTGAGGTCATCAGTCGCCTAGAACTTAGAACTAATTAAACCTAACTATCCTAAGGACATCACACACATCCATGCCCGAGGCAGGATTCGAACTTGCGACCGTAGCGGTCGCTCGGTTCCAGACTGTAGCGCCTAGAGCCGCACGACCATTCCGGCCGGCCAGCTCGTTTTGTATTATCGCGAAATAGGGGAGATAATGTCACAGACATGATACGTGAATTGGCCTCCGAAAACTCGCATAACGCAGTTTGTGGAGTTACGATGAAATACTTTTGATATGCGTGTCCAACACCTCATACTAGTTTGACGTTTGCTGCATGCCGTCCTTAATAGGTTTCAATAATAACAGTCAGGAGTGTACCATATATTCAAGCATTTGTTCGCCGTCACTGTCCTTTGCGCTTCACATCAAGACACTCATTAGATCACCATCGCTCCCCGATCACTGGCATCTTCCTCCACACCTGTGCAAACCGGTGCACATCTACATTTACATCTACGTGATTACTCTGCTATTTACAATAAAATGCCTGGCAGAGGGTTCAATGATCCACCTTCAAGATGCTTTCTATACCGTTCCACTCTCGCACGGCACGCGGGAAAAACGAGCACTTAAATTTTTATGTGCGAGCCCTGATTTCTCTTGTTTTATCGTGATGATCATTTCTCCCTATGTAGGTGGGTGCCAGCAGAATGTTTTCGCAATCGGAGGAGAAAACTGGTGATTGAAATTTCACGAGAAGATCCCGTCGCAACGAAAAACGCCTTTGTTTTAATGATTGCCACTCCAATTCACGTATCATGTCTGTGACACTATCTCCCCTATTTCGCGATAATACAAAACGAGCTGGCCGGCCGGAATGGTCGTGCGCCTCTAGGCGCTCAGTCCGGAACCGCGCGACTGCTACGGTCGCAGGTTCGAATCCTGCCTCGGGCATGGATGTGTGTGATGTCCTTAGGTTAGTTAGGTTTAAGTAGTTCTAAGTTCTAGGGGACTGATGACCACAGATATTAAGTCCCATAGTGCTCAGAGCCATTTGAACCATTTTTTTTCGTTGCTACTACATTTTAAAAAATGGCGCTGTCTGCACCCCAGAAGAATTTTCCGGAAACGCTGTTAGTCTGAGACCATGAACGGGTTGGTTTAATCGGAGATCGGAAATAATCTCTTACTGGCGCACACGGCTATACGCCCTAAACCCCTCTCTCCTCTCTCTCTGCCTCCCTATCTGTCTTGTTGTCCCCTCTCTTTGTCATCTCCTCCCTCCCTCCCCCCCCCCCCCACTCTTGTCCATATCACCCTCCCCCCTCCGTCTTTCTCCATCTCGTCTTCTCCCGCTCTCTTTCCACCTCCTCCTTCCCGTCTTTATGTTCATTTCTCTCCCTTGCCCACCAATCTGTCCGTCTTCTCTTCCCCACTCTCTCTGCCCTTCAGCCGTTTTGATTGGTATTGCAAACGAAACCTTTATTTAGAAATGAAGCCAGTTAAAATGAACGGGTAAATCGGTTGGGATCATTGGTATAACGGGTATGAGAGACACCTCTCCAGTTACTACATGTGTATGGATAGTAGGTCCAGTGACAGAATTTAGCACAGTTTTAATCTGCGAACGTGTAGGATCACAAGGTTTCGGACGGTTTGGATTCTGTAGTAAGAATAATCATAAGCCCATAAATCATAAATACAACTTCCCTATTTTCTGTTAAATCCGACTGCGGGGAAGAAAACAAAGCAGCACATTGTTTTGTAAACAATTTTTGTTCAAGATTTAACATAAGGAGAGACACATGCATTGGGACGATCAGTTTGTCTAATGGCTTAAACGCCCTAAAACTAACTGCGAGACAATACGAAACCGCCCATTTGCACAGCAGAGCACAGCATTTCCTTTCTGTCAGTCCTTCTTAACAGAAATCTATATATTGTTGTGTAAAAGAATATGTAACCTATGTCCATATGAAAGTTTATTAAAGTATCGTGTAAAAATTTATAATAAATGGGTCAAGTTCTTTTAGAAATTCTTGCTAACATTTTCCTATTGTACCTTGTGAATATATAAGAGCGTCATTCAATAATTAAAGAGTCAAATTGGTCTGGAGAAAAAAGCGTTTATTTTTACAAAACAATACTTTTTCTCCTCTTCAACATAATCCCCTTGAATATTTATGCGCTTGTTTCAACGGGCTACAAGCCTTTTTATTCTGGCTGCAAAGAACTCTTTATCTTGATGTTTCAACCAATTTCCCCCAATCTTTTTCACGAACTCGTTGTCCTGGAACCTCTTCCCACGTAATGCCTTCTTCAGTGCGTCAAACAAATGGAAATCACTAGTTGCTGAATGAGGACGGTAAGGGGGATGAGGCAGTACTTCCCAGCCCATTTTGTTGAAGGTTTCACGGGTTAGTTGAGCAATATGAGGACGTGCGTTGTCTTGCTGGGTAATCACACCTCTTCTCTGAGATCCATGACGACTCTCTCTCATGGCTAGTTTCATCTTGTTTAAAAGCAAATCCGAGTAGTATTGGCTGTTCATTGTACGCTGCTATTCGAGATAATCACAAAAAATGGACCTTCAGCATCCCAAAATACCTTCAACATGGCTTTTCTTGCTGATGCTTGGGTTTTCAATTTGACAGGTGAGTTGATGTGCATCCAATCCATGCTTTGTCTTTTCCATTCTGGTTCATAATAGCGAACCTAAGTTTCATCACAAGTTAAAACTTTGTTGAGCAAGTGCTCACCTTCTCTTTCTAACGTTCCTTTAGCTCTGTGCACACTCTCAACCTTGTTTCCCTGTGTAGCCACGTTGTCTCCTTTGGGATCCATCTTTCACGTGTTTTGCGGTACTTCATCTTGTTACAGATAATATTATGAACTGTACCAGTACTAACTTGAACCTTATCAACTATCATTTCCACCGTCACATGGCGATCGACACAAATAATGTCTGAGTCGCGACCATTTTTGAACTGCTCTACCCACTTATAAAAATTTCCACTATTCATACAACCTTCACCATAAACTTTAGACATTCTACAGTATATATTCACTGGTTTCTCGCCTTCAGCAAGTAAAAAACGAATAACAGAACGTTGTTCAACAATGTGGACGTTTCAAGCGGACTCGCCATCTTCAAATATATGTTTGATGTTCAAAAATGTGTGTGAAATCTTATGGGACTTAACTGCTAAGGTCATCAGTCCCTATGCTTACACACTACTTAACCTAAATTATCGTAAGGACAAACACACACACCCATCCCCGAGGGAGGACTCGAACCTCCGCCGGGACCAGCCGCATAGTCCATGACTGCAGCGCCCAAGACCGCTCGGCTAATCCCGCGCGGCTATATGTTCGATGTTATGAACAAAACAATGTTGATACATCAGCTGATCAGGGATCATCCCAGTGATGCCAATTTAAAGCCATAAAAGTACCAAACTTACCCTACCAACAGTTTTATCCCTAGACCTATTTGTCTCTATATATATGGCCATTCAGTAATTAAACAGAAAATTGGTCTGGGGAAAAACTGTTGGTAGGGTAAGTTTGGTACTTTTATGGCTTTAAATTGGCATCACTGGGATGACCCCTGATCAGCTGATGTATCAACACTGTTTTGTTCATAACATCAAACATATAGTGGGTCAGGTGTGGAAGTGTGGACACGTGAACGGAAAACTATTAGTATATACTTACAGGTGTAGTCCACTTAGTGGATGAAATGATGAAGTAAATTATGAGACGTGTTTCCTGGAAGACCTTTAGACGCAGAGATAAAAGAGCTAACACACTGTAGTGGGTTCACATTAAGGTACCAATGATCACAATATCTGTACCTATTCCCCTAACACCCTGTTTATAGCCTATGTCCACCCCAGTGTTTATTAGAGCATCGTGTAAACTTATGAGGTAAATCGGTCAAGAACTTTTCGAGAGTTTTGCTAAGGTCATTTCACTGTTAAACATTATATGTATCAAAATGTGTATAGCTTACGTCCGTCCTAGTGTTAAGTAGAGTATCGTATATAAAATCTGAAATCAACAACTTTGGGAGATTTACTACAACAACCACTTGTCTTAATATACACTACTGGCCATTAAAATTACTACACTACGAAGATGACGTGCTACAGACGCGAAATTTAACCGACAGGAAGAAGATGCTGTGATATGCAAATGATTAGCTTTTCAGAGCATTCACACTAGATTGGCGCCGGTGGCGACACCTACAACGTGCTGACATGAGGAAAGTTTCCAGCCGATTTCTCATACACAAACAGCAGTTGACCGGCGTTGCCTGGTGAAACGTTGTTGAGATGCCTCGTGTAAGGAGGAGAAATGCGTACCATCACGTTTCCGACTTTGATAAAGGTCGGATTGAAGCGTACCGCGATTGCGGTTTATCGTATCGCGACATTGCTGTTCGCGTTGGTCGAGATCGAATGACTGTTAGCAGAATATGGAATCGGTGGGTTCACGAGGGTAATACGGAACGCCGTGCTGGATTCCAACGGCCTCGTGTCACTAGCAGTCGAGATGACAGGCATCTTATCCGCATGGCTGTAACGGATCGTGCAGCCACATCTCGATCCCTGAGTCAACAGATGGGGATGTTTGCAAGACAACAACCATCTGCACGAACAGTTCGACGACGTTTGCAGCAGCATGGACTATCAGCTCGGAGACCGTGGCTGCGGTTACCCTTGACGCTGCATCACAGACAGGAGCGCCTGCGATGGTGTACTCAACGACGAACCTGGGTGTACGTATGGCAAAACGTCATTTTTTCGGATGAATCCAGGTTCTGTTAACAGCATCATGACGGTCGAATCCGTGTTTGGCGACATCGCGGTGAACGCACATTGGAAGCGTGAATTCGTCGTCGCCATACTGGCGTATGACCCGGCGTGATGGTATGGGGTGCCATTGGTTACACGTCTCTGTCACCTCTTATTCGCACTGACGGCACTTTGAGCAGTGGACGTTACATTTCAGATGTGTTACGACCCGTGGCTCATTCGATCCCTGCGAAACCCTACATTTCAGTAGGATAATGCACGACCGCATGTTGCAGGTCCTGTACGGGCCTTTCTGGATACAGAAAATGTTCGACTGCTGCCCTGGCCAGCACATTCTCCAGATCTCTCACCAATTGAAAACGTCTGGTCAATGGTGGCCGAGCAACTGGCTCGTCACAATACGCCAGTCACTACTCTTGACGAACTGTGGTATCGTGTTGAAGCTGCATGGGCAGCTGTACCTGTAGACGCCAAATGGTTCAAATGGCTCTGAGCACTATGGGACTCAACTGCTGAGGTCATCAGTCCCCTAGAACTTAGAACTAGTTAAACCTAACTAACCTAAGGACATCACAAACATCCATGCCCGAGGCAGGATTCGAACCTGCGACCGTAGCGGTCTTGCGGTTCCAGACTGCAGCGCCTTTAACCGCACGGCCACTTCGGCCGGCTGTAGACGCCATGCCCAGGCTTATCAAGGCCGTTATTACGGCCAGAGGTGGTTGTTCTGGGTACTGATTTCTCAGGTTCTATGCACCCAAATTGCGTGAAAATGTAATCACATGTCAGTTCTAGTATATTTGTCCAATGCATACCCGTTTATCATCTGCATTTGTTCTTGGTGTAGCAATTTTAATGGCCAGTAGTCTAGAGGTATAGACTAAGAAGTCACGTTCCTTTCGTGTCGAGGCCGTGCTGGGTACGGTCGATCCAACTGCCCGGCGTTTCCGGCGCAGTGGAGTAGGTACGGATGGACGCAGAGCGGTGGCGGCGCGGTGAGTTTCTTGCTGCGCCGCGGGGCAGCACTTCTTGCGGGGGAGAGCAGTGGAGTGCCGGCTGGAATGCTGCCCGCTCAGCCGGTGCAGCTCAGACATCCGTAGCGTATCCGCGGATTCCTTCCCGCGGCTGGTTACTTGTTACCCTGCAAAGCGAACTCGAGGCCCGGCCAGGGAGGCAGCCCCTTCGTGCGCCCGAGGAACGAGGAGGAAAGGTGCTGTACGCTATCTGACCAACAGTATCGGGACACTCCTAGGAAACGCGAAATTAATCACTAGATATCACGATAATTCCAATCCCAAAGAAAGCAGGTGTTGACAGATGAGAAAATTACCGAACTATCTGTTTAATAAGTCACAGCAGCAAAATACTAATCCGAATTCTTTACAGACGAATGGAGAAACTGGTAGAAGCCGACCTCGTGGAAGATCAGTTTGGATTCCGTAGAAATGTTGGAACATGTGAGGTAATATTGACCCTACGACTTAACTTAGAAGAAAGATTAAGGAAAGGCAAACCTACGTTTCTAGCATTTGTAGACTTAGAGAAAGCTTTTGACAATGTTGACTGGAATACTCTCTTTCAAATTCTGAAGGTGGCAGGGGTAAAATACAGGGAGCGAAAGGCTATTTACAATTTGTACAGAAACCAGATGACAGTTATAAGAGTCGAGGGACATGAAAGGGAAGCAGTGGTTGGGAAGGGAGTGACACAGGGGTGTAGCCTCTCCCCGATGCTATTCAATCTGTATATTGAGCAAGCAGTAAAGGAAACAAAAGAAAAGTTCAGAGTAGGCATTAAAATCCATGGAGAAGAAATAAAAACTTTGAGGTTCGCCGATGACATTATAATTCTGTCTAAGACAGCAAAGGACTTGGAAGAGCAGTTGAACGGAATGGACAGTGTCTTGAAAGGAGGGTATGAGATGAACATCAACAAAAGCAAAACGAGGATAATGGAATGTAGTCGACTTAAATCGGGTAATGCTGAGGGAATTAGATTAGGAAATGAGACACTTAAAGTAGTAAAGGAGTTTTGCTATTTGGGGAGCAAAATAACTGATGATGGGCGGAGTAGAGAGGATTTAAAATGTAGACTGGCAATGGCAAGGAAAGCGTTTCTGAAGAAGAGAAATTTGTTAACATCGAGTATAGATTTAAGTGTTAGGAAGTCGTTTCTGAAAGTATTTGTATGGAGTGTAGCCATGTATGGAAGTGAAACATGGACGATAACTAGTTTGGACAAGAAGAGAATAGAAACTTTCGAAATGTGGTGCTACAGAAGAATGCTGAAGATTAGATGGGTAGATCACATAACTAATGAGGAGGTATTGAATAGAGTTGGGGAGAAGAGGAGGTTGTGGCACAACTTGACTAGAAGAATGGATCGGTTGGTAGGACATGTTCTGAGGCATCAAGGGATCACCAATTTAGTATTGGAGGGCAGCGTGGAGGGTAAAAATCGTAGAGGGAAACCAAGAGATGGATATACTAAGCAGATTCAGAAGGATGAAGGGTGCAGTAGGTACGGGGAGATGAAGAAACTTGCGCAGGATAGAGTAGCATGGAGAGCTGCATCAAACCAGTCTCAGGACTGAAGACCACAACAACAACACATCACGAAAAGCGCTCATGCGAGTATAAAAGGAGGCGAGGAGTTTTTTTTTTTTTTTTTTTTGTCAGTGTAGAAGCAGTAAGAGCAGAAAGAGTCCGTCAGGAGAGGTCAGTGACTTCAAACGTGGACTAGTCATTGGCTGTCACCTGCGTAACTTATTCGCCAGGTACGCTTCGACCGTTCTGTAGCTACTCAGGTCGACTCTTGGTGATGTGATCCCGAAGTGGAAACATTGGAAACCAAGCACAGCTAAACAAAGACCATGCACACCTTAGTTACTGTTGGGCATGGACCGTCAAGCACTGCAGAGGAAAGTTGTAAAAAAGTCGCATGAAATCAGTGGGAGTAATCACTCGTGCGTTCCAATGTGTTACCAGCAGTACAGCTAGCGCTGTGCCTGCGCTTAGGGCGTTAAAATGTACGGTCGGGCAGTTCCTCGTAAGCTACACTTTTGTGTAGTCACTGCTAAGAAGCGCTTGAGATGAAGCAAAGAGTGACGGCAGTGGACAGTGAATGTCTGGAAACGAATGATTTGGAGCGGTGAATTGCGCTACATAAAATTTCGTCAGGCGTAGAAATAAGCTGTCTATTTTGTGAACACAAGGCGAGTAGTTGCTTGTAAAAAGTGAGCGCAGCGCTCATGCGTCTCGATGGCTCAATCGTATTGTGGCAGACTGCGGATCCAAAGGTCACTGGTTCGATTCGCGGTCATTCCTAGAACTTTAACTACATCTACATCCATACTCCGCAAGCCACCGGACGGTGTGTGGCGGAGGGTGCCTTGAGTACCTCTATCGGTTCTCCCTTCTATTCCAGTCTCGTATTGTTCGTGGAAAGAAAGATCGTCGGTATGCCTCTGTGTGGGCTCTAATCTCTCTGATTTTATCCTTATGGTCTCTTCGGAGATATACGTAGCAGGGAGCAATATACTGCTTGAATCCTCGGTGAAGATATGTTCTCGAAACTTCAACAAAAGCCAGTACCGAGCTTCTGAGCGTCTCTCTTGCAGAGTCTTCCACTGGAGTTTATCTGTCATCTCCGTAACGCTTTCGCGATTACTAAACGATCCTGTAACGAAGCGCGCTGCTCTCCGTTGGATCTTCTCTATCTCTTCTATCAACCCTACCTGGTACGGATCCCACACCAGTGAGCAGAATTCAAGCAGTGGGTGGTCAAGTGTACTGTAACCTACTTCCTTTGTTTTCGGACTGCGTTTCCTTAGGATTCTTCCAATGAATCTCAGTCTGGCATCGGCTTTACCGAAGATTAATTTTATATGGTCATTCCATTTTAAATCACTCCTAATGCCTACTCCCAGATAAATTGTGGAATTAACTGCTTCCAGTTGCTGACCTGCTATATTGTAGCTAAATGATAAAGGATCTTTCTTTCTATGTATTCGCAGCACATTAAACTTGTCTACATTGAGATTCAATTGACATTCTCTACACCATGCGTCAATTCGTTGCAGATCTATCATTTATCAGTTCTATTACTTCTGGAAATGTTGCATCTTGATTCGCGGCCCACGTTAACCAGTGGGTAAGGCTTTCAGAGGTCAGATATAGACGACGGCAAAGAACCAACAGAACAATGGTTTCTAAAGCACTATGGTGTTAAAACCAACCTTCGAAATGACTAAAGCTTTACTTTTTTCTAGCACTTTTTGTTACGACATGATTTACAGTCGAGATTTGGTGTTCTTTAAAACTTTATAAATTACAAGAACGACGTTCTGTTAAGTATCGTGCAGCCATTTTGCATATTGCTGCATATAGCGTGTGACAAATGAGGTTAAATAGTGAGCTCTAGCGCTCGCATGTGATGTCAGCTGTGGCAATTACCCGAATAACTGCAACCCGCAACGTTTCCGTGTTATGTGTGTTGCATACATACTTGTAGAATTTCAGAGGTAGCGCGCGCGCACGGTGTGCGTTCGGAAATCGGTCTCTTGCGGACGATGAGACGATACTTTGCGAGAATTCACCTCTCATCTATAAAGTAACATGGTATTCAGAGTTTCAGATTACACAAATCACATAACTTTAAAAATAAAATGCTCAGTCGACCGGATGCCGTTACTGTGCACATCTCCATAGATTCTAAATTTTAACTTCACGATGTTACGAACATCGTCCTTCAGAACTGGTACAGGTGAGCTTTTTCCACTACGCCATTCATGAAGCCGAACTCTATATGGCAATCGTCAAACAGGGACTTCTCCTACCTATAAATGCCATGATATTGGCCCGACAGCCGAAAAACTATGTTCCCATAGTACGAAAGTTTCAGCAAATCTATGAATTCCACAGTCGAAAGCCATCGAGTCATAGCAGTGGCGTTATTTAATCGACTCCAAGACTGGTGCCAGAAGAAGGAAACGTTTGCTGCCAGGTAGTCATTAGCTGGTTAATTCGCAGCTTAATCCACAGTCTCTAGCAGTATTTGTTTCGAGTGACGAACCCCATAAAACGTACCACGAATGCGCGGTGACTGTCAGCTGTGAACAATCTCAGCACAATTACGATGGGTCTGATGAATCGAAAAATGATTGAAAACATACCAGATAATAGTGTATGCAGAATGAATTTTCACTGACCAGCTGTAAGGACGAGTCGTTCTCGTATAGCTCTATCGGTAGAGCACTTGTGCGCGAACTTCGAGTTTCGGTCTGTCACACAGTTTTAATCTGCCAGGTAGTTTCAGATAATTGCGTTGCTTGTAAACGTATTAAATATCAAAGTAGTTTGCTAAATAGTTAACAGTGAGAGAGGATAAAAAACAACAACTATGTATGTAGATGTCTGAATGGGATTACTGGAAACTAATTTAAAAAAGACAAAACAAAACAAAAAACATGCAAACTGACTACCCCGAGTAATGGCGTTAGTCAACCCGAATACGGTGGCGTGTTCTCGAAGTTTCAGTCGCTCCAACTCTACACCTGCTGAAGCCCTTATTACTGACCGAGAAACTGGACAACTATCCTGCACAACTTCTATAGCAGAGTACTTTCTAGGAGTGAATATGAATGTTGAAGTGTCTTAAAATCACTAAATCACTCGGAACTGGGACCTTTTGCTCTTCTTGGGCAAATGCTCTACCGTCTCAGCTGTCCAAGTACGACACACTCTCCCGGGAGTGAAAATCCCGTAAGGTATGCAGGAAAACTTGTGAGAAGTTTGGAAGGTAGGGGACGAGGTACTGGCAGTAGTACAGATGTGAGGACGGCTCGTGAGGGGTGCTTGGGTAGTTCAGTCGGTAGACTGAAAGGCAAAGTTTCCTGGTTCGAGTCCTGATCCGGCAAACAATTGTAATCTGCCAGAAAGTTTCAAATCAAATCACACTCTGCTGCAGAATGAAAATTCATTCTGGAATTCTTAAAACTACCTGCATTACATGTGGAAACTTAAAGTTGTAGTCACACAGTCGCTCCTGTAAGGTACCCCTTATTTGCAGATAAGAGCGCATTTTACTTTATTTCCAGTTTTGCTCTTCACGTTCGTGAATTTATCAGCGGTGCTGCACATGGGGAGTAAGGAACGAGCGGTAGGTTCCCACTTTGGGCAACACTTTCAGAGTCAGTGGGTTGAGGTGCCGATGCAGAAGGCGCTCGTGACGTCAACAAAGAGAAACGCCGGGAAAGTACATTCATGCGAATCAAGTAATTGTTATTAATAAATATTTGCTAACAAAAGTTGCCTCTTGCCACTCAGACAGGAGTGTACGGGTCATAAATACTATATGTAAGTAATTTTACAATGGCAGGAAACGTTGATATTAATAAATGAATGAATAAATTTGGCATAACCGAAGATGCACGATGTTATACGAACTATGACGATAGTATGCTCAGTTTGCTGACTGCGGGCCATAGTCGGCAGTCATCGATAGGATGTCTTTCGACCTAGTCATGTGGTAGGCTAATACCTTATAATCAATGTGAACAAGTTCATTTTGCGGTGTTTCTTAAATAAACGCACAATAAAGGCATTCTGTGTAAAAATTATTAGCACAAAAAGCTTCATCCTGCTTCATTACGTAAGACATAGACAGAAGTATTACTCTTTCAGAATCAGAAGGCGCTGCTACGATTCTGTTAAGGGACATAAAACTATGAGGGCATGCCCACATAACAGGTAGGAAGAATTCGCGCGCGGCGGTTCGCTAAGTCAGTTCAAGGGCGGACTGGCTTAATTATCTCAAAACTCGGGTGGGAAAGCGTGGGCAGTTATACTGTACACCCCTCATGCCACTATCTACGAACTCACGAGCTAAGCTGAGACATTTCTGGAGGTTTAGTAGCGGTGGGGGTTCTTGCACTCAGTATCTGTAGTATTGACTCTATAGTATTATGTTCTGTGTTCCGACGCGTGCAGCTATACGGATAGCCGAGCTGACTGTAACAAGTTGTGTGCTGCGACCGCACAAGTCGGATTCAAATTCAGCTTAGGGCAGCAGCCGTTGTTCGCAACTGGCCAAACACACACACACACACACACACACACACACACACACACACTCTGCTGGCGCTGCGCGTGCCCTACGTTCCGCGTGCAACGCAGTCAGCAAAGGAAGCGACGCGCCAAATGCACGCCTCACCAGCACTGCGACGGGTGGTATATGGAGAACTGTGCACAACATAAGCATCTGCCGCCATACTAACGACATGCGGGGCCCAGACCTTGTTTCCCCGCGAGTTGCTAACGTCAAGGGCCCCACACACGAGCGATTTACCGAGCTGTTTCAACCAGTATTTCGAACACCACCGTATTATCAAGTTCTGGTATGTGTATCAGTAGTGACTAATAGGAGAGATCGGGGCAGGCCTTCACAATCTATGATTCTTAATTTTTGAAGAGGAAATGTTTCTCTTTCTATCACTAACGTATCACCTAATATGTATCCTTGGCTACATCTTTCCACAAATTTGAGGCTATAGCAGCACTTGGATTTTCAGAAAAAAAAGAGTTCTGTAGGACTAAATTTTTGTGACAACGTGCCGTAATTCTGGGTTGGTCGTCACATGCATTGGGGTTGCTTATCATGACTTCTTTATTTCTGAAAAACAGTTCTATTATCAACAGAAAAATAAAAAAAATTGTACTGACAAAATATGAATACATTTTGAGACTAATATATCAACTGATAATCACTCCTTTTTTACTTTTCTCACTGCTAAAACATGATTTCTGTAACAACTTCTCCTCAATTTGTCTTTTTATGTAATTTCTCAATTTTTTACCTGAAACAGGCTGAAAAAACGTGCCACAATAGGTTGCCACATGTGACAACCATCTTCGATATTTCTATGACTATCAATCCCGAACGGACATTTCAGGCTAAAACCTAGTTGCAAAAACAGCCCTTGAACATAACCTCAATGCTGATCCGGTATAACATCGTGCAACTGTTATAAAATAATATAAAATAGACTTCACTGATAAAGAGTGATAAATGACAGTTAATTATGCCAGTAGACGGATATTTACACCTGTTAAAACACAAAAAACACCAATAAAATTCAGAAAACTTCTGTACATTTATCTTGCGGCAAGTATTTGATGGTGATCTCTCATATATAATTTGTATTATTCTAAAGATCGTGTTACATTACACAGGATGAGTTTTTTGTCTTTGAGACAACGAAATATCTAAAATACTACGCATCAATTTCAAAAACAGAACAATATTTATAAAAATGCTGCCCAACGATACCAGTGTTCAAAATGGTTCAAATGGCTCTGAGTACTATGGGACTTAACATCGGAGGTCATCAGTCCCCTAGAACTTAGAACTACTTAAACCATACTAACCTAAGGACATCACACACATCCATGCCCGAGGCAGGATTCGAACCTGCGACAGTAGCAGTCGCACGGTTCCGGACTGAAGCGCCTAGAACCGCTCGGCCACCGAGGCCGGCTCTACCAATGTTGAAACACCTGCACCAGCCCCAGGGTGTGGGGCGGCGAGGAATTTTGAAATCTTAAATAAGAAAGTCTTATTTTTATTGAAGAATCGGATTCTACGGGAAAAATCCGTAACTTTAGTATGTAACGCTTTTTTCGTTTGTTGATAGATGACTTTGTAATCAACAAATAACACAGCTGAGATCCAAAACGGGATTATCTCGAGAAAATACATTGTATCAGAAACATAACAAAAAGATGTTTGTGCAAACGACTTAGTGTTTAGAAGTTCTCTCCGTGTAGCTGTTTTGAAAATTTCATTCATTCATTCATTTATTTGTTACTTGACTTGATCTCATTGCTTCCATATCGTTCCTAATTTCCTAAATACTCTCTTTCGTAACCTGACTGCATTATGAGTTAGAATGCAGATTTTTAAGATAGATGAGGAAATTGAAATGGTTTACTATTATGGAAAAAGTAGCAGGAATGTCTCTAATGCTGTAACCGTTTATGCTCAACGTTTTGCGAAGAGGGTACGACCATACGCTTTTTTGGCGGGTTATTCGACAGTTCTCCACTGAGGGAACTTATAACAACAACAAAGGAACAATTGCTGGAGAGAATGCGATATTAACTGCAGTGAATCATATCCCCCATATACTCTTTGTCAGCGGCCGGTTCAGCAAGTATAGGGCGACCCAAATTTCTTTACTCGAGTGTTGTTCTCCGTCTAGTCGTCGTTCATGAGCCACGGTACAAATAACTGACACAACAGGCATTATTGGAATGCAGAAAACCAGCAATTCAACATCATCGTCCGTGGAATGTGAATGTTTAGTGTAGAATAACTGGTGACAAATTCACTGGTTCCTTTCGTTATCAATGGTACCTTAGATGGTGACAAATGTCGAACATTCTCGCAAGACGATCTTCTGTTATTGCTTGTTGAACTTCCCTTGGACTTGCAACAGATAATGCGGTTTCAAGACGTTGATTGCATAGCACTTTATCCTTTGGCATCACAGGTAGTACTAGATGGTAAGTACAATCGTCGGAAGATACAGTCCATTATCTTGGCCTGCAAAATCGCCCAATCTCACCTTGCCCGACTTGTTTGTGGGATAACGTGACGAGTGATGTTTATAATGAAGTGCCAACAATGCGCGATAACGTGATTCAGCGTATCACCAATGCGTGTCAGAACATTGCATCCGAAACAGCTCTCAGTTCTGTTGAATCATTCCATGTGCGGTTACATAAGAGCATCGCAGCGTGTGGAGACTTTTTTAGCAATTACTGTTAAACAGTTCTTACAAACAAGTACCCAGATGGTGAGAGGACACTCCTCAGACAACTTTTTTTCATAACACATCTCGTATTCTTTTTTTTGCTCCAATGCATTTTTCTCGAGATAATACCGTTTTCTTATTAAATTTTGTTTTTTTGTCGATCACAAGTCAGAGACTGTGCGGCTGGTCCCCGAGGAGGTTCGAGTCCTCCTTTGGGCATGGGTGTTGTAGGGAAGCAGCCTGCTCACGCCGTATAAAATTCACATCAGTCTTTCCATTGTGTGCCAGCCTAGTCCGCTGTAACTAGCTCTGACGTCATAAATGTTGCGCAATACTTTAAAAATCAAGTAAATAACCTGAAACGTTTCTAGCATGTCAGGAGTAATGCTAAATCAATATGTGTTGAATATCAGTTCAATAACTTTAACCATTTTAGAAATTTGGATGTTTTTCTGTAAAAATCATTGGCGCAACAGAAAATAGGTAGAAACTTAAAAATTTATATTTAGATTCCTTTTTCACAATAATTTAGTAGAAACAGTATTCTGGATCTCACAAATTAAAATTTTAGTTGAAATTCTTGATTTTCTGGTTTTTGTCTTAAAAATTAAGGAAGCAAGATAGATTAAGTAGGCGAATAAATAAGGCTAGGATGTTTAAATTTAATAGAAGGGAGATCCGCTATAATCATAAAGATGTGAGAAGTTTCAACTGAATAACTATAAAACTATAGCAGTAGCGTATCTCCAAAGAGCAAGTTCAGAGCTCGTCTATTGCGTGTAGTGTTGACTTAGCCACGTCAGACTTTTATTATGATTACTTACACGTGTGCTGATTGCACATTTAAATTGAGAGCTTCATCGGCCATCAGCAAAGGAAGCAATGATTTATTCTATAACTCAAAGTGGTGCATTACTAGCCCAGCGGCTAGTCGGGAGAGCGGATTTGATCAATCGTTCCCCTAGCCGTCCGCACCGCGGCTTTATATGTAAGAACGCTGCGCGAGAGGGCAAGGCCCCAGTTCTCTCCAGACGCTGATTAGCGCACCACCTGTGCCGGGAGTCGCGTCGCGTCGGTATCATTGCTATAAACAGCCTCGGATGCCGTAATAAGTTACTCGGGATACGCGTAACCATGAAATCGTTTTCGAGTGAAGTGTTAATTCTGGGATGACTTTAATGATCTATCTTCAATTTGCGTATGTCGTATTTTCACGTGCCGCCGCAAGACAGACATTCTACCATTATTTAGCGTGGCGTTTGATGAACATTATCATCAAATTATGGCGAGCATTCACTTAAACATTTAATTTGAACAGTTATAGTTGCATCAGCGCATTAGACTCTGAACTGCTCTGGTAGTTGGATTGTGTGGATTCTTTTTGGTCTGCGACTTTCAGAATATAGTGAACATTTTAGAGAGAATGGTTTTTGATTATGAATCCCAGACAATCTCCTAATTCCTCAGAGCTATAAGCTGTAGCTATAAATGTATTTCTCAGATGAAGTGGGCACTAGGAATTCTAATTGCAGGCTTCACGTTTTGCTAATCACTTTCTGGTTGCCAATATTGTAGTTAGAGAGCCAGCGTTGAGAACGGCAAACAACAGCATAAATAAATACAAAACACATATTCTACAATTATTCCACCCGCCGCCCCACAGTGTGTGTGTTTGTCCTTAGGATACTTTAGGTTAAGTACTGTGTAAGCTTAGGGACTGATGACCTTAGAAGTTAAGTTCCATAAGATTTCACACACATCTGAACATTTTTTTGTCAATTACAGCGCCATCTATCACGCAACGCCAAAACTGTTAAATATTTTTCCCGTAGAGTCCCAATCTACAATAAAAGTGGTATACATATTCCTGCAATAGCGTGATTGTTCCAGGACGTCTGCTTCAGTTTGGATTCACTAATATCGGGAACAAATAATATGCGAGTCGGTGGTGACGGACGAGATACGCTGCGCTGCGGCGTGTGGTGAGTTGGAAATTGGGGTCGGTCAGGGACTGTGTCCGGATGACCGAAGCGGTTAAAGTAAAAGCTCACGAGAAACTGTAAGTCCAGCTTCGAGTCCCTGTCCGGCACATGTTTCCAACTTTCGCCATTGCATTTTAATGTGCGGCTGTAAGTCACTAGTTTCCCACCAACCCTTTCCCATTCCTTCCCAGTTCTCTATTTCTTATAAGAAAATGGAATGTTCCTGTTTGAGATTTCAGAGAAGCCGCCGCCCCCTCCCCTCCCCCCCCCCCCCCCACACCCTCTGGGTGGAGGGAGGTTAGAAGGTCACACTTGGTATCGCTGGATAGCACTTTTAAAAATATTGAACATGTTTTTTTCCGTTTTCTAATCCGATGCGTAGTTTGAGATATTTTGTTGTCTGGAGATAAAAAATTTACCGTTCATATAACGGAATAAAAACAGTACCCCATTAGTTAGGTGTTGTCGCTGCTTTATTGAATTGGTAAACAGTTTTCAGTCTGGTCGTAGCCTAGTACGTGATTTAAATTAATCCTATTTTCCATTGTTCAATAAGGTTTTTTCGGAACCAGTTCCATATTTCTGTTTGGTTCCTGCATGTGAATAAGTGCTTGAAATGCCCGTCATTTGGCAGATTGTGCATTGCACCGTGGGTCCCAGTTTTATTTTGTGTAGTTTTTCGGCAGTCGGTATGACGTTTTTCACTGCCTCGTACCAGTTAGAAAAAATGTTTGTTGGGAGTATCAGGTTATTGATTTTTTTCCAAATTTCGCCCAGTTATTTGTGAGATGCCGCTGGTAATGGTACCACTATACCACCACGCCCGCGCGTTCCGAACGATGGAAATTATGAGATGAGAAAATGACACTCATAGTGTAACTCCCAGAAAGATTAAAACTGTGTGCCGGATCGAGACTCGAACTGGGGACCTTTGCCTTTCGCGGGCAACTGGTCTACCAACTTTTTTTTTTTTTATCTCATTTTGTTCGATTTTGTTCGTTGCATCTGCTCGGGGCGGACGTCGTAAGACATCCGTTTGAGTTCGTTGTTGGTCGATTAACTCAGTTTTTTTAATTATTATTACAGAGTGAGCTAACCCTCTGACCGAACACGCTGAGCTACCGTGCCGGCTGACCAACTAAGCTAACCAAGCACGACTCACGCCCCGTCCTCACAGCTTTACTTCCGCCAGTACCTCGTCTCCTACGTACTAAACTTTACAGAAGCTCTCCTTCAAACCTTGCAATACTAGCACTCCTGAAAGAAAGGATATTGTGGAGACATGGCTTAGGCACAGCCTGGGGAATGTTTCCAGAATGGAATGCTAGTCCTGCAAGGTTCGCAGGAGAGCCTCTGTAAAGTTTGGAAGGTAGGAGACGAGGTACTGGCGGAAGTAAAGCTGTGAGGACGGGGCGTGACTCGTGCTTGGGTAGCTCAGTTGGTAGAACACTTGCCCGCGAAAGGCAAAGGTCCCGAGTTCGAGTCTCGGTCCGACACACAGTTTTAATCTGCCAGGAAGTTTCATATCAGCACACACTCCGCTGCAGATTGAAAATGTCATACTGGAAACATCCCCCAGGCTGTGGCTAAGCCATGTCTCCACAATAACCTTTCTTTCAAAAGTGCTAGTCCTGCAAGATTCGCAGGAGAGCTTCTGTAAAGTTTGGAAGGTAGGAGACGAGGTACTGGCAGAAGTAAAGCTGTGAGGACGGGGCGTGACTCGTGCTTGGGTAGCTCAGTTGGTAGAGCACTTGCCCGCGAAAGGTAAAGGTCCTGAGTTCGTGGTTCGGTCCGGCACACATTTTTAATCTGCCAGGAAGTTTCATATCAGCGCACACTCCGCTGCAGAGAGAAAATGTCATTCTGAACACTCAAAGTGATTTATAACTTTTTATATCTATTAACGTGGCTTGCAAAATTACAGACCGACAAGAAGTAGATAGGCATCCTCCGGAGTGCTGCAGAACTGCCTGCTCTGCGCCGGCGCTGTGGAACGTGACGCGGCGTGACGTAGGACGCCTCCCACGCCGTCCGAGGCACCGTTACCCGCACCTACCTTCACTGTTCCCCCTCCCGGCCCGCCTCGGCTGCTGTGCCCTCTCTCCTGTCCATTTAACTGGCTGGTATCTTGACCTCGTAGCTGCTCCACAGACACCTCTTCCGATACTTCGTGTGAGAAAGTTGCAGCCATTGTCTACAATCTAGATGTACATCTACATTTACATCCGTACTCTGTAAACCACTGCGATGTGTCTGACAGGGGGCACTTCCCATCGTACCACGAATTAGGAGTTTCTCGCCGTTCCGTTCGCGTGTGGATCGTGGACAGAATGGTTGTTTAAGTGCATCTCTCCGCGGTACAATTAGTCTGCTCGTACCTTCGCGTTTCCTGTGTGGGCAATACGTAACGACCTACAGTACATCCCTAGACTCTTTACTTAATAATGGTTTTTGGAACATTGCAAGAATCCTTTTGTGGGATGGTTAGTGACTATCGTCAAACGTCTTGCAGTTAAGGTTTTTGGGCAAATGTTTCAGCAGAGCGGAAATAAGACGCCCTAGAAATTATACAATGGATTTTTCTTCTGATTTTCATAACCAAACGAAGAGTGGGAAATGGACAAATGGAGTTTAAAATTGAGCAGCGTGAGGTCGAACTTTCAAAAAAAGTAATCATGGTAATTAAAAAAACTTAATTAATGATTTGGGCAACGGCCTTGTTGCAGTGGATACACTGGTTCCCGTGAGATCACTGAAGTTAAGCGCTGTTGGGCGTGGCCGGCACTTGGATGGGTGACCATCCAGCCGCCGTGCGCTGTTGCCATTTTTCGGGGTGCACTCAGCCTCGTGATGCCAATTGAGGAGCTACTAGACAGAATAGTAGCGGCTTCGGTCAAGAATACCATCATAACGACCCCACGCCCGTCCTATCCGCATCCTCCTCTGAGGATGACACGGCGGTCGGATGGTCCCGGTAGGCCATTCGAGGCCTGACGACGGAGGGCTAGTTAATGATTTCGAATTGAATTATTTCAGAAACAGTTGCTGCGAGATATGTAACTGAGTCAAAAAAGTTCATCTCTTCAAGGACTCACTATTTTGCGCATAAAAAGTTACACTAGTGATGTCTCAAGTTGTAGGAACAAAATAAATATCAAATCACACATAAATTGAAACTTCTCTGTTTTCTCTTGATCTACATACTTTTAATATGTGGGGCCCTGCCCACTCGTCTCGTATAGAGTGCCTAAAGGATGCTGCGTCCTCCGAATGCTATACAACAATTCAAGCAAATCTCTTTAATAGTTTTTATTGAAATAAAGTAGATTGACAATACTTTACTTGTATTGTCAACTGGTGTGGCGAGCGTTGGGCGACATGAAAACAGTAATGTTCTTCGCTACAGACAATGTCCAAACAAGCAATGGATATGGGTCATTGACAACTGTTCTGCGAGTGCTGGTCTACAACTGTGCGAATACTCGCCTAATACTGAGCCGATTCTGAGCGGCCGAGGCTACCAGGAGCGGCGCTTATGTTCTCCTCTTGTAGAGGCCGCTCCTGTAGTGGTGCGGTCCTAATCAGCGCACCATAGGCCGATGTCATTTCACCGCCTTCTCCTCTCTTGCTTTCTTCGTCTTCGTTCCGGCGCTTGTGGTTACGCCAGAACATAGTAATAATAGACTACTGATAGCTGTTTCAATATATTACATTTCATTCTAACTGAAAAAAACATGAAAGTAAAAAAAAGTTGAAGAAAAAACGGTCAAATATTTTGTAAAATGATTTGTCTAAATGTAAGTAATAAAATAGATTAGAGAAACATTTGACGATCCTCATTTGCTGTACATGATTTGAGCATCATTGAAAGGCGCTTCAAATATTTCTCTTATCTATTTTACGAGGCCGTACTGAAAAGCAATGTCTCTGAATTTTTAATGTGAAGACTCTGTAAGCTTTTTATCAAAACAAACGTTATTGACAGTCTACCTCATTATTCTTCATGCCTACATATCTATTTTTCAACATAGTCACCTTGCTGCCGAAAATATTTCTTCCAACGAGGCGCCAGTTTGTTCATACAGTCACTGTAGAATATATGACTTTGTTGACCTCACCTCTGTTTGCACCGCTTCATCACTACCAAAGTGAAGTCCTCCAACATGTTCATTTAGCTTTGTAAACAGATGAAAATCGGATGGGTCCAAGTCAGGACTGTATGGAGGATGATCGATGACAGTGAACCCAAGATGTCAGATTGTTGCAAATGTCACAAAGGTTGAGGGTGGTCTGAGATCGTTAATCTCCGAAGGTTCTTGACCGACTGCTTTGAAATTTTGACACAACGTTGCATTCGAGTACTCAAGTGCTTTTATATACCTAATGGAACGCCACCTTATATATAAGCAATCGGTCAAGAACCTTTGGAGATTAACGATTTTGAATAAACCAACATTTACATTTTTATAACATTTCTCCTTTTATTACATATACATTACATACATACCGGATGCGTTGCTGTAGGTATATAAAAACACGTGAGTATTCGAATGCAATGTTGAATCAAAATTTCAAAGCAATCAGTGTAGAGTTTTTGGAAATTTGAAGCTTTGAAGAAACTAAAATCTACTTCTGTACTTATATAAAAACTGTAAATGTTCCTAATAACAAATCACCGAAAGTTTTTGACCGAATGCTTTGGGATTTTGACACAACGTTGCGCTGGTGTACGCGTGCGCTTTTCTATGCCTATTTGTTTAATATTTGTTGTATATAATGTTTTTATAAATTTAATAATAGGGAATTGTTGCTACAAAAAATTTTAAAACAGTTACCTGTACATTATATATAATATATTAAAGAAATGGATACCTAAAAAACGCCTATATTATAACGCAACGTCTTTTCAAAATTTCAAAGTAGTCGACCAAGAACCTCTAGACGGTTATGAACATTTCATTTTTATTTATGTAGATGCGTGACTGATGCCTATTCTTCACGAACAGTGAAGACAACAGTAAGACGTATTCTACGCAGGGTACTACTAGTGTTGAGTAGGGGCCGCCACATACGCAGTACCAATCGGAAGCAGGCGGTGACGCGCACGCAGGCACGCGGTCGAGCTGCAAGTTACGTCCGTGGGCGTGAGGGCTCGGCGAGCAGGCCTGTACGCCGGGTTCGTCTCCTAACCTTGCGTTTGAGTCACCGCGCCATATACGCCGCTGCCGCGGCGCGCCTTGCTTTCGTAATGGGAACGGGTTCGGCGCACTCCGGGTACAGTTAGCGCCGCTGCTCGCTCTCGATGAAGGACGAACCGCGACGCTGTTGCAATATCCTCCTCCTGCAAAACACGCCGCGGCCTTCTGCCCGAACAACACGGCTCTGTTTGTCATTGGTTCTTGTGTATACACGTGGATACGATTACTTGTCTACCACAACAGAATAACTTTGTTCTCTTCTTAAACACAAGAAGCCTGAAGATCGTTTGGTAAACTGATCATCCGAAGATGATGACCAAGATGATGTTGATTATTATTATTATTATTGTTATTATTATTATTGCTATTTTTGTTGTTGTTGTCGTATGCATCGGTTACGACGACAAAATTGTTCTACATATTTAATCAAAAAAATACACGTGCGCAACTGTGTATGCTATATAAACATTCAACTGCCCCGACTAAAACACGAATGTTCGAAGATTCAATCCAGTGAACGCCTCGTCGGATGCTACACTCAAGACTCTTGGTACCACCAGGGAAACGTCTGTTAGGGCACTCAGTTACAGTAAGGCTCACTGTGTATCACCACAGTCACTTGTACTTCAGTGCAAAAGCCCCACTATTACATGTTGTGTTTGCATATACCTTCTCCGAACCATTAAGCTATACCCACATCTCTCTAGAATGACGAAAGCCGGGAACTTGAAATGTAAGGTTGTCAATAATTTCGCGCTTCCGGATTTTCGTAGCTTGCCCCTCACGTTTCCATTGAAACCAGAGGAGAGCATTTGGACTGCTTTTTCATATGCCGGTCTCCTGGATTTGAGGCGTTTCCTAGACAGAGGAACAAAATCTTCGTGAAGAGGGATTGATTCATTTTTAGAAACTTATTGGCAAAGATTACAGTGAGCCGCTTTTCGACGAACGTGAGCTGGACAAAAGAATTAGTAACCAAGCCCGTCCGGCTAGCCGTGCGGTCTAACGCACTGCTTCCCGAACGGGAAGGTATGCCGGTCCCCGGCACGAATCCGCCCGGCGGATTAGTGTTGAGGTCTGGTGTGCCGGCCAGCCTGTGGATGGTTTTTAAGGCGGTTTTCCCTCTGCCTCTGCGAATGCGGACTGATTCCCCTTATTCTGCCTCAGTTACACTATGTCGGCGATTGTTGCGCAAACACTGTCTCCACGTCCGCGTACACCGTAATTACTCTACCACGCAAACATTGGGGTTACACTCGTCTGGAATTAGACGTTCCCGGCGGGGTCCACTAGGGGCTAACTGCACAATAACCCTAGGCTCGGTGTGGGGCGGCGATGGGGCGAGTGGACTACTATAGCCTGTTGTGGGGTTGTGTACCACTGAGGGCTACGGCAGGGACGAAGCCTCTCCGGTCATTTCTAGGTCCCCAGTTCAATATATATCTATACATTAGTAGCCACCATGTAGGTGTAGAGCTGACTATGCCATTAATGGTTCTTTTAGCTGCATTCAAATGAACGTCAACTTTCTTCACATGAGCGCTGCAGAACTAAACTGGTGCGCATTATCCTGCTACAGACTATGCCAACGCAAGGAATGCTCCGCGGAGGAATTATTTGTTCCGCCATGTA
Organism: Schistocerca piceifrons; assembly: GCF_021461385.2. Taxonomy (NCBI): domain Eukaryota; kingdom Metazoa; phylum Arthropoda; class Insecta; order Orthoptera; family Acrididae; genus Schistocerca; species Schistocerca piceifrons. The sequence goes on from NC_060144.1 coordinate 504,108,446, forward strand.
CTACCTGCTAGCTTCCTCAACGGGTTCACCCATGACAGTATATTTGAGGATGTGCTGGAAAGGTATTTATGATATGTCAGTGTTCTGTTCATGTGACATCTAGGCATTTTAGCGTATCGTTGTCTTTACGCCAAGAGGACCAAACTGTGTGCTGATATTTGCTGATGTTAGACGATAAGTTTTGTATCGTCTCGTTGTCACTGTACAGTCTTGTACCACGGGAAGCAAGGAGAGGATGTTATCTGGTGGCCGGTATCTTACAACAGAACTGCACACATGTATTAACAGGGTTCTTTATTTATCAGAACAGAAAGCTACTTATCTTTAAGCTACTCCATGTGTTGTGGTACAAGCTCTTCCATAATAGTCCACGTTAGCCTCACTGCTGATGAAGTACAAGTCCCACTATAAACACTACACTCTCGTAGCAAGTAATGTGCACTGACGGATATGGCAGCGAGACATGGACTTAAAGTGCAAAAGCTTTTGATAAAACGATGCTCGCTGAAAAATGATGGAAAACATGTAGTTAAGGAATTATTAGTAGAGACAGAATATCTAACGAATTGACCAGAGAACAGACTAGAGTGGAAGAGGTAATTATGAATGTAATGAACGTGAACTCGAGATGAGTGGAACGTGTAGTTGGCCGAATGCACGGTAGAAGCAATAAGGAATTTCTATGTTCGAGTTAACAAGAGAAAAGACCGAGGCGATGACCTAATGAAAAGTGGCTGTGTGGTGTTGGAAAATATGTGGGAGCAACATGAATACGTAACTCTGAAGACACTAAGACGTAAAGAAGTCCGTAGGAAAACTTTATCTACAAGAGGATGTCAAATCGTTTAAATGACGCTGGTTCTTTTTGAACGGTACTCAACATCGACGACTATATACATCATCTGATCAGAAGTGTCTGGACATCTGCTGGTAAATAAGGGTGTGTCCATCCTTCGCCTATATGGCGGCTTGAGCTTTGCTGAGAACAGTTTTAATAAGATGAATGTCTGTCGAGGAATGGCAGCTTATTCTTCCTCAAGAGTTAAAACCAGAGAAGGTTGTGATATTGGACGCAAGGGGCTGAGGAGAAGTCAACGCTCTAACTCACCCCAAAGAGTTCAGGTCGGTACGTTGGGCAGACCAGTCCATTTCATGAATGTTGTCATCAACAAACCATTGCTTCACATATGATGCTTTGTGACAGGGTGCATTGTCATGCCGATACAAACGATAATTGTCTCCAAGCTGTTCTTCTCCTGTACACAGTACATAATGCTGTAAAATGTGTTCACATCTTTCCGCATATTGTATTTTCGTAAGTACAATAAGAGAACCACACCGTAACTACGAAAAACGTCCCCTTATCGTAGCAAATGGTTCAAATGGCTCTGAGCACTATGCGACTTAACTTCTGAGGTCGTTAGTCGCCTAGAACTTAGAACTACTTAAACCTAACTAACCTAAGGACATCACGCACATCCATGCCCGAGGCAGGATTCGAACCTGCGACCGTAGCGGTCGCTCGGTTCCAGACTGTAGCGCGGCCACTCCTTATCGTAACATTGCCTCCTACGTACTTCACTGTTGGCACTATACATGATGGCACGTACCGTTCTCCAGGCAACCGCCAAACCAAAATCTTTAGTATTTTTCCGCCCTGTGACGAGAAGATTTCACCAAACTAGCGGGTCTACTAAGCAGCTGTGGAGCATATTCTCTGCCACAATAAACTGATGAGTAACTGTCAGCCAGCAAAGTATAAGACTGAGTGTCTTTTAAGTATTTCAAAAGCAAAGCGGAACTTTATTTTGCTGGGCCTACTGCCATTCACACGGAGCAGATGACTGGGTGGTAGGCAGCACACACTGCAGACGAACGCCGCAAAGTGCCTATGCTCTACTGCTTCTCAAGGGCAAAACCAGTGTTAAATGATAAGTGGCGCAGCGAGGAAGGGTCAGCGAGCATCTTATGTCTAACAAATTTTTTTCACCACGACGTGATCTATCATCGATAGACGTTTGTCGCAAAGACTTTGTGACACCTAATGTTACATGGCACAAAATTAGTTCTTCTCGCTGATATATAAAACTGTGCACTTAATGTTACAATGATCCAATAATGAAGCACACTGGGACTCAGTCGTGTATTCGAGTAAACTGTTAGGGTTACACCATGGGAGTCGAGAAAACTTTGACTACCGCCTTTATATGTTGATGAACTCTCAAATGCGTTTCATCATTATTTTCATTGTAGTTTGTAATCAGAAGTATGTCGGTGAATCACTACTCTGTGCAAAATACGCCTCAGCATTGCCAGTTCCACGTTGAACTCTTCGGATCCCAAATGGCTCTGAGCACTATGCGACTTAACTTCTGAGGTCATCAGTCCCCTAGAACTTAGAACTACTTAAACCTAACTAACCTAAGGACATCACACACATCCATGCCCGAGGCAGGATTCGAACCTGCGACCGTAGCGGTCGCTCGGTTCCAGACTGTAGCGCCTAGAGCCGCACGGCCACTCCGGCCGGCTCTTCGGATCCCAATTTGGTCAAACAATACCCAGTAGCGGCTCCCACTTTGTGCAGAGGAGGAGGGAGGAGGTTAGAGTGTAACTTCCCGTCGACAACGAGGTCATTAGAGGAGGAGCAAAAGATCGGATTAGGGGAGGATGAAGAAGGGAAGCAGCTGTGCCCTTTCGAAGGAATCATCCCGGCATTTGCCTCGAGGGATTTAAGGAAATCATGTAAAACCTAAATCAGGGTGGCCAGACATGGGTTTGAACCGTCGTCCTCCCCAATAAGATTCCGTTGTGCTAACCTCTGCGCTACCCTCTAGGTCCATGCAAAGCGTTTCGTTGTTCACATTTTCGAGAATACTGTAATATACTAAACAACTGGTTTCGATGGATCTCCCTTGATAGCTGCGATGTTAATCACAGTGTCCTTACAATGTCTGTAATTCTAGCCACCACAATTCATCACAGGTAAAATCGAGAATCTGCCTCAACATTAGGAGAGATACTTAGGTAACGGATAAGAATACGTTTCTGGTTAAGATCTGTATGCTATTTATTTGAAGGAAAAAATTATTTCGCTCCTAATAAATGCTACAAAATTTAGCATCGACCTAATCATAAAGACTTGTGTATCATATTTAACTGTTTCTATTACATTATCTGTCGTTTGTATATGTTTAAGGTTCCTGATTATACTGTGAAATTATTCTTTGGTGTTTTACCTATTGTCTTATTTTACATTTTCTTTGTTGCAGGTGAGTATTCGAATCACTTCTCACAGTCGACGCTGATTTTGGTAATAAAGCACAGTGTTCCGAGTGCTCAGTACACTTGGTAAGTATTATAGCATAAGAAGTAGACAGTAGAGTAAAAACGTCCTGGAGAAAATAGAGGTGTATCAAAGTTATGTTTCTTATGTGTGAGGTACGGAGTGTTTACAGGAGCTGTGCGTTACCTTTTTTTGTCTTATATCATTGAAACGTGCACTTTTTGATGCGAAAAACATTAAAAACCTGGAGGTTAAGGAGCGAGTAAGGAAGCGATGCATAATGGGCGTCAACAGGGGAAAGGAGATAATGGAAACTTGGAAATGGTAACAAGCAGTAAGCAAAATGAGAATACCCCCGAAACTGCTTTTCAAATTCCAGTTAGCATTTAGTTCCAGTTTTTTTTCTGAAACAGGACAAGAGCCTCATCCAGTTACAGATTACACTACAGCAGACTAATAGGAACATCTTAAAGGCAAGATCGGTAGAAAAGTCGTATAGAAAGAGGAAAGATGTATAGGCCAAAGGCTACAGAAAAGCTAGGTGTAGAAAACCAGGCCACAATCTTCGTGGATCGTAGTACTAAGTTTAGCTACTCGACAGGGAACGAAAGGGCTTTGTGCGGAAATTTTAACCAAAAATATCAGGTACTTATAGTAGGAGAAGTAGGAAACAGCCTGGCTGGCAGCTTATACTATTAGAAGTAACCTGGATGGAATGGGACCACCAACAGCACATACTCGAGAGTGGTTTGTAGAGGTTTCGTAGCGCCATGACCAGCCCTAGGATAACACAGCTGTCAGCTGTGTAAACAAAGCGCTGAGTGGACTGCTCTTGACTGAAACGAAGTTTCATACCCGTGCTATACCTGCTACTCCATGCGGGATATGAATATACAAAAATCATGGCCCACACCTGACTAGTAGAGGAACGGCAGGTTAACTGAGCTTCGTGCATCGTACAGAAAGCGTAATGAACAGGGGGGAGGGGGGAGGGAGGAGGGTGGGAGGTTGGCACGAGCAGCACACAGGGCGAAATCCCAACGGTTACTGGAATCAGAAGGACACATCTTTCAAGCTAGAGTCAAACTATAGACAGAGTTGAAAGAATTTGGAATATAACAGAACCATAATATATACAACAGTTAAAGTTATTTCATCACAATATCAGAGGGCTAGAAAAACAAGGTAGATGAGGCTCTTGTACGTCTAGAAAACGTGAAAAATTCCGAAGTGATCTATGCCTCACTGGACACCATTTCACCACAGAGACAGAGACATTAAAAATCACGAATTACAGATTGGCATCATTATTGTGTAGAGGTATCAGGAAAAAATCATGAGTTGCAACGCATGTGAAAGTTGGACACAAAGTCAAAAATATTTAAACAAGCAGTTTTTGTGTACATCAGAACCCATACGCATGCGCTTGTGAAGTGTTATTACAGATTACTTCTCTCGTAATTCTAACAGTCTACGGTTTCCTCTAGGAAACTTTTAGTTATTTGTGAGAAATCCAACTGATTATTCAGTTTCCTGTCAGAGAAGAAAAAGCAGGCAGTAGTTTATGGAGATTTCAGTGTAGATTCTCTCAAAGATGCTGACAGGAAGCATGAACTGGAATCATTATTTGGCTGTTTCAGTCTGATTTCATACACGAATTTTTCAGGTCGTGCGCTCCAAGATAACAGCTTTCTGAGTGATAAATTCTTATAGCCAATGTTCACTGTGAAACAATTAATGTGTACGCAGTTGTTAATGGACTATCTGATCATGATGCATGATTAATGGAAGGAAACAACTGTAAGGCACGTTCGTACAAAGCAGTGAGACTTATTAATAATATCAGGATTCAGTGTTTTAAGAATAAGTTAAAAGAGCTGGTACTGAATGAGGTAAATATGAATGGAGATGCTAATGCGAAATTCAACTTATTCCGTTGTAAATTTCGATAGTATTTGGAAGTAGCTGTCCTACGAAATTACCCGAAAGTAGTCATTGTAAGGAACTCCATTTTGCTATGAACTTTCTGGTCTTTGTGATTATGAGCAGATAACATCTTCTATGTTTCCTTCCATGTTTCCATTGTGTATACTTTTTATACGTACGTTTAATGCTTTTTGTAAACCCTCATATTGGTATTTAAAAAAAAAAGTTTTGTGTTCAAGAGGGACTCTTACACTAACGAGAGATGTGACGATTTCGGTGAATTAGTGTCGTCGATATAACGCTTACTGTGATCACTTGATACCATTTTGATGGTATCTCTCCAACCGCATGGTCGATCTCTTTCCATAATTTGCGCACCAGGGACTTTAATCGACTTCAACGTTTTGCAACAAGGATGCGTGACTTCCGACTTCGGCACTGTTGCTCGTATCTTTTTCCAGTCGACATTACCTTTAACGATGTTATTAGCAAATCTTCACGCTCGTTGAGGAAGTCAGCTTCTGCGATCAGTTTCGTGTCCGCACAAACAGGTAACAAAGCGCACTCTTAGGCTGGCCTAGTCAGTTCTTACTATAGCCGGTTCGTAGTTTTCACTTTGTCGAATAACTATGACAACTATGTGCTACTGAAGTTTGCCCGACGGATCGAATATTCCATCATTTTTCGGGCATCAATCCAGTACAGTGTGTTAAGTGGTTTTAATTCATTCACCGGCACTCATTGAAGATGGTTGTACGGTTAACATTCGAAATGTCGGAAAATGAACCATTGCAATCTTGGATACACGCCCTAAAGGTGATGGATTATAGCAAATATGTTCGTATCTGAAACTTTCTGACATATTAAAACAGTGCACCTAACTGGGATTCGGACTCTTGCCTTTCACAGAAAATGCTCTTACCGGCTTCCTTTTTTGCAAGAAATGTATTACACAAGTAAAAAATCACGCAGTTACATTAGAGTAAAAGAAAACTTTATCAGGAATCATGTACACTGGTAACTGTAACACATTCACGCTTCAATTTTCAGTACAGAAAGTGACAGAGTGCCTCTTCCACTTGTTGCGCATCTTGTTCGTCGTCTGTGGGAAGTCAGTCTATAAAAAAGTTCCTTTGTAGCTTCTGTATGTTGCGTGCGCCGTCTGCTTCCCGTTGTGCTGGTGGTTTTTCCTTTTGTGCTGTATTTGTTTTAAAATTTGATAATTTAATGCCCCATATTACTATCAAGAATCTTGCGACGTTTTCGTTCTATTTTTGATATTTCGGTATTTTTTATGTTCCACATTAATTTAGTACATGACGTAATCCTCCAGGTTTGCTTTATTTCTCCTCTATATCAAGTAGTTTGCGTAGATGGCCAGCAACTAGCAGCACGCTTTCTTTCTCTTTTTCGGGTGCGGCGTCTTCTTTGGAAGAAGTACACTGAAGAGCCAAAGAAACTGGTACATCTGCGTAATATCGCGCATGGCCCACGCGAGAACACGAAGTGCGGCAACACGACGTGGCATGGACTCGACTAATGCCTGAAGTAGTGCTGGAGGAAACTGACACCATGAATCCTGCAGGGCTGTCCATAAATCCGTGAGAGTACGAGAGGGTGGAGATCTCTTCTGAGCAGCTCGTTGCAAGGCAGGATGTGCTCAATGAAGTTCATGTCTGGGGATTTGGTGGGCAGCGGAAGTGTTTAAACTCAGAAGAGTGTTCCTGGAGCCACTCTGTAGCAATTCTGAACGTGTGGGGTGTCGCATTGTCCTGCTGGAACTGCCCAAGTCCGTCGGAATGCACAATGGACATGAACGGATGCAGGTGATCAGGCAGAATGCTTACGTACGTGTCACCTGTTAGACTCGTATGTAAAGGTATCAGGGATCCCATAGCACTCCAACTGCACACGCCCCACACCATTAGAGAGCCTTCACCAGCCTGAACAGTGCTTGCTTGCATGCAGGGTCCATGGATTCACGAGGTTGTCTCCATACCCGTACACGTCCATCCGCTTGGTACAATTTAAAAGGAGACTCGTCTGACCAGGCAACATTTTTGCAGTCACCAACAGTCCAATGTCGGTGTTGACGGGTCCAGGTGAGGCGTAAAGCTTTGCGTCTGCAGTCATCAAGAATACACTAGTCAGTCTTCGTCCTCGAAATCCCATACCGATGATGTTTCGTTGAATGGTTCGCACGCTGATACTTGTTGATGGCCCAGCATTGAAATCTGCAGAAATTTGCGGAAGGGCTGCACTTCTGTTACGTTGAAAGATTCTCTTCAGTCGTCGTTGGTCCCGTTCTTGCAGAATCTCTTTCCGACCGCAGTGATGTCGGAGATTTGGCGTTTTACCGGATTCCTGATATCCACGGTACATTCGTGAAATAGTGGTACGGGAAATCCCCACTTCATCGCTACCTCGGAGATGCTGTGTCTCATCGCTCGTGTGCCGACTATAACACCAGGTTCAAAATCATTTAAATCTTAATAACCCGCTATTGTAGTAGCAGTAACCGATCTAACAACTGCCCCAGGCCCTTGTCGTCTTAAATAGGCGTTGCCGATCGCTGCGACGTAGTCTGCCTGTTTACAAATCTCTGTATTTGAACAAGTATGCCTATACCAGATTCCATAGCGCTTCGGTGTATATTTTCTGTTGTTACTGTGTGCGACGGTGCCCTCATTACAACAGCTAGTTTTTCTTTCGTCCATTTGTATATCGTTTGTGCTCTATTGCGTCTTTCATGCCGCATGAACGACACATGGGTGACAGACAAAGTGGTGCTTCGAAGAGCTTTCTGCACTCGTAGCGAGCATTCTTCTGATCAATTAGTTGTGTGTATTAAGCCGGGTTTGTTCCCAAAGTCCACTACTGAGCTATCCAGCCACGACTCAGAACCCACCGTTTCAGTGCACTTCTCTCTCTCTCTCTCTCTCTATCGTCTGTACAGATAAAACCGGAGACATTAAATGCGATCTGACCGCGTGTATTCCGGACTCATCCTTAAATCAGCTGTTGCAGGTCAGTATACGTCGAGCGTAGCAGTAAAATCGCCGTTCAACTACTTCCCCATCACATCGCCAGAGATAAAATCCCGCGCTGGATGTTAGGCCAGGTCTGCTTAGCTGCAGTAGCTGCGGTGAAAGCAGCGACTTGTTTGCGGTCAGTGGCGGCATTGAACTGTTTCGGCCAACACCGGCTCTGCACCTTTCACACACGAAATGTTGTCGAACTGGGTTAGCCCACGACGCAGAACGATTAACGCGCAGTTGGCATTCCTGTCAATAGTTTCCACTGCTGCTTTTTGTGAAACTGTCTCTCTGGAGTAGATTCGCTTGCTGAACGTTACTCCACTGCTCTTACACCGTGCTTTGTTTTACTCATTGTATCCCGCTACGTGCATCGGACAAAAAGTTAGTAATCCTCAGGAATAGGGTTCACATATTACCCAATTTAGCGGCTGCCGCCCGTTTTTAGACCCTTCCCCAACTCTCCCCCCAGTTTTGGAGTTGTTTTACAAAACCAACCCTTTTTAGTGCACAATAAATAGGTGTTATTTATTTATCACTTCAGTTTATTTTGTATCCTGCCTCTGGCAATAGTGATACAGGAAATATATTTTGCTATGATTTGTTTGCTCTCTAGCGAGTCTTTGCTGAACTCTGCTTAAAGTTTACAACACACGGTCTATTTGCTCGCTGTTTATCGACGCTTGTGTGAAGACACGGTCACCAAGAGATGCTTAAAAGTACCGTTGTCAGTGGACCTACGTATTAAGGAGTGTGCATTATAAGAGGTACAGTATATCTTTATAGGAATTAGAATGCCAAAAGATAACTACAAGTGCGTTTTAAGTCTATTACAAAACTAAATTTTCTTCTGTTCAGCAGGATGGAACAACCATAGAGGCAAAATGAACAATATACAAGTAGCAATTTATTTTTATAATCGTATTGTTACTTATTTGTCTATTCGATCATGTACATTACGTTATTAATTTTGTAATATAACATATACCGATATCTACACGTAATTCTGTATTCCTACTATCAGTTATGAATTTCTTCTCACTTTGATGGACTTAACCTCAATCCTTACTGATTTTCATTGTCACTATTGTAATGTGTTATATAAAGAAAGTACCCAATCCATCTAGGAACTAAATAATTTTATGGTAATACAGCACAGTAAATAAATACGCAAAACAGTTTTGTATTAAGACAGGATTTTAAGACTTGTTCTTGTTTCAGCTGCTATTTTTTCCATCTCGCATGGAGATCGTTCTGATCTGCTAAACCATAAAGTGGCAAACAAACACAAGAAAAACAAAGCTGCACGGGATGCAACTCGAAGTGTAACAAGTTTTTTCTCAAAATCGTGTAGTGAAACTAATCGGTGGAAAAAGAAGTGTTATCTTTAAGAGGTGTTAATATCGTTATTCATGACTCTGTACTCTTTGATGAAAGAAGAACACACTGCATAATGAAATCTGCAAGTTTTGTGGGGAAAAATATTGCTAAGAAATGGTACCAGTGCATGAATACTAGTGTTGATCTCACTGAACTGTTGAAAGTGGCATAGTACTATTTTGGCACACCCGCTCGTAATACTTGCTATAGAGAGAGTATTTCCGCTGTGAATTGTCAGTAACGATGAGCAGAATAAGTTCACTGTTGAAAATGTAAAGCTGTTGTTGATCTTATGGTAATAAAGAAGGTAACATATGTTCAGTATTATGACAGAATTATCTGCAAAAAGATATCCTAAAAAAGGTCAGAGGAAATGAAAAATGCGTGAAATGAATCACAATATCTAAATTCCCCCAGTTTTTGAACTTTAATAAGTAATAATAAGTCTACTCAGGAATTATCACACTAATATCCTTTAACACCACCTTTAGCCTTGATAATGGCCTCAAGAGAGCTCTTAAGTTTTTTCACGCATGCCGTACCCAGCTGAAACCACTGATTGATGATTATATATCGTAGAGTTGCCAAACTGCGGCGATATTGACTGGGACATTTTGCCCAATATTTCCGTTAGAGTAAGATCAGTTGAATCGGCAAGTAGTCAAGGTGTGGTGGTCGTTCCTGACTGTTCGTCGAACCAGAAACATACGTGTGTAGCTCTATAAAAACAACTGTTGTTTTCTTGGAAGATGTGAATGTCCACAGCATATGTAGAAGAAAAGAATACACTTGATCACCGATAATTTTGAAATGCTGGTTCGAATACAAGGTGACGTGAATGAGTGAACCCAAGTTGTGGCACGAACAACAATCACAAAACATCTCAGAATCATTTCCGGTCTGGACTACACTCTTGCTACTTTTTGTAGTTGGCAGATTGATATTTTATCAGTGCCAGCTGTTTTGAAGTGCCCATTAAGATATTTTGGCACTGTTTCCAGCGTGCGGAGAATCGGAGTTGTTATTATTATTCTTTTCGTGTTAGCTATCTCCGTAAAACACTGTCTCAACTGCACTTTCCCTTTTCCTTGTACCCGTGCTTTAACTTAGTCCAAAATTCCCGCCGTCGTTTCCTTTGCTGTTCCTTTCTCCCTTCAGTCCATGTTTTGCCAGTTTTTAATTTCGGGTTTTCTTAGAAACAAATCATCAGGTTGCTTGCAGCTAAACGAAAACAGGAAGTTAGCCTAAAATTATCGTACCTCAGCGAATAAAATAATCAACTCACAATAATGACAATCTTAAAATAAACCCGCGGTGAGATGTGTCAATACCGCGATTTAAGAGATCTAAGTAAGTAACTGACAACTGTTTGGTATAATCAGTCACTGTCATATCTATCGAATGACGATTCACCTTTGTGTAAGCAATGTGTCTGTTCCTTTGTTATCGTGCATAATTGTTTTTTTTTGTTTGTATACCGGTACAATTTTTAATTGTTTTGAGTAATTGTTCACAGATTTTTTGTACTTTAATATCGTTTCTGTATTTAGGTTTTGTATTCACTTGCAACAATTATGATACCATCATCGATGTATCGCACCCGACAGAGGACAAGTACTCACGTGTTGGTAATGTGACACTGTAGATTTTTAGCGTAATTTTTTGTTTTGTTACTCCAGGCAACCTGATGATGATCTAACGAAACGAAACCGCTTGTGACACAATAAATGTTTGTCAGTATAGTCGTGGTGGTCCTTATTAATCTTTAATATTAGTGTACCATGCCAGTGAGCAACACGAAATTATTAATCAGGTGTGTTCCTCGAAATGATCAAGGCCATAGACATTCATCCTTCTACGAGTGGTGTCTGTAATCTTTTCTAGGTGTTTATGGATTTCGTGGTTAAGACGTTTCCAGAATTCACCATTCTCTTACTTCGTGCCTAGGATTATCCTCAAGATCTATCTTCCTCTTCTATCTAATTTTCCGATCAGATCTTCTCTGTTCATAGGAAGGCATTCTCCGGCATTTAAGGCCCCCGGTTCATGTTACTATGCAGTCTCTTTGCATCAACTAATACTACTTTTTGTTATTACGAGGCGCGTTTAATAATTAATGCAACACTTTTTCCTGAAGGCAGGTTGGTTTTATTTAGCATTCCAATACACCATATTATTCCACTCTCTTCTGGCTAGAAAAACCTGTTTTTGAAGACAATCTCCGTTCAATGCGACGGCCTTCCGCCACGTTACTGGGTGGTCTCGTGTGCCCGCACGGTACCATTCTATTGATCGACGTCGGAACCAACGTCTTTCTGCGTCAACAACCTCTCTATCATCAACGTACTGCTTTCAAACAGCGCATACTTCATTGGGCCAAACAGATGGAAGTCGGAAGGTGCGAGACCCGATCTGTAGGGTGGATGAGAGGAAGAAAAGTCCAATAAAGTTTTGTGAGCTCCTCCCGGGAGCGGAAAGTTGCGTGAGACCTTGCGTTGTCATGGAGAAGGAGAAGTTCGTTTGCATTTTTGTGGCGACGAACGCGCTGAAATCGTGTCTTCAGTTTCCTGAACATAGCATAACACACATCAGAGTTGATAGTTGCACCATGAGAGAGGCCACCAAACAGGGTAACAGCTTCGGAGTCACAGAAGACCGTCGCCAACACTTTACCGGCTCGGCGTGCGACTTTCAACTTTTTCTTTGGGGGAGAGTGGGTGTGGCGCCATTGCATGGATTGCCTTTTTGTTTCCGGTTTTTAGTGATGAACATATGTTTCAGCGCCTGTGACAATTTTCGCCAAGGCGAGGAACCAAGCGGACAAACGCCTTCGAGTACCCAAAATGCTGGAGGAGAGTGTCAACACCACCAACAGAGACGTCCAATAGAGCGGCGAGGTGTTTGACTGTGATCCGTTGATCACCTCGAATGAGAGTGTCCGCACGTTCCAACATTGCACGAGTCACGGCTGTGTGTGTTTGGCCGGCGCGTGGGAGATCGGACAGGTTTGCGCGACCTTGTTGTGATGATGACAGACGCCTCGCCCTACGATTCACCGTACTTTTATTCACTGCCAGATTTCCGTAGACATTCTTCAAGCGCGTATGAATATCTGCGATGCTCTGGTTTTCAACCGCAAGAAGCCCAACGACCGCTCTCTGCGTGGATCGCACCTCCGCTACAGACGCCATTTTGAAGGCTTCGTGTAGCGCCGCCACCTGTTAGAACTTCATGAAACTACAGTGGCTGAAGCGGGAATATTCCACGATGTACCACAACAAATTCTGCGTTTTTTCAAGCAAAATCAGTTTTGTAAAAAAATTGTTGCATTACTTATTGGACGCCCCTCGTACTTGTGTATACGAGCACATGGTTGTGAATTTACCATTTTCTTTGATCTGGCCTAGGATTATCCTCAAGATCTGTCTTTCTCTTATTTCTAATTTCCCGACCATACCTCTTCTGTTCTTAGCAACGCATTCTGCAGCACATAAGGCCTCCAGTGTGTAGAAACGCCGCATCTTGGCATGAACTGATATTATTATTATTATTATTATTATTATTATTGTTAATATATTAAAATAATTTATATTAATGAAATTAAAGAATTAGTGTTATTTTAAATTAATATACACTCCTGGAAATGGAAAAAAGAACACATTGACACCGGTGTGTCAGACCCACCATACTTGCTCCGGACACTGCGAGAGGGCTGTACAAGCAATGATCACACGCACGGCACAGCGGACACACCAGGAATCGCGGTGTTGGCCGTCGAATGGCGCTAGCTGCGCAGCATTTGTGCACCGCCGCCGTCAGTGTCAGCCAGTTTGCCGTGGCATACGGAGCTCCATCGCAGTCTTTAACACTGGTAGCATGCCGCGACAGCGTGGACGTGAACCGTATGTGCAGTTGACGGACTTTGAGCGAGGGCGTATAGTGGGCATGCGGGAGGCCGGGTGGACGTACTGCCGAATTGCTCAACACGTGGGGCGTGAGGTCTCCACAGTACATCGATGTTGTCGCCAGTGGTCGGCGGAAGGTGCACGTGCCCGTCGACCTGGGACCGGACCGCAGCGACGCACGGATGCACGCCAAGACCGTAGGATCCTACGCAGTGCCGTAGGGGACCGCACCGCCACTTCCCAGCAAATTAGGGACACTGTTGCTCCTGGGGTATCGGCGAGGACTATTCGCAGCCGTCTCCATGAAGCTGGGCTACGGTCCCGCACACCGTTAGGCCGTCTTCCGCTCACGCCCCAACATCGTGCAGCCCGCCTCCAGTGGTGTCGCGACAGGCGTGAATGGAGGGACGAATGGAGACGTGTCGTCTTCAGCGATGAGAGTCGCTTCTGCCTTGGTGCCAATGATGGTCGTATGCGTGTTTGGCGCCGTGCAGGTGAGCGCCGCAATCAGGACTGCATACGACCGAGGCACACAGGGCCAACACCCGGCATCATGGTGTGGGGAGCGATCTCCTACACTGGCCGTACACCACCGGTGATCGTCGAGGGGACACTGAATAGTGCACGGTACATCCAAACCGTCGTCGAACCCATCGTTCTACCATTCCTAGACCGGCAAGGGAACTTGCTGTTCCAACAGGACAATGCACGTCCGCATGTATCCCGTGCCACCCAACGTGCTCTATAAGGTGTAAGTCAACTACCCTGGCCAGCAAGATCTCCGGATCTGTCCCCCATTGAGCATGTTTGGGACTGGATGAAGCGTCGTCTCACGCGGTCTGCACGTCCAGCCCGAACGCTGGTCCAACTGAGGCGCCAGGTGGAAATGGCATGGCAAGCCGTTCCACAGGACTACATCCAGCATCTCTACGATCGTCTCCATGGGAGAATAGCAGCCTGCATTGCTGCGAAAGGTGGATATACACTGTACTAGTGCCGACATTGTGCATGCTCTGTTGCCTGTGTCAATGTGCCTGTGGTTCTGTCAGTGTGATCATGTGATGTATCTGACCCCAGGAATGTGTCAATAAAGTTTCCCCTTCCTGGGACAATGAATTCACGGTGTTCTTATTTCAATTTCCGGGAGTGTAGTAGGTACTGTGGCATGTTAAAAGCAGGGTTGACAGCAATTCATATTTGTTGGGGCAGTGGAATAGAAGCAGTAACAAAAAATGATCTAGAGAGAATTTCTGTATGGTGCGAAAAGTGGCAATCAGCACTAAACAAAGAAAAGTTCGAGGTTATCCACAGGGGTATTAAAAGAAATCCGATAAATTTTGAGTATACGATAAATTGCACAATTCTAAGGGCTTTCAATTTTACTAAATCCTAGCAATTACAATTACGAACAACTTAAATTGGAAAGACCACATAGATAATATCGCGGGGAAGGCGAAACAAAGACTGCGCTCTGTTGGCAGAACACTTAGATGATGCGACAAACCCACTAGAGAGACAGCTTACATTACACTTGTCCGTCCTCTGCTGGAATATTGCTGCGCGGTATGGGATCCTTACCAGGTAGGATTGACGGAGGACATCGAAAAAGTACAAAGAAGGGCAGCTCGTTTCGTGTTATCGCGCAATAGTGGTGACTGTGTCACTGAAATAATACGCGAGCTGGGGTGGCAGTCTCTGAAACGAAGACTGTTTCCTTTGCGGCGAGATCTATTTACGAAATTTCAATCACCAACTTTCTCTACCGAATGCGAAAATATTTTGTTGACACCTGCCTACGTAGGGAGAAATGATCATCGTATTAAAATAGGAGAAATCAGAGCTCGAACGGAAAGATTTAGGTGTTCCTTTTACCCACGCGCCATTCAAGAGCGGAATAGTAGAGAAGTAGTATTAAAATGGTTCGATGAACCCTCTGCCAGGCACTTAAGTGTGAACTGCAGAGTAACCATGTAGATGTAGATGTAGATACCGTGTGACCCACTCCTCCCCACGCCCTCCACTCCCTCACACACACGCAGTCGCACTCTGCATCCGCACACGTGAGAAAACCGCCATATTTATGAGTCACGGCCGAGTCGAGTCTCGATCCCGCGCCCTCCGCTATGCGGGTCAACAGCGATGCCGGCGTGCTACACCCGCACGCACGCTGAAACACGTGTGGCTGAAGCGAGTCACAGAACACAAGGCACTCTACTCGGATCAGAAACGTTGAACAGCATCTGCTCGTGTCGGACGCCTCATTACACGACTGTCGGCAGGTAGTGGGAATAAGCAGAAGGTGAGGCGCGTCGCGAGGTAAGCACGCTACGCTGAGCCGCTGGTCTCGCCCGAACCGTGCGTGTTTGCACGGAGAAGGCATACCCAGCTGGAAATGGCGAAATGGGGAATGGCATACTAGGAGTGTGGAAGGACGTGCGGGGGGTGGAGGAGGGGGGAAGATGGGGGGGGGGGGGGGAGGGCAGCGGGCCAATGCGCCCAGCCAGCTAGGTTCAAAGACACTGGGACCTCACCTCCCTGGCCCAAGGACAGGCTAACCGACGGCGTGTCCAGCGGTTCGGAGGGGACGTCCCCGGACAAGAAAGTGACGCACCCACTCGTACTAAGCTCTCCACTGTCTAAAGGTGCACTTACAGGAGTTCAGCCGAATTTGTATTTTTTTAACCTTGAAATGAATAAAACGAATGCCGCCATATTGTTTGCAAGCACTCGTGGAAAACTCGATCTCGTAGAAAATAAAAAGAGTCGACAGTACAACAACGGCTGTCAAACGTCGTCTGGAAATGTTCAGTGTCTACCCAGCTACCTTCCTCGTCTTTCTCTGTACCTGTTATCAGATAAACTGTTAAATTTTTGCGACCACGTCCTTGGCGACGTCTGCCTCGGACTGCATTGGTTTTCCATCAGTGTTGTGTAAACAGATCCCCGTTCTGCTTGATCGTGATACTCCTAGCTGTTTTACACTTCTTAAACGAGGCCCCAGTTTACGAAGTTTCGGGGAATTCGCCAGTGCTGTTGCTTGTCTAGCGATTTGAAAACTTCCTCGTATAGCAAACCGCGCACGGAGATGACAGAGACACGGATAAAATCCGGCCAGGCTGAATATGGTTTTCGGGCGGTTTTCCAGGGTCGTTCAAACAAATGCTGGTCTGGTCATCAAACTCGGTCTCGTAAAACACAAGTCACAAACAGTTAAAATACGAGAAGACACACGACGAAGTTTCACACGATGTACAGATAGACGTCGAACACTTCCTTCTCTTAGGTCAACTGACAACCGCGGCGATGACGGAAAGTGCAGTCAGTACAAGAGTTAAAATGAATTAAATTTTGTAAGTCATGAAAACAGTGCTGCAGTGGATACACCGGTTCCCGTGAGATCAGCGAAGTTAAGCGCTGTTGGGCGTGGCCGGCACTTGGATGGGTGACCATCCAGCCGCCATGCGCAGTTGCCATTTTTCGGGGAGCAGACAGCCTCGTGATGCCAATTGAGGAGCTACTCGACCGAATAGTAGCGACTTCGGTCAAGAATACCATCATAACGACCGGGAGGGCGGTGTGCTGAACCCACGCCCATCCTACCCGCATCCTCCCCTGAGGATGACACGGCGATCGGATGGTCCCGGTAGGCCACTCGTGGCCTGAAGACGGAGTGCTTATATGTTATGAAAACAGAGGACCTCATATGACGGGATGAATATTAGGAAAGATAAATATCTCTTGTTTTACGATTTAACGTGTTGGTGTAGCCACAGCTGCAAAATACCAACGCGAATTCTTTACAGACGAATGGAAAAACTAGTAGAAGCCGAGCTCACGGAAGATCAGTTTGGATTCCGCAGAAATGTTGGAACACGTGAGGCAATACTGACTCTACGACCTATCTTAGAAAATAGATTAAGGAAAGGCAAACCTACATTTCTAGCATTTGTAGACTTAGAGAAAGCTTTTGACAATGTTGACTGGAATACTCTCTTTCAAATTCTAAAGGTGGCAGGGGTAAAATACAGGGAGCGAAAGGCTATTTACAATTTGTTCAGAAACCACATGGCAGTTGTAAGAGTCGAGGGGCATGAAAGGGAAGCAGCGGTTAGGAAGGGAGTGAGACAGGGTTGTAGCCCATCCCCGATGTTATTCAATCTGTATATTGAGCAAGCAGTAAAGGAAACAAAAGAAAAATTCGGAGTAGGTATTAAAGTCCACGGAGAAGAAATAAAAACGTTGAGGTTCGCCGATGACATTGTAATTCTGTCAGAGACAGCAAAGGACTTGGAAGAGCAATTGAACGGAATGGACAGTGTCTTGAAAGGAGGATATAAGATGAACATTAACAAAAGCAAAACGAGGATAATGGAATGTAGTCGAATTAAGTCGGGTGATGCTGAGGGAATTAGATTAGGAAATGAGACACTTAAAGTAGTAAAGGAGTTTTGCTATTTGGGGAGCAAAATAACTGATGATGGTCGAAGTAGAGAGGATATAAAATGTAGACTGGCAATGGCAAGGAAAGCGTTTCTGAAGAAGAGAAATTTGTTAACATCGAGTATAGATTTAAGTGTTAGGAAGTCGTTTCTGAAAGTATTTGTATGGAGTGTAGCCATGTATGGAACATGGACGACAAATAGTTTGGACAAGAAGAGAATAGAATCTTTCGAAATTTGGTGCTACAGAAGAATGCTGAAGGTTAGATGGGTAGATCACATAACTAATGAGGAGGTATTGAATAGAATTGGGGAGAAGAGGAGTTTGTGGCACAAGTTGACAAGAAGAAGGGACCGGTTGGTAGGACATGTTCTGAGGCATCAAGGGATCACAAATTTAGTACTGGAGGGCAGCGTGGAGAGTAAAAATCGTAGAGGGAGTCCAAGAGATGGATATACTAAGCAGATTCAGAAGGATGTAGGGTGCAGTAGGTATGGGGAGATGAAGAAGCTTGCACAGGATAGAGTAGCATGGAGAGCTGCATCAAACCAGTCTCTGGACTGAAGACCACAACAACAACACACCACGAAAAGCGCTCCTACGAGTATAAAAAGAGGCGAGGAGTATTTTTTTTTTTTTTTGTGAGTGTAGAAGCAGTAAGAGCAGAAAGAGTCCGTCAGGAGAGGTCAGTGACTTCAAACGTGGACTAGTCATTGGCTGTCACCTGTGTAACTTATTCGCCAGGTACTTTTGGACCCTTCTGAAGCTACTCAGGTCGACTCTTGGTGATGTGATTCCGAAGTGGAAACATGAGAAACCAAGCACAGCTAAACAAAGACCATGCACACCTTCACTAGCTGTTCCAAAGTATCCGGACAGTCCTATATAAATAACTGTTGGTACTTCTCTTAATTATATAGGAGTGTCCGAATACTTTTCATCGCCTAGTGTAGCTCTTGGTTGACCTTGTGTCTTTTCTTCTCACGTCAGGAGTTCAGATGGAGAATAGAAAAGAATGGACTCCCGCAAGGCAGTGTCTTAGCACCAATGCTATTTAATATCTACACCAATGACCAAGCACTTCCTCTCCACACAAGAAGCTTCCTATATGCAGATGACCTGGCATTTGCAACTCATGGTAATAATTTTGAGACAGTAGAAGAAAATCTCACTGCTGCTCTGAAGGTTCTCTCAGAATATTATGAGGAAAATCATCTTAAGCCAAATCCATCAAAAACTAAAACATGTGCTTTTCATCTGAAGAACAGAGAAGCTTCTCGACAGCTGCTTGTGAACTGGAGTGGAAAGGAGTTGGAACACTGCAGTGCTCCAGTTTGCCTTGGTGCTACCCTGGACCTTCAAAACACACTGCACCAACCTTAAAGCTAAGGTTTCATCGCGAAATCGCCTACCGCGCTAGGTGACTCGTTCTGGATGATGTGCCCACCCCCAGACATTAAGAACAACTGCCCTGGCACTCTGCTACTCCACTGCCGAATATGCCGCTCCAGTGCGGTACAATTCTGCACTTGCAAAAAAAGAAGTGGACATCACCCTGAATGAAACCTGCAGACAGATCACTGGCTGTCTGAAGCCAACGCCAATACAGAAGCTGTATACACTTGCAGGTATAGCCCCACTCGATACTACACGCGAGGTAGCTGCTAGCAACGAGAGGTACAAGGTTTGCAATAAACCGGCCCACCCCTTGCACGAACATCAGCCACCACCACCTCGACTGAAGTCCAGGAAGAACAATCTACAGTCTTCTGTTACAATTGACAGAGATTAAAGTATAGCCAGGATCGTACTGTAAATATTTATGTAAATATTGATTTCTAACTCTTTTTTCCCCTATGTGTTCATTTTATTACGTCTATATGTCTTTGAATTACTCTTGTATACAAATATGTATATTTTTAAATTGGCACAATCTGCGTTCTGGTACTTTTGACACGAATAAATAATAACTCCTATATAACGCATGACTGACCAGTAGACGTCACGAGAGGAGGAGCCGCAGTATAAGAGAAGACAGGCAGTATTGTGTCGTCAGCAGAGAAGCAGTAACAAGCGAATGGACGGCTCAGGACGGCTCACTGACTTCGAACGTGGACTAATCATTGGATGTCACCTGAGTAGCAAAGAAATAAGGGACATTTGAACCCTTATAAATCTGACCGCGTCGACTGTTGGAGGAGTGATTGTGAGGGACAACCACAGATAAACCAAGACCACGCAGAGATCATCTACTGACAGCGGAACCGACGAGCGTTGCGGGAAGTTGGTTCTAAAAAATTGCATGAAATCACCGGAAGGGATCAGTCGTAAGTTCCAAAGTGCCACCAGCAGTCCAGCTAGTGTCGTGATTTTGTGTAGGGATTTGAAAGTTGTGGGATACGACGGTCGAGCAGATCCTCATAAGCCCGACATTCCTTGTCGTCACTGCCAAGCGACGCTTGAAAGGGTGTAAAGAGCGGCACCACTGGACAGTGGATGACCGCAAACGAATCAGTTGGAGTGATAAATCACGCTGCGCCCTGTGGTAATTCGAGGGAGTTTGGCGAATGTCTCGAGAACGTTGCCTGCCATCAGCTGTAGTGCTAAAGTACAGAAGAGGTGGTGTTATGGTGTAGGGGAGCTTTTCGTGGTTAGGGTGTGGACCCCTTATTGCGCTTGAGAAATCGCTAAATTCGGAAGCATATTAACACATTTTAGAGCGTTGTGTACTGCGTACAGTAGATGAACAGCACGAAAATGCGCACTGCTATAAGGCAGCAATGGCGAGGAAATGTTTTGTGGACGATGACATTAATGGAATGGACTGATCTGCTCAGAATCCAGACCTGAACCCAACGGAAGACCATTGAGATGACTTAGAAGGTCGCACTTGCTTCAGTGACCAGCGTCCAAATTCACTAATGTTTTGTTCTGCCTCATCATCATCATCAGTTTTCTGCTATATTAGCAGGTCCTTTGCCTCTCCATTTTCTGCGACCCTTTGCTTCCTTCTTAAGGCTGATATATGTAGTACCGTCCATCACGTCATCCACTATCTGAAATCCTTCCTCGCTTCCTTTTCCCTTCTACATGACCTTCTAAAACTGTGTTCATCAGTCCGTCATTCTTCCTTAATATATGCCCAATCGAATTTCTTTTTCTTCTTTTTATTACATCTGGTAACTCTCTTTTCTCTCCCACTCTTCTCAGTACCTCTTCATTTTTTTACTCTGTCCATCCAACTTATTCTTTCCATCCTCCGCCATGTCTACTTCTCAAAAGCCTCCATTCTTTCTCTGTCTTTCTTCCTCAAAGTCCATGTTTCAACGCCATACGGAAGAACACTCCATACAAGACATTTTATTAGTCTCTTCCTTAGTTCTCTGTCCAGACCGCTGCAGAAAATTCTCTTTTGCTTATAAAATGCCTCTTTTGCCATTACTATCCTTGTTTTAATTTCTGTGGTGCACTTCCAGTCCGTGTCTATCCTGCTTCCGAGATAGTTAAAATATTGCACCTGTTCTAATATTTCTCCATTCATCATAATTTTTGTTTCTTTATTTCCTCCTAGTGCCAATACTTTTGTTTTCTTCGAGTTAATTTTCATTCCATATTTTTTTCCGTTATCTTCAGCGGTGTCCAACAAATCCTGTAATTCTTTTTCCCCTGTGGTGTTCTGCTTACTCATCTAATATAGGGTGCCTGGGGAAGCTAGACAATAATTCAAGCAAATCGTATTACTGGAGTTTATTACAAAATGAAATGAATACAATAGTTAACTTTGTGAGATACAGACGTGTTGCAAGCAAGGGGCAACAGACAAAAACAAGCAAACTCTTCAGTATATAGAATTCGTATTACAATTGAACCAATACAGTTTGTAAGTTGCTTCTGTTGCGTTCGTAGGTCGGCTCGACATCAACTCGGGCCGCGCTTAGGCAGTGCGGCGCTTATATTCTCTTCGTGTACATCTACATCTACATCATACTCCGCAAGCCACCTGATGGTGTATGGCGGAGGGTACTTTCGGTACCACTATCTGATCCCTCCAACCCTGTTCTACTCGCGAACAGTACGTGGGAAGAATGATTGTCGGTAAGCCTCTGTATTGGCTCTAATTTGTCGAATTTTCTCCTCGTGGTCATTATGTGAGATATATGTGTGTGTGTGTGTGTGTGTTGGGGGGGGGGGGGGGGAATAATATATTGTCCGACTCGTTCTGAAAAGTGCTGTTCCGAAATTTCAGTAGTAAATATCTCCGTGATGTACAACGCCTCTCTTGTAACGTCTGCCAGTGGAGTTTGTTTAACATCTCTGTAACGCTCTCTCGCCAGCTAAACCATCCCTAACGAAACACGCCGCTCTTCGTTAAATCTTCTCTCTCTCCTGCATCAGTCCTACCTGATAGGGATCCAAGATAGATGAACAATACTCAAGAATCGGGCGAACAAGCGCCTTAAAAGCCACTTCGCTCGTGGATGAGTTACATTTCCTTAAGATTCTTCCGATGAATTTGAGTCTGGTGTCTGCTTTTCCCACTATCTTTTTTATGTGGTCATTCCACTTAAGGTCGCTCTCGATAGTTACCCGTAGGTATTTTACGGCAGACGCTGTCTCCAGCTGTAGTCATTAATAGTGTAGCTGTACAGTAGTGGATTTCTTTTCCTATGTATGCACAATATGTTACATTTATTTACGTTCAGGGTCAACTGCCAGAGACTGCACCATTCATCAGTTCTCTGCAGGTCGTTCTGAAAATTCTTACTACTTTCGTATAGACAACTGCATCATCTGCGAATAGTCTTTAAACAACATCCGACGCTTTCTACTACATCATTTATATATATATATTGTAAACAGCAACGGTTCTATTACACTTCCGTGTGGTACTCCGGATATTACCTTTACATCCTCCGATTTAGTTCTGTTAAGAGCGACGTGCTTAGTTCTATCCGCAAGAAATTCTTGAATCCAATCGCAAGTCTGCTCCGATATTCCGTAGACTCGTATTTTTTTCATTAAATGGCAGTGCGGGACGGTGTCAAATGCCTTACTGAAATCAAAGAACACGGCATCAGCCTGAGAGCCGTTGTCCACTGCGCTGTGGATCTCATGTAAAGGCCGCTCCTGTCTCGGTGTCGTCCCAGAGAGGGGTCCGTCAGCGTACCATTGGCTGACGCCGTCTCACAGCCCCCTCTGCTGTAACGTTCCTGTCCGACGTGCGGCGCTTGAAGTTACACCGCAACAACTACCGTCTCTGGTTTCGGCTCTAGAGAAAGAACGGGCTGCTCTTTCTCCACAGATGCCTCATTAAAAGTCTCTCCAGCGGAGTTCATAAAGCCGAAGGATGAACACATCCCATATTAATGTCTACTAATAGGTGTCCGGGTGCTTTTGATCAGACAGTATCCCTCCATGGGGACGTTTAGCCGCAATACACCTGTCCACTCCAAGAAACCATCGCTTAGCACTGCGCAACATTTGGGACGAAGTAGTGGTACAGGATCCTCTTACGACACGCCTCACATCATCCAGCCTACTTGACATAGCCCCAGATGGCTCAAATGGTTCTGAGCACTATGGGACTTAACATCTGAGGTCATCAGTCCCCTAGAACTTAGAACTACTTAAACCTAACTAACCTAAGGACATCACATGCGAGGTGCATTCAAGTTCTAAGGCCGATTTTTTTTCTCCGGACTGGAAAGAGATAGAAACATGCGCACTGTTTTAAAATGAGGCCGCGTTCATTGTCAATACGTCCCAGAGATGGCAGCACCGTACGGCAGATGGAATTTTACCGCCAGCGGCGAGAATGAGAACTGTTTTAAATAAAATGGCGACGTTTTCCTTACTTGAACAGCGTGCAATCATTCGTTTTCTGAATTTGCGTGGTGTGAAACCCATTGAAATTCATCGACAGTTGAAGGAGACATGTGGTGATGGAGTTATGGATGTGTCGAAAGTGCGTTCGTGGGTGCAACAGTTTAATGAAGGCAGAACATCGTGTGACAACAAACCGAAACAACCTCGGGCTCGCACAAGCCGGTCTGACGACATGATCGAGAAAGTGGAGAGAATTGTTTTGGGGGATCGCCGAATGACTGTTGAACAGATCGCCTCCAGAGTTGGAATTTCTGTGGGTTCTGTGCACACAATCCTGCATGATGATTTGAAAATGCGAAAAGTGTCATCCAGGTGGGTGCCACGAATGCTGACGGACGACCACATGGCTGCCCGTGTGGCATGTTGCCAAGTAATGTTGACGCGCAACGACAGCATGAATGGGACTTTCTTTTCGTCGGTTGTGACAATGGATGAGATGTGGATGTCATTTTTCAATCCAGAAACAAAGCGCCAGTCAGCTCAATGGAAGCACACAGATTCACCGCCACCAAAAAAATTTCGGGTAACCGCCAGTGCTGGAAAAATGATGGTGTCCATGTTCTGGGACAGCGAGGGCGTAATCCTTACCCATTGCGTTCCAAAGGGCACTACGGTAACAGGTGCATCCTACGAAAATGTTTTGAAGAACAAATTCCTTCCTGCACTGCAACAAAAACGTCCGGGAAGGGCTGCACGTGTGCTGTTTCACCAAGACAACGCACCCGCACATCGAGCTAACGTTACGCAACAGTTTCTTCGTGATAACAAGTTTGACTTTATTCCTCATGCTCCCTACTCACCTGACCTCGCTCTTAGTGACTTTTGGCTTTTTCCAACAATGAAAGACACTCTCCGTGGCCACACATTCACCAGCCGTGCTGCTATTGCCTCAGCGATTTTCCAGTGGTCAAAAAGACTCCTGAAGAAGCCTTCGCCGCTGCCATGGAATCATGGCGTCAGCGTTGTGAAAAATGTGTACGTCTGCAGGGCGATTACGCCGAGAAGTAACGCCAGTTTCATCGATTTCGGGTGAGTAGTTAATTAGGAAAAAAATCGGAGGCCTTAGAACTTGAATGCACCTCGTACATCCATGCCCGAGGCAGGATTCGAACCTGCGACCGTAGCAGCAGCGCGGTTCCAGCTCCAGATTAGTACGAATTGCTGCGGTGTTACATGCGCCATCATACGAGGGCTGGCCAAGTGTTTGTAAATGTGTTACCAGATAAATTCGGAGCTTGGTGAGAGTACTGTCTTGCAGGAAACGCATAGGATTTCGCTGCTTCGACACGTCTTTCGGCTCCGTCCTCAGAACATTAACAAAGTTGCGCAAAGGAAGCACATGTCGGTTCCGCATACTCTTGCTGACTGAAAGAGGGAGTAACAGCCGGCGGGTGAAGGTGGAGAGGGGTGACGGAGAAGTGGTTATAGTAATTGCAGAGGCGTGAGGTGGACGACGTGAGGCAACGCTGCTGTTTCTGCCACTAAGCATCAAGGTCTGATCGCGTCAGCAACCTCTACCTACCAGCTTCAGATCACGTGGGAAACTGCGAGACTCTTTGTTATTCTCCTTTCCGTTCTTAACGAGACAAAACTAGGAGGAGGACCGACATTATGTTGAAGAACTACGAGAGATTTAAACATTACCCCTAATAATATTGTTAACTGAGATGCAAACCGTGATTTTATTTTAAGTAGCGATAAATATCACAGCACCCACATAATTTCTCCATCTGTGTGTATACTCCTCCAGACCCTGTACACGCCGTGGCAGAGGACTGTATGTACCGATTCTAGTTACTCCATTACCTTTTCCATTCCTGTACACTACCTTCTCTTCCGCCGTCAATAATGTGCTCGTTCCATTTCGTATCACTTTCCAATGTCTAAATACTTAATCGGCGTGACTGTGTTAAGGAGCACACTATTAATGCTGTACCCGAGTATTACATGATTATTTTTACTACTCATCTGCATTAAATTACATTTTTTTTACATTCAGAAGTAGCTGCCATTCGTCACACTAACTAGAACTCTTGTCTAACAAGGGAACCTACCCATCGCACCCCCCTCAGATTTAGTTATAAGTTGGCACAGTGGACAGGCCTTGAAAAACTGAACACAGATCAGTCGAGAAAACAGGAAGAAGTTGTGTGGAACTATGAAAAAAATAAGCAAAATATACAAACTGAGTAGTCCATGCGCTGTTTAGACAACATCAAGGATAGTGTGAGTTCAGGAGCGCCGTGGTCCTGTGCTTAGCGTGAGCAGCTGCGGAACTAGAGGACCTTGGTTCAAGTCTTCCCACAAGTGAAAAGTTTACTTTTTTTTATTTTCGCAAAGTTATGATCTGTTCTTTCGTTCATTGACGTCTCTGTTCACTGTGATAATTTAGTGTCTGTGTTTTGCGACCGCATCGCAAAACCCCACGGAATACATCTCACGTATTTAATGCACTCTCGTCGAAAGTAGCGAACAGTCAACTGCCAGCCAGGGAACCTCGTTAGCAGGATTACTCTCTCTTCCGTGCGCTGTAGCCGACTGACGTCATGTGTTTCGATGTTTGTTTAGTTGTAGCGTCCCCATACTACGGCGCAGTTACCTCGCATCGGACGGACGGACGGACAGATAATAACTGTCTGAAAATAAAAAATTAAAATTTTCACTCGAGGGAAGACTTGAACCAAGGACCTTTAGTTACGCAGCTGCTCACGCTAACCACTGGACCACGGCGCTCGGGGGCTCACATTTTCCTTCATGTTGCCTATTTTACGCATGGACTACTCAGTTTGTATATTTTGCTTATTTTTTTCATAGTTCCACACGACTTCTTCCTGTTTTCTCGACTGATCTGTGTTCAGTTTTTCAAGGCCTATCCACTGTGCTAACTTATAACTAAATCTAAGGGGGGTGCGATGGGGAGGTTCCCTTGTAAGTCACTCATACAGTCACTAAACGAGGACATCTTTCCATACATCTCAGCATCATCAGCAAATAGTCGCAGATTGCTGCCCACCCTGTCCGCCAGATCGTTTCTACATCTACATAATTACTCTACAATTTACATTTGAGTGCCTGGCAGAGGTATCATCGAACTACCTTCAAGCTATCTCTCTACCGTTCCACTCTCGAACAGCGCGCGGGAAAAACGAACACTTGAATCTTTCCGTTCGAGCCCTGGTTTCTCCTATTTTACTATGATGATCATCCCTCCACCCCCTTCCCACTGTGTAGGTGGGCGCCAGCAAAATATTTTCACACTCTCAGGAGGAAGTTAAAAAAATGTTTAGATGTGTGTGAAATCTTATGGGACTTAACTGCTAAGGTCATCAGTCCCTAAGCTTACACACTACTTAACCTAAATTGTCCTAAGGACATACACACACACCCATGCCCGAGGGAGGACTCGAACCTCCGCCGGGACTAGCCGCACAGTCCATGACTGCAGCGCCTTAGACCGCCCGGGGAGAAAGTTAGTTGGTGTTGATTTCATGAGAAGATCCTGCCGCAACGAAAAACGCCTACGGTTTAAATATTGCTACCACAGTTCACGTATCATATCCGTCAATACAAAATGAGCGATAATACAAAACGAGCTACTCTTCTTTTAGCTTTTTGGATGTCCTCCGTCAATTCTATCAAATGCGGATCCCACACAGCACAGCAATACTCCAAAAGAGGGTGGACGAGCAAACTGGAAGGAGCTTCTTTAGTAGACATGTTGCATTTCCTAAATGTTATGCCAATAAATCCCAGTCTTTGGTTTACTTTCCCCATAAGATTATCTAAATAATCGTTACAACCTAAGTTATTCATAACTGTAATCACTCAGTATTTGGTTGAGCTTACAGACTTTACATTTGTCTGACTTATCGTGTGACCGAAATTTTGCAGATTTCTTTTAGTAGTCATGAGGATGACTCCAGTTTTCTTTATTTAGAATCAATTGACACTCTTCGCACCATAGAGATATCTTGTCTATATCGTTTTGCAAATAGTTTTGACGCTCTGAGGACTTTATTAAACGGCAAACGTCAGTATCATCTGCAAACAGTCTAAGAGGGCTGCTCAGATTGTCTCCTAAATCGTTTATGTTGTGGGTTGGCAGGAGAGCCAACAGCGGTATGAGAGGAAGCCGAAAGGCACGCGTTTTAGCTCACGCAGTCTGGCGGGAGGTCTGTAACAGGACAATTTGACTGTAGAAAAAACTAACGTAGCTGGTGGAATACTTAACTTTAATCCATTAATGGTGAACGTCGCTCTTGACGGTACATGTTTTACAGCATCAATAGTAACTGGTAATGGCGCCTTGCTAGGTCGTAGCAAATGACGTAGCTGAAAGCTATGCTAACTATCGTCTCGGCAAATGAGAGCGTATTTTGTCAGTGAACCATCGCTAGCAAAGTCGGTTATACAACTGGGGCGAGTGCTAGGAAGTCTCTCTAGACCTGCCGTGTGGCGGCGCTCGGTCTGCAATCACTGATAGTGGCGACACGCGGGTCCGACGTATACTAACGGACCGCGGCCGATTTAAAGGCTAACACCTAGCAAGTGTGGTGTCTGGCGGTGACACCACATTTTATATAGATCAGGAACAGCATAGGGCCTATATAACACTTTCTCGGGGAACGCCGTATATCATTTCTATTTCACTGCATGATTTTCCGTCTGTTACTCCGTGCTCGACCTTCGTGACACGACATCACGAATCCACTCGCACAACTGAGGTGACACTGCACAGGCATGTGATTTGATTAGATTTATGCGTAAAGAGAATAACAACGCTCCTATCACGCTTCCCTGGAGCTTTCCTCATCATACTCTTATCTCTGACGAACACTCCCAGTCGAGGACAACGTACTGGGATCTATTACTTAAGAAGTCTCGAACCATTCACTTATCTGGGAACCCAGTTAACAGTTTGCAGTGAGGTACCGTGTCAAATGCTTTCCTGAAATCCAGAAATTTGCCTGCTGCCCTTGACCGACGGTTCCCAGTACATCATGTCAGAAAAGGACAAGCTGAGTTTCGCAGAAGCGAAATGTATATTGATTTGTGGACAGAAGCTTTACCGTCTCAAGGAAATTTGTTATATTGACACGCAGAATATGTGCAACAATTCCGCCGAAAACCGACGTTGAGGATATTTGTCCGTGATTTTGTGACTCCGTTCTTTTACCCCTCATATATACAGGGGGTCACCTGTGCTTTTCTCCAGTCGCTTGGGATTGTCAGTATTGCCTCGCGTCTTTCTACATTTCTCTGGATACCTGACTGATCTTTCCATTCATCTGTAAATAACTAGTGTCATTACTATGCAACCACAAGTTAGTAAACTGATAGTTTGCTAGTATTCACACCTGTCAGCACTCGCCGTCTTCTGAATTGAAATTATTACATTCTGTCTTAAGCCTGAGGGTATTTCACCTGTCTCCTATATCTTGCCCACCAAGTGGAATACTTTTGTCGTGATTGGCTCTCACGAGAATCTCAGATATTATGAGGGAGGAAAAACAGTGGGAGTTCCGAAAAACAAGCGAGCCTCGAAGGGCGTAGCCGCCTCCGGGATTCGAACTCTGGTATAAATAGCCGCGTTGCACCACAGTCTGGCTGGATTCAAGGCAGCGAGTATGCATAACATGTCTAGGGCTGTTGATATTTTTAAAAATATCAGAAATCCAGTATATCGATATTTAAAATACATCATTATCGTCTCTCGATATCTGGACAAAGAGTGTCGAGATATCGATATATGGCCGGAATAATATCGACGTACCTGCCTATAAAAATATCGGGTGCACATTGTAAATACACTGCCAGTTTTAGAGCTGCATACTTTTATATTGATTTATTATTAGATATCTGTACATCACAAACTAGCAGCCTGCCTATTCCCCTTAGAGCAAGTATTTAAAGGAAAACAATGCACGTTCACGCTTGACGATAACCGCTTTGGTATGTGCCGGCCGAAGTGGCCGAGCGGTTCTAGGCGCTTCAGTCTGGAACCGCGTGACCACTACGGTCGCAGGTTTGAATCCTGCCTCGGGCATGGATGTGTGTGATGTCCATAGGTTAGTTAGGTTTAAGTAGTTGTAAGTTCTAGGGGACTGATGACCTCAGATGTTAAGTCCCATAGTGCTCAGAGCCATTTGAACCATTTAACTGTTTGTAAGTGGGTCCGTCGCTAGGTTTCGTCACACATAGGGTTTTTCCGGAACACTGCATGTCGACTTCCCTATTTTTTTTTTCATTTCTGCCAGCGCCAGTTGTGATGTCAAAATTAAGTACTGAAGCTAAATGTTGCAGTTTCCGTTTGTAGCCCCAAACGCCGATTACGTCAGCATTCCCTCTCACACGTCTCCGTCCATCGTAAAGACCAATCTTGTCATTTCGATTTTGTTCATCATTATCAGCAACGGTTTTTGTAGAATGTCACTGTGAAGCAACAGCACACTAGTTGCATTAAAAACTGTTTTTTAACGCAACTGATGTGCTGCTTCTTCACATGGAAAATCGTGTTATTCCATTCTCACCGCCACCCCCCAGTGCAATCGATGTTCTTCTTTTCTGCCACAGATACTTGCTTCGCTTAGCCAGAGAGAAAAATCGGACGCGATGAAAGCTGAAAAAGTAGTAAGACTCCTTCACACAGTGAAAGTAAAATTATGTTCTACATCAACCTCAAAAGAACAACTTTAAATATTTACCAAAAATTGTAAAAAAATATAATATAAAATAAAAATAACCGCACACTATATTGTTATTTAAATATCGACATACCCGTAGAAAAAAATATCGCCTATATACATATCGATACTTTTTGGAAAAATATAGATATATCGATATTTTTATCAGCAGCCCTAATAACAACACAGCTCGCTTTACCTGAAGAAGAGGACTGGTCACTCGTGGGAATATTGTGCATGAAATGAAACCAACAAAGCACGTAATTATGCTCTGATGTAACGGGGCGTGTGTTGGAGTGCAGAATGCGCCCGCCCCCAGTTGTCGCTGGGTGGCTCCACGAACCGGCGTGTACGTGCCCGGCCTCCAGAGGCGATGTGTCGCCTGGGAGAGTCACGTGGGAGTCTGGACACGCCGCGCTCCAGTGGCCACCGCGCCACTCCAGCAGAATGCCAAGGTGGCCGACTCTCCGGGGCACGCTGCCAGCTCCTTAGACTCCAGAGCTCCTGCGGTCTCTGCCCAAGGTGCGGTGTAACTCTCGCTAGGACCCTCCTGACATTACATTCCGTCCGCGGTGGCTGTGAGAGTGCTCGAGAGTGACTGATAGTAAGTTCATTGACAAACAGACTGCTGCCCATTAAAACTGCAACACTAGGATAGGTAGCAAATAATTAAAATTGAAGTCGTTGTGCGTATACAGCATTGGAGCAAAAGTACAGGTTGCATTTGTAGGTGCTTTAAGGGAATGCAAAGCTGTCATCTTCGGCAGTTACAACGAATCTAATTCCACTGGACGCTGAGTCAAACTAAACTTGTATGTCATTCGAAGCTCTTTTCGTCAACAACAGTGGCTGGCTAATGGTGTCGATCCCATCCCTCAGCAACCCGTGACGATGTTCTCAACAGGTCAGAGGCATGGCGAACGTGTCGGACAGGACACTCGTCTAACAATGTATCGATGTACATGAGGGAAGCGCCTTGCTTTCTCTTATTAACGAATAACGTCTCGGACGCCTCGAAACGGGGCGCAGCCACGGACCTCAACACATCAGAAGTGTAATGGCTGCTGTCCAAATCACCAGTTGTGCGAACGAGATGTGATCGCGAACTGTACCTAACGGCATGCCAGATGCTGCACCCGTACGATACAATCTTCATTAGACATTCTGCAGAAATTTTCCAACTTTCCAGATTGCTCTGTTAGCAAGACTCCCGTTAAGGTTGTGCCATTAGAACAACTGCAGTTCTCATGTACATAAAGAAGTAAGTTAAATAATAAAGTTAAGTTTGCAAAAGGAGGTTATGAGTATAATTTTGCTTTCAATTAATCAACACTTTTGTTTTTCGGCTTTAATTAGGTGACGCCGTGCACTGTCTTCTTTTCTCTCGGGTTCTTCTCCTTCTTTAACGTATTGCCACAAGCTAGCACCATAAAAGCATATCCAGTAATTACGAGTGCCGAGCCGCTTTTCATTCCGCAGAGCTGCTGAACAGCGAGAATTTGTTGTTCGTCTAGTTCAAAAAATGGTTCAAATGGCTCTGAGCACTATGGGACTTAACTTCTGAGGTCATTAGTCCCCTAGAACTTAGAACTACTTAAACCTAACTAACCTAAGGATATCACACACATCCATGCCCGAGGCAGGATTCGAACCTACGACCGTAGCGGTCGCGCGGTTCCAGACTGTAGCGCCTAGAACCGTTCGGCCACTCCGGCCGGCTGTTCGTCTAGTGACTCAGTGTACGGTGAAATGCGCTTGTCTGATTCAAGGCGCTCCTCTACATCTAGGAGAGCACCTCGCGTGTTCGGCGTTCGGCAGCCAAGGGCTCAACGCACGCCGAATGCTACAGGTTTAGTGCCACCTTAAAAAGTCTCCCTGGCGAAGGTGGTCTCTAGCGCTTTGACTTAATTGTCGTTTCCACACTGTAAACACTGTCTGTAGTCTTTGAAATGCAGTGGATGCCACGCGAATGCAGACGAGTTTCCCGTTGCGGGCTCTCGTTTCTGACGGACTGCCGTCCGGCGCTAGATAATGGGCATGACGCTCCGACGCGCAGCGTGTTGTGGTGTGGTACAGACTTACCGCCCGAGCTGTCGTCGGCAGCTGCAGGCAGGCAGCAGACGCTGGTGCTGAGCCTGAGCCGGCCCGAATGTCTAATGGGGCGGAAAACGACGGAGAGCGGGGGCGGCCGCATTAGACGGCGGCAGGCGTCACGGCGTCAAGGCGCGCGAGTAAACAGCGGAACAGCCGCGGCAGGCGGAGCTGCGTCTCCTAGCAACCGGCTGCGTGCGGCGGCGTCGCCAGCAGTTATTCGCCGGACGCTTGTTTGACACCAGTCGTCTCACAGAGGTACGGCTGCAACAGCCCCTGCTGAACCTGTTTCTGTGGGTCAGCAGATATAGACAGCCTGAAGTTCTACTTGAGAGGCCGCAAGCGTCGACCTGGTAGGTTTGCACGACGTTTATTTTGTGTTCACCAACCAAGTTTGGCGCCCAAAATAAAATTAGCAGGGTGTGAACTCCTACCACAGAAATCAGTTGCTGAATTCAGATGGAGTGCTCTCACGCTGAAACTGTCTGATCTCGGGGAACAGTAGAACTAAAACACAAGTAATGTGGGCAACGCAATAAGAAACAATTAATAATCATTTCTTAAAATAATAGACAAACAAATAGACACTTAACTTTGTTTGATGAGAAGGCATGGCACTGATGCAAAAGTTCTGAACAGTCATCTAAGTTAACTCAGCAAACGACGGGTAATCTATCAGTAGTTCAGTCTGGACAGCTGTCAGTAACAGTACGTTGGTTCAGGCTCGGTTAATAGATAAACACCGTGACATTCGGCGATCATTGTGGCAGTGTGACGATACGTGTTGATAACTGGTGGTGACACATTGATAACAGCAACTGGAACTGTGACTACTGCCAGAGTGAATAAGTTTCGCTGGAAGAATGTTTACCTGCGACCTACGTATTTGGCTGATGGTGGGTGGACCCAGCAACGGCTAACCTTTACTTTTCCAAAATACGGAGTTGTGATGATTAACAGCTGAAAAATACAATGTCTAGGACTTTCATGTTATGCCCATATTTCAGGAAGCGGTCACTGCATCGATATTGCTAAGGTGGTAGCACCTACGCAGTTTCGGGACGGGCAGTAGACAGTGTTGAACAAAATCATGAGGAGGAGGGATGCAGGTTAGGGAGGATGGATACTATATGGTACAGGCAACCTCCTCGTATGCGAGTGCCAGTAAATTTCAAATTAAACTTTGCTGTTTTTTAATTACAAAATGGTAGTTTTCGATTAGTTTTGCTTCTTCTTATGCACTTGGTGTTATTCACCAAAACTTTGTACAGTAGCGATTGTGTTTTTCTTATGTAACAATCATTATAAACCTAAAAAAAATACACTACAACTCAAAATATTTTCCTAGCAGCAAACATCAACAAACACTGTAAGTCGAAAAAAAGAAGAGACATACCACGAAGGATATACACAAACTAGTCACAAATTGATATTCATATAGGTATCGACGGAAAATGCAAACTTTGATGATCCAGTGGATGAGCTGAAATACTAAACACCTTTTTCCAAAGCTGTTTCGCAGAGGAAGACCGCACTGCAGTTCCTTCTCTAAATCCTCGCACAAACCAAAAAATGGCTGACATCGAAATAAGTGTCCAAGGAATAGAAAAGCAACTGGAATCACTCAACAGAGGAAAGTCCACTGGACCTGACGGGATACCAATTCGATTCTACAAAGAGTACGCGAAAGAACTTGCCCCCCTTCTAACAGCCGTGTACCGCAAGTCTCTAGAGGAACGGAAGGTTCCAAATGATTGGAAAAGAGCACAGGTAGTTCCAGTCTTCAAGAAGGGTCGTCGAGCAGATGCGCAAAACTATAGACCTATATCTCTGACGTCGATCTGTTGTAGAATTTTAGAACATGTTTTCTGCTCGAGTATCATGTCGTTTTTCGAAACCCAGAATCTACTATGTAGGAATCAACATGGATTCCGGAAACAGCGATCGTGTGAGACCCAACTCGCTTTATTTGTTCATGAGACTCAGAAAATATTAGATACAGGCTCCCAGGTAGATGCCATTTTCCTTGACTTCGGAAGGCGTTCGATACAGTTCCGCACTGTCGCCTGATAAACAAAGTAAGAGCCTACGGAATATCAGACCAGCTGTGTGGCTGGATTGAAGAATTTTTAGCAAACAGAACACAGCATGTTGTTATCAATGGAGAGACGTCTACAGACGTTAAAGTAACCTCTGGCGTGCCACAGGGGAGTGTTATGGGACCATTGCTTTTCACAGTATATATAAAGGACCTAGTAGATACTGTCGGAAGTTCCATGCGGCTTTTCACGGATGATGCTGTAGTATACAGAGAAGTTGCAGCATTAGAAAATTGTAGCGAAATACAGGAAGATCTGCAGCGGATAGGCACTTGGTGCAGGGAGTGGCAACTGACCCTTAACATAGACAAATGTAATGTATTGCGAATACATAGAAAGAAGGATCCTTTATTGTATGATTATATGATAGCGGAACAAACACTGGTAGCAGTTACTTCTGTAAAATATCGGGGAGTATGCGTGCGGAACGATTTGAAGTGGAATGATCATATAAAATTAATTGTTGGTAAGGCGGGTACCAGGTTGAGATTCATTGGGAGAGTCCTTAGAAAATGTAGTCCATCAACAATGGAGGTGGCTTACAAAACACTCATTCGACCTATACTTGAGTATTGCTCATCAGTGTGGGATCCGTACCAGGTCGGGTTGACGGAGGAGATAGAGAAGATCCAAAGAAGAGCGGCGCGTTTCGTCACAGGGTTATTTGGTAACCGTGATAGCGTTACGGAGATGTTTAACAAACTCAAGTGGCAGACTCTGCAAGAGAGGCGCTCTGCATCGCGGTGTAGCTTGCTCGTCAGGTTTCGAGAGGGTGCGTTTCTGGATTAGGTATCGAATATATTGCTTCCCCCTACTTATACCTCCCGAGGAGATCACGAATGTAAAATTAGAGAGATTAGAGGGCGCACGGAGGCTTTCAGACAGTCGTTCTTCCCGCGAACCATACGCGACTGGAACAGGAAAGGGAGGTAATGACAGTGGCACGTAAAGTGCCCTCCGCCACACACCGTTGGGTGGCTTGCGGAGTATAAATGTAGATGTAGATGTAGATACGCCAAGTCCCTTTGCATTGGTGTCGGCTACATTCATCCTCGAAGCTCACTGACCCCGCTTCCAACTGAGCCCCAATGACCACTGAAGACGTATCTGGAGACACCCTGGACGGCAGTAGGATACCAAGCAGACTGCCGCCTGCTGAGTCAGGACTGATGATGTGGGGGTGGCATTTCTTTTCCTAGCAGAACCCTTTTGGTTGTCATTCGTGACAGCTTTACAGCACAGCGGTACGTCGACGGAATTCCACGTCCCGGTTTATTGCTCTTCACGGCAATCCATCTTGGGCTTACGCTTCAGCAAGAAAATGTCCGCCCGCACACGGCGAGAGTTTGTATTTCTTGTTTGCCAAACAGTACCTTGTCCAGTGACGTCGCTCGGTCTCTCCACAACTGAGAACGTTTGGAGTATAACGTACAGAGCCCACTAACCAACTCGG
This sequence comes from Schistocerca piceifrons, assembly GCF_021461385.2. NCBI lineage: Eukaryota > Metazoa > Arthropoda > Insecta > Orthoptera > Acrididae > Schistocerca > Schistocerca piceifrons. The sequence goes on from NC_060144.1 coordinate 504,144,630, forward strand.
CGTTTTGACGATCTAATTCTCCAGTTGGACATAATTTATCACAATATCCGTCAGTAGGACATGCAATAACTCTGTCGATCAACCCAAGAAGAGTAACTGCTTGTATGAAGATCAGAGGTGGACCAACGCGTTATTGACTTGCTCATGTTGTGAAGCTCTTTCTCTTGAATAAATCCAATGTTTGTGAAATTGTAATCATTTGTTTGTCTGTACGTGTAAATCATACCGATTTCCTACCAATTGAGATAATTCCTTCGTGGTGCGTCGTCGTTTTTTTTAAATTTATTTCCAAATACGCCTGATCCACACAAACATTGGTTCCACTATACTTTATTAAAATCTTTAGCAGCGCAGTACACAGTTACTCTTGCATCTCGGTGAAGATGAAATGAACTTAATCAGCAACCAACCAGGGATTATTTTCAAACTACTGGCGAACAAAAAAATATTCAGAAAAACAATCAAACGATGATGGCACACAGTATGCCAAACAGATTTCTCGAAAATACAGGTCGAAGTACATCTAAATGCATATACAAAGGGCGTTCAAAAAGTTTTGAACAGTCGTCTCTAATTTTTTTATTTTTTGCAGGAGGATAATGAAATTTTTTGTGAACATACTTGGAACATTTAGCTATACATTGAGCCTACTCAATGTAGCCTCCGTCAGCTGTGACGCATCTGGCCCAACGTTCTTTCCATGGTATAAATGCACTTTGGTAAAATTCTGGGGATTGACTTTTACATCATAGCTTGACACAGGAAATAAGGTCTTTCTCACTATCAAATGTTTTACCGCGCAGGTGGGCCTTCAGACGACCAAAGAGGTAAAAATGATCCTGGGTAATGACACCCTCAAAACACTGTTTCCAGTCTTCAGTAGAGCTCTTCATGAGACCCTCGCACACATTCTTCCTCATCGTTTCCATTTCTCTTGTCAATAATCTAGGCACCCAACGTGCGCAGATTTTTCTGTACCCTAGTGACTGTACCAGTGATACCACACTACCCAGTGACAGAAGAGTCATATCAGAAAGCTGTCCTGTCGTCACACATCTGTCATTTTTGATGATTTGATCAATGATCTCCTTATTCACATCTCTCACTGCCGTCAATGGTCTACCGCATCGTGGATTGTCCAGTTGAGAGAAATCACCTTTAAACCTCTGCAACCACCGCTGGATACTGCTGCGATCCACTGTGTCCTCCCCATAAACAGGGAGCAACTTCCTGTGAATTGATGTCGCAGTCATCGCCAGTGTTGAAGAGGAACTCCATAACCGCCTCTTGTCGTAACCTGACATCTACTTCACGGCCCATTCTGGCTCACCTGTAAAAAAAAAGAAAATACTTTTATATACCAACTTATAGCTAAATGTTCCAAATATGTTCACAAAAAATTTCATTCTCCTCCTGCAAAAAATAAAAAAATTAGAGACGACTGTGCAAAACGTTTTGAACGCCCTTTGTACATTTGTTCGGACCTCTTCTGCTGACGACTGGACAGAGGTTTACGGTGCTGTTATCCTGTTATCATGTAATCACGTTCCACTCATGTTATACTGCTGAACTCTTGTTCGATGACTCTTTCCATTTCCACAGAAATTGCGTGTAGTTCCTTTTTTGAAAAAAAAAATTAATTCACTGTAGTAATTTGGCAGCTAAATTACTTGTGTTCGTGAAAAAATTCACAATATTGTTTGATATAACTTTCCGAAAACCTCAACTCTATATGTTTACTCATTTCGGATATATTTGCGGTGACTTATCTTAGCTGCCTGACTCCCGTATGTTGCATCCGACTTGATGCGACAAGGTACCAGCGAAAGGCGTCCTTTGGCTAGAAATACCACAATAACCTTCCTAATAACTACAATAGAATCAGCGAAAGAAGAACCCTGGCAGCTGACAGCGCTGTTGCCAGCTTTCAGCCAAGAAGCGCAAACGACTGCAGGCGGAAACAATTGAGCTGCGACAAAACTGAGGCGTTGCCATAGATACGTCTACAAAATCGCTTTACGTGACTGGTAGAGGTTGAAGCGCGAAGCAACCATGCCAAGCCCGTTACAGTTGCCAGTGATCTCTTTTCGCCGACTCAACTACATGCCTACATATGGTTTGTCAAACAGAATCATAGGGTCACTACGAGGTAACGCAGGTGTAAGATATTTACGTGTTGTGTTTCAATTTATTAACAACATTTGTTAGTCCAACAGACATTTTCAGAATCAAAAGAACAGAAATAGATAAAAGTTGTCGTGTCAGACTGGTTATAATCATACCAGTTCTATTAGTAAATTAGCTGGTTTAGACCAGTCTTCGAAAAATTTTGCATACATTCCTTTGCTTTCGATTCTGAAAATAGCTGTTAGCATTAAGTGTTTTTTAGAGTTATTAACAGATTGCAATCCAAACTATACTGTTGTGTACATTCTAGTATGATAACGGATATATACTTCAAGTCCATAGCTTTCCTCCGCAAATGTATTTTGTAATTTTTCGTTGGTTTTGACCGGTGTGTCCTTGCAATTATTAGAGGAACAGACAACAAAATAGCAAATATACTTTAATACATCGCCAGCTCAAAGGGATGATAGCATAACTATGAACAATGTAACATTCCAGGAGAGCAGCAAAATGCAATCGCACAAGAAATTTGGTAGCTGAAGGATAACGACGTATTTACACCAATTCTGAGAGTTCCTGCAGTCACATTGGTGCGACCGGTATTCACTGACCTTGTTATGTATTTAGCTTAAAATGCCCCAGTTATGCAAATGCCTCGTTATCCTTTTTGAGCGACAGTATAATAAGACATATTATGATAATTTTGCTGCTATCTTTAACACTTCTAGCCAACGTTTGCTAACCATGTTTAAATTATTTCAGTACACATATCTGCCTCATAGTTCTTTCTCATAGCAGAAATTTAGTTTTTTGTACAAAGTTTGCCTGCTTTACAGTAGTTTTTTATGCTCTGATCAAAATGGGCATGAAGTAATCATTAAGGTATTATTAGTTTGTTCGTGATATGTAAAAATTACAATAGTTCTTCAGAGTATAAGTTCCTTTTCGTGATTTCTCATGTATGAATTCTTCGGCAATATTATTTGTTTTATTTCAAGTAACTTTGGGCAATGGTCCATACAACTAGCTACAAAATTCAGAAACATGACACGTGACTGAATCGAAGTTACTTATACATAGGACGTGAGAATACTTCAGTGAATACAATTTACATTCGTACACATTATTGTCATGATTAGAAAGACATTCAACCATGGTTCATTGAAAATTAAGCTTCTCCATAAATGAGTCAGATTAAATAACCCAGAGATAAATTCAAGACACCTTTTTAAACGAAAATGAATTTGTAAGTATATTTACAGGTTTGCTTCTACAGAGAACGTAGAACTAGTAGAAGTGATAAGTAATCAACAATTTTGAGTGGTCTGTGTTGCATTTTCGTGTTTACTCTTCTCTGTTACTTTATCGGAAGTTTTATACAATTACTAATAATAAGGCCTTATGTGTACTCTTCTGTGTTTTTATGTGAAATGCGATAATGTAGATATTGCATCGTCATTGATTTTTTTTGAAGGAATGATATTTATAACTAAATGTGGTAAATTATCTGTAACAATTTTCCTGCTTAGTGTCACAGTTGAAAATTATTTATTGAACGACAAGAAATCTTCTGTTGCGCATACAGGTTGAGTCACTAACTATTGTCACCAAGAATAACTCCGAAAGTATGATAGTCGCTGAAAAGTTTGTCCGACAGATGTTGTATAGACAATGGGGGCCATAACATGACGTTGATTTTTTTGTTGCTAGGTGGGATCGCGTCAGAGATATGAAGGTCAACTTTGTTTCTTTTAAATGAGATGCTATAATTTGGTACTTTTTTTCTGATAGTGGCTATCGAGACGAATCCAGTGATGTGTAACAGTAAGGTCTTTGAAGATCAACGAAGGTCGAAAAGGTGGCATGAACGTCCATTTACTGAAGGTGTTTGAAGTGATGACCATTCGTATCATATTATGGTCCCGTTTTCCCATGCAATTTTCGCCCCACAAACTTTTCAGCTACTATCATATTTTCAGAGTTATTCTTGGTGGCAATAGTTAGTGACTCACCCTGTATATCATGTTTTCATTCGTAGCTGAATTAATAATAATCCGTTATAAATGACATAGCAACAAAGAAAAATTGGTTTGAGACAGTGGCTGCTAGTAAAGCAAAACATGACATCTTGAAAAAAATAACAGATTCATGAATTGAAGCAAGTTAGAATTTCAGTTTCGAAAACTGGGTTAAATTACTTTGATGGAATAAAATAACTACCCTGATTCACTTCCGCCACACATGTTTCAGCATGTTCTGTGCTGCATTCATTGGGTTATCATTTTTTTTCAGGAGTTGTGAAACCATAACTGATTTTGGAAATGTTCCTGCAAACGACTTCGTATACAAATAATGCTTATAATGCTTTAATGTCATGTGCATACAGACAGAGAAACTAGAACCAGTAAATAAATGTCGTGTGACTAGGGTCTCCCGTCGGGTAGACCGTTCGCCGGGTGCAAGTCTTTCGATTTGACGCCACTTCGGCAACTTGTGCGTCGATGGGGATGAAATGATGATGATTAGGACAACACAACACCCAGTCCCTGAGCGGAGAAAATCTCCGGCCCAGCCGGGAATCGAACCCGGGCCCTTAGGATTGACATTCTGTCGCGCTGACCGAACACGCTGAGTTACCGTGCCGGCGCCTCTCAGCTACCGGGGGCGGACACTAAAACCAGTAGATATCGGGCATAAAATTAGTAATATCGTACAGTAAAATATGTAGCGTATTTTGATCGATTTTAAGAAACCAAAAATGCTTTGTTGTCACTGACAAAAAGTCTTTCGCAGTTAATGTATCAGGAAGTTTTATAAAAGCGTATACCCCCTACCCCTAGGAGAGAGAGAAATTCATTCCGATTATAGATCTATCATTTTCAACGTGGAACTAATGAGTATGCGGCAGCAAGGCGCCTCTGTTCTGGGTTAGTATAACAGAGAGATTGACGGTTAATGGCTTACAGGACAACTACCGTAGCAATAACCGATTAGACAGTGAGCTTGGCCAAATCTTCTGTTGTGTTCGCCGTTATGATGCCCCTCTGCTAGCTCGGTCGCCAGTTGCCACAGCTTCAGTGAACACTTTCTGCCGGTAACGTAACAATTGCCATTCGTTTTCATTAATCGTATTGTTTCTCTGCGCAGCGTGTTGATTTTACGCTACAGAATGTCTTAAACCAGTTGGGAAAGTACGTAGATAACTGATAAGACTATCATTACTCTACTAAGTTCTGCACGTTAACCCTTCCATGATTAAAATTTATCATTCATATATTTGAAAAAAAAAGTCAAAAACTGTCTTCCTTTGTCACAAATAATTCACTTCCCCTACCACACAATTTTTAAGTTAACTGATTTTGAAAATCGGTGAAGTGCGACGTACGCGTCCCATGAACCTAACTAAGGATTTTCAGAGTTAAATTTTAAAATGATTTTATCAGGACTGGCTATTAATATGATTTGCTTGAATTGTTGTATAGCATTCCTAGAGCGCATCATCCGAAGGGACCCTATACGACACGAGTGGGCAGGACCCCCCCCCCCCCTCCCCCAGTTAACATCACGAGATCGGCAACTACGACTGAAATGGGCACCTGACGTTTGGCACTGGACGTTGGCGCAGTGGCAGAGCGTTGCATGGTCTGATGAACCCCGATACGTTCTTCGTCAAGCCGATGTGAGGGCGCGAATCTGTCGCCTTCCAAGGGAACAGCTCCTTGACACCTGTACTGCGAGATGGAGACAAGCTGGCGACGGCTCCATTATGTTCTGGGAAACATTCGCGTGGGCATCCAGCGTTCCAGTGGAGCTCGTACAACGACACTATGACGGCCAATGTGTATCGTACACTGGTTGCAGACCACGTACACCCCTTCGTGACGATAATGCTCTCCGACAGCAGTGATATTTTTCAACAAGATAACGCACCATGTCACAAGGCCAGCAGTGTGGTGGAGTGGTTCGAGGAACACAGTGCCGAGTTCCAGTTGATGTGCTGGCCCGTTAACCCGCCATATCTGAACCCGATCGAAGACATCTGAGATGTGATTTAATGTGGCCTCAGAGCTCTTCGTCCCCCTCCCCGGAACTTACGGGAATTTGTTGACTTGTGTGTGCAGCTGTGCCAGCTGCCTCCAGCTACCTATCAGGGCCTCACTTATTCCGTGCCACAACGTATCCCCGCTGTTATCCGTCCAAAGGTGGACATACAGGCTGTTAGGTAAGTGGCCATAATGATCTAGCTGATCAGTGTAGGTGTCCCAACACTCAAAGCTACATTTATATTAGTGGAACATATATGACCCAACAACCACGAAAGACTTAACGGACACCGTGTCCATGTGCCCATAACGGAAACACACAACTCTTGCTGCGGCACCTGTATTCTCTTGCGCAGAGAAACCTAAACCGGCAACGTCGCCTCTTCCAGGCTCGACTGCTAGTCACTTTCTTACTTCGATCTAGATGTAATGGAGCTTGGGGATGACCCGCCCACAGTGCGACAGTGCGTAAGCGACAGAGCTTTTGTCTGCTTCTTCGAGTCGAGCGCGTATCGGCCTTGGTCATCCTGGGTATTCCCGGTGAGCAACGCAGTGCAAATTTTTCACCTACCGGTTAACGCGCAAGTTAAGAAGCCTGCTAACTAATTCCCAGAAAGCTTGGCAGCTAAGTCAGTCCGTGTTGCTGGCAACGGAAAGCCATGTTCGAGTTTTCTACCGGTACAACAAGGCCATTCTCCGGAGCGCTCTGTATAAAAAACCAACTTTCTACCCCTCTTGTCCTTGGTGAAATTGTTGACACCATTTCGCTACAGAAGGATACGTCACAGCGTTTGGTCCATAGGCTGCACAAAATTTTACCTTGAATCTGAGTGCTTTTAGATTATTGCCCCCAAGAATCGTAATATCCCTCCCGCATTTGCCACACCACTTCACTCCTATGCAGTGATGCACCTGTTACCCATACCGCAGTAGAAGTGACTGCAGGATACCGAGTTGATGTAGTCTCTTCTGACAATGAGATACACTTGCTGCGCAACGGCCTTAGCATGGAACGACGTCTGTAACTTACTTTTTGGAGTCCCTACGGATATGGTCAATTTTTGCTACTTTTAATGACACTGCAGAAAGAGTTTCTTTTTCTGTGGAACAAAGATAAACACTGAAGGTCCAGAGAAACTGGTATAGGCACGCGTATTCAAATACAGATATATGTAAACAGGTAGATTACGGCGCTGCTATTGGCAATGCCTGGCGCAGTTGTTAGATTGGTTCCTGCTGCTACAATGGCAGGTTATCAAGATTTAAGTGAGTTTGAACATGGTGTTATAATCGACACACCAGCGATATGACACAGCATCTCCGAGGTAGCGATGAAGTGGCGATTTTCCCTTACGACCATTTCACGAGTGTATCGTGAATATCAGGAATCCGGTAAAACATCAAATCTCCGACATCACTGCAGCCGGAAAAAGATCCTGCAAGAACGGGACCAACGACGTCTGCAGGCAAACGTTCAACGTGACACAAGCGCAACCTTTCCACAAATTGCTGCAGATTTCAGTGCTGGGCCAACAACAAGCGTCGGCGTGCGAACCATTCAACGAAACATCATCGATATGGGCTTTCGGAGCTGAAGGCCCACCCGTGTACCCTTGATGACTGCACAACACATAGGTTTACGCCTCGCCTGGGCCCGTCAACACCGTCATTGGACTGTTGATGACTGGAAACATGTTGCCTGGTCAGGCGAGTCACGTTTCAAATTATATCGAGCGGATCGACGTATACGGGTGTGGAGACAACCTCGTGAATTCATGGACCCTGCATGTCAGCAGGGGACAGTTCAAGCTGTGGAGGCTCAGTAAGGGCGTGGGGCGTGTACAGTTGGAGTGATATGGGACTATAACCTTGGCAGTCAGTGATACGTCTAGATACAACTCTGCCACTTGACACGTACGTAAGCATCCTGTCTGATCACCTGCAGCTATTCATGCCCGTTGTGCATATGACGGGCTTGAGCAATTCCAGCACGACAATGCGACACCCTACACGTCCAACATTGCTACCGCCGTTGGCTACCAAACTCCACAGACATGAACATTATTGAGCATATCTGGGATGCCTTGCGACATGGAATTTATGGACAGCCCTGTATGATTCATGGTGTCAGTTCCCTCCAGCACTACTTCAGACATTATTCGAGTCCATGCTACGTCGTGTTGCGGCACTTCTGTGTGCTCGCGGGGGCCCTACACGGTATTAGGCAGGTGTACCCGTTTCTTGGGCTCTTCGGTGTGTTTTGCACAAATGTGAAACCCGTACATCCAGCCAACACGTAACCGTAGTAATTTCTCTAGGTTTTATTAATCGCCTCACGTAGATGCGTAGCATGGAACACCGTTGCTGTTGATAATTGTGCAGCTTTGGTGTTCTCGGCCGTTACGTCATAGGCAATGCGTCATATTTGTCATTGTATTTCTGTTCTTTAACACATTTCTTCCTCGTGTAGTCTCTGGTGAATCTGAAAGTATAGGTTGTTGCCGAATGTAAACCCCTGTGGTACATCGAAAAAGAAAGTATTGCCGTATTTATTTTGACTTTGCAATGTAGTTGATGGGGGGCACACAAGTGTTCGACGATTTTGAATTTGTAAATAAATAGCCTCTGATTGCGAAAATGGTGTTTATTTTCTTCAATTTCAATGCATAATCGATTCCAGGACTGCCAGTCACATCTTCAGGCTGCACTAAAAAAAAAAAAAAAAAAAAAAAAAAACAACAGAGGCTATTTACAACTGCAAAAGATGGGCGTATTGTTGTGAGGTAATAAACATTCACGTATTCGATTGCATAGGGTGTATTAGTATATTACAGAATGTTATAAACACATTCTAGTTCAAAGATGCTAAAAAGAACGAGAAATTACCTGTATTTCTCAAAGCCACCCAAAGACTGCGATAAACGGCTTTCTTCAATCAGATACTGAAACCTACTGGGAGCTTACAGAATCGGAAACAAGTGGTGCAGAGAAAGCGCATAATCAGGCACAGATAGTTTCGTTTATTGCCTGAGCTAGAAAAAAGTGGACGTTGGATGTAGCATGTATGAGAACTGAGGAGGTTATACGTGCCACTAAAATAGGAGCTTCTCTATTCAGGAAGCATCTTGGACATTATGATAACTGAAAAACCTACAATGACATCTCAGTCACGCAGTAGCTACGATCCGACGTACTGATACAGCGCCGGTTACACACCTTGCGTTAGATCGTCACTCCGTAAGCCAGTACAGTGGCTGTCTACATCCCGGTCACGTGACTCACCAATCTAACCCATGAGCTGTGGCGATAGCAGCTCTCTCTCCATCACTGTCCCTCTCTCTAATTCAATCGCTCATTAACGTCCATTGATTGGACCCTCACGCGTTCTTTGCCTCCTTTGTCCAGTGTACTCGCCCAGACAAAGTACCCATACACACGTCAGTCACCCACGATCTCTGCGGCGTGGTGAGAAGCAGGTGAGAGGCGCTAGCCGTTCTTCTTCTTCGCCTTCGCCTCCAGCGTGCCGGCACGTCTGCGCCTCTCGTGACGTCACGCCGTGTTGATGACCCCAGCGCCACAGCACACTTCCCGGCGCCCAGCGGAAGGATGGCGGAGGCGCAGATCGGGTAGCAGCTAGCGGGCCCGGACAGCAGACACCGCTGGTTGCTGGCCCGAGAGGTCACGGGGACCAAGGAGGAGAGGGAACCGCCAAAGTCCCGCATCGTGTGCGCGTTGCATCTCTTTCTGGCAGTTCTGCTCCAAATATCCACACCTGGTACAGTTTCCTCCACGGTATCCACTTCGAAACGGATTGGAAGAGCAAATACAAATTCCAATAAGTGTGACCGGTAACTTATGAAATATTTCTTCATTTGCATGAACTAGTTTCGTAGTCTCTTCATGTTTTTAGTATGAGGCTGGGTGCTGGACGTTCCTTTACCGTGTAGAGCATCACACACTGGTTCATCTGTGATATATCACCATCTTTGCCCACAGTCCTCCATTTGGAAAAATCTATTCAGTGTGTGTGTTGTGCTCTACGCTATGTGCACATTTACGCATATAAAAAAGTGCTTCATGTATTTTTTACTACGTAGTGCATACAAGCTGTCAACAGTGTAAAACACTGACGCCGGAATTTCGACGTCAGGTAAACTAAAACTCAAACAGTTCTACATTAACTATTCGTTTACATTGTTTTCATTCATTATTAGGAAAGTTACAGTTAAATATGCTCTTTGTCATATCGTTTTTTGTTGTGAGGCGCCAACATCCCAAGGAACTATCGCTACAAGGGGGGAAAAAAACCAGCAACGGATATAAACAACAGAAAATGTAATACTCTGAAGAGCCAAAGAAACTGGTACGCCTGTCTAATATCGTGCAGGCCACCGCGAACACGCAGAAGTGTCGCAACACGACGTGGCATGGACTCGACTAATGTCTGAAGTAGTGCTGGAGGAAACTGACACCATGAATCCTGCAGGGCTGTCCATAGATCCGTAAGAGTACGAGGGGGTGGAGATCTCTTCTGAACAGCAAAAAAAATGGTTCAAATGGCTCTGAGCACTATGGGACTTATCTTCTAAGGTCATCAGTCCCCTATAACTTAGAACTACTTAAACCTAACTAACCTAAGGACATCACACACATCCATGCCCGAGGCAGGATTCGAACCTGCGACGTTAGCGGTCGCGCGGTTCCAGACTGTAGCGCCTAGAACCGCTCGGCCACCCCGGCCGGCTTCTGAACAGCACACCACGTTGCAAGGCAGCCCAGATACGCTAAATAATGTTCACATCTGGGGAGTCTGATGGCCTTGCGGAAGTGTTTAAACTCAGAAGAGTGTTCCTGGAGCCACACGGTAGCAATTCTAGACGCGTGGGTTGTCGCATTGTCATGCTGAAATTGCTGAAGTCCGTTGGAATGCACAGTGTGCATGAGTGGATGCAGGTGATCAGACAGGATACTTACTACGTGTCACCTGCCAGAGTCAGATCTAGACGTATCACGGGTCCCATATCACTCCAATTGCACACGCCCCACACCTTTAAACAGCCCTCACCAGCTTGAACAGTCACCTGCTTTCATTCAGGGTCTATGGGCTTAAGAGGTCGTCTTCATACCCGTACACGTCCATCCACTCCGTACAATTTGAAACGAGACTTGTCCGACCAGGCAACATGTTTCCAGTCATCAACAGTCTGATGTGGGTATTGACGGGCCCTGGCGAAGAGTAAAGCTTTGTGTCGTGTAGTCATCAACGGTATTCGAGTGGGCCTCCGGCTCCGAAAGTCCATATCGATGATGTTTCGTTGAATGGTTCGCTCGGTGACACTTTTTGATGGCCCAGCATGGAAATATGCACTTCTGTCACGTTTAACGATTCTCTTCAGTCGTCGGTAGCCCAATTCTTGCAGGATCTTTTTCCGGCGGCAGTGATGTCTGAGATTTGATGTTTTACCAGATTTCTGATATTCACGGTACACTCGTGAAGTGGTCGTACGGGAATATCCCCATATCATCGCTACCTCGGAGACGTTGTGTCCCATGTTCAAACTCACTTAAATCTTGATAACCTGCCATTGTACCAACAGTAACCGATCTAACTGCAGCAGACACTTGTCTTGTATAGGCGCTGCCGATGGCAGTGCCGTATTCTGCCTGTTTACATGTCTCTGTATTTGAATGCTTATACCTACACCAGTTTCTTTGGCGCTTCAGTGTATAACCGTGAACAAATGTCTGAAGATGAACCTGTGAGTTCGAAACCATTAACGGTGCTATTTGTTTAAATAAATAACAATATTTGCGTGGTCGCTATTTTCTTCTTTCCAAACATCATCTTTTATGTGCAGGATGGTTATACTCATAATTAAACTCTCGGTACTTGGGAGAGACCCTATGAAAAACGAGTGATCGTAGGGCAATGAAACTTTGTGGAAACATGTGTAAGGACATGGGGAAGAGAAATGACAGATAAACCATTGAAAGAAACACATTTTAATTTCCACACAGTAGGGTAAGGTTTGTTAATTGCGTAGCTTGTTTACGCTCCAGGTCAAGCGTTGCTGAATGCCACGATCATCGGCACCCACGACAGCCTGGAACCGCACTAGAGATATCATTGCACAATTGTTCGCAGCATCTTTCGAACGGTGGACCATGGAACGTTAAATTGTCGTGAGGCAGCTCGTGAATTGTTCGAAAATCGCACTTTGCTTCCAGCGTTCTCAGCAGTAACAGTAACTTCTTCTGCAATTTGTGGCGAAATTGGCCGTCGGTCTTTCCCAGGTGCAATTCCCAAATCGCAAGTTAATTCGAATTTCCGGAACATGTACTTCAACCTCGGTGAGGAAACTGGACCTCCCCGTGTTCCTTTACTGCACTGATATTCGTGACGACCAGCAGCAGTAGTATTTCTGTTGTTTTGATAAAACAGCTTTACGAGTAAGGCCCTGCTCACTTTGTCCAACCCATGTTGACTGTCTACAACTTTAATGCACCTACACAGCCACAGCAGTAGCGGCGCCTAACAGAAATTCGTGGCACTAACACTGCTAACAGTGCAAATCCTGCAGCACACAGTTTTTGCCCTCTCCGTCCATCTCATCCACTTTCCTTTCTCTGTCTATATCCTCGTGCCCCTCTCTCTGTACATCTCGTCCTTCCCCCATCTGTTTCCATCTTCTTCTTCCCCCTCTTTGTCCATCTCCCCATCTTCTTTCACCAAGTTATCACCTCCACCCCAAAAGCTGGCTGGTGATTGTTATCCCCTAGTACTCCATTCCAGACAGTAAGTAATATGTGTACCAAATTTGGTTGAAATCGAGCCAGTGGTTTTGGTAGAGATTTTTGCTCGCGTCTTTGCCAGGGTATGCACATGTCAAACATATTTCACACCTGGTTTTACACACATTTCACATGTGTATGTAGTGAATTTCGCCCTGCAGTTTCGTTTTCACGCAGCTCAATCTTTATTACGTCATATCTTCTGAACAATAGCTCGCACAAAGATACAATACTGCATACACATTCAGCGGTGTATTTGTATACTGTCTGTGAACTTTGTTGCGCATACTGATGGGGGTAAAGACGTAATACAAAATGCGGCATTGTTTCACGCATGTCGGTGTTTTTGACGTCATATTTCTTCTGCTATGTGTCGTACAATGATATATTTGTATACGTACATTGAGTGGCATATGTCGATACTGTCTGCGAAATATGTTACGAATAGAGTTACTAGCAAATAAGAAATAAATTTAAAAGTCATGCATCATGCGGCAATTTTTCAAGCATCTCATTGTTTATGACTTCGTGACTCCTAAACTTTGGCAGATAGTTGCTTCGTAACCCCCCCCCCCCCCCCCCCCAGCGATTGTTACCTGATAGTAGAAGATATGTGTACTAAGTTTGACTGAAATCGGTCGAGTGGTTTAGGAGGAAATGTGAAATACACACATACATACACTCATCCACTTCTATAATATATGTGCGTATTGGAGTACTTGCATTCACAGAATTATGCATCCTGAGATTCTGTATGTGTACTACCCTGCTCGTGCCTTGCAGAGAGGTCTTTTCGTACCATCCTCTTTGGCTTTTGCGGAACATCTCAGTACCTATCCTTCGAAAGGCTTCCTCAGTACTTTTACGCAACTGTTGATTAGTCTTGGACCGATGTTGAGCCACATGAGAGTTGCTTACTCTCCGTAATAAGTTGCCTAGGATTGCCAGGTCCATGTTTCGGGATGGCCATATCACTGATTCTCTCGTTCAACCACACTCAATCCATTGGCCTCGAATTTTTTCACCAAGGAAGCCACCCATCTCTATGTCAAAGTGTGCTTGAGCTACGTCCTGTTTAACCAGAAATTTTCAATGATTTCCGTTTCTTCGAGCTAACGTGTTAAACATTTTGCTCAAATAAGGATTTCTATTCACGTACCCTCAAAAAAAGAAAAATGAGTCGAACGGGTATTGTGATGACATTCCGGCCATACCGTGACATGAATCGGGTTCCTTTCCAACTCTGGCACATAATGGTGATTTTCTTTGGGCCAGAAAACCACATTACTTTTGTATGGACTGCTTTCATAACCTTCAAAGCAGGAATATCAGTAAAACGAAGCAAAGTTCAACAAAGCTAAGAGGGATAATATGGCGACTTCTCGGACACTCTGATTCAAACAGTAAGAGTCTTATAACACGCCACTGGGGCACATCCGAAATTACCTTCACATCTGTCCATTTTTTTCCGCGGGAATGGTACAGCAGCTATCGCCGGTTATCCTGGTAACTTGTCCGATGTGAGGGCTGGAGACGCAGGCGCTGCTGGAAGCTGGGCGGGGCAGGCTGTTTCGCGCATGTGACGCAGCTCATCGTCAGAAACAGAGCTTTTTTTTGGCAGGGCTCTTACGTCACAGTCGAGCCACACTACGCACAGCTTCGCAATCACAGCGCGCGGCCGCAAAAAATCGCCTCTGCACGTTAGCGGGGACGCCGACAGTGCATGCGCCTACACGAGCGCGGCAATCCTCCTCTAAACACTGCCGCCTCTTCAACCGTAGCCGCTTGATGCCTCAGCTAACAACGGAAATCTCGTATTTGAAAGACGAAAGCGAATGCGCATAGCAGAATATGTGTGCAGCTAAAAGCAAGCGCTTTCATTTGCGGCTGCGTCTTCATTGGTCTGCTAGTTATTTGTAAGGAGTAGTGTTGATTCCATCCGGACACGATCGACTGAGGCAGGACTACCAGAAGATTCTGTGCTACTTACAGTTCCCATTCTGCAGACTACCCACAAGAATGAGTTACACAGGTTGGACAAGAACATGGAGACAGCACGAAAAATACGTGCTTGAACATTAATGCGGATTGCAGCCACTCCTGAAGGATGCGGTGTTGTATTTGACCAGCAAGGGCACCTGTGCAGTGTCCTAAAAAAATGGCTCTGAGCACTATGGGACTTAACATCTGTGGTCATCAGTCCCCTAGAACTTAGAACTACTTAAACCTAACCAACCTAAGGACATCACACACATCCATGCCCGAGGCAGGATTCGAACCTGCGACCGTAGGAGTCGCGGCGCGGTTCCGGACTGCGCGCCTAGAACCGCTAGACCACCGCGGCCGGCGCAGTGTCCTCCATACGTTGTAAATGTCAGTCACGGTCAGAATAGTGTTCTGTGTAGTTGTAAGCGTCGGAGCTACGAGAATTCGGAATTTCCGGTGCTCGCATGGTGGGTTCTTCCAGCACCAAAGTAGCCGAAGAATTTAGTGTTTCAAGAGGCGCCGTCTCGAAGATTCAGGGAGAGCGGAAACACATCATCCACTAAGTCACAAAGCGGACGAAATTGTGTGTTGAGTGATCGCCGTGGACATTCATTGAAGAGTACTTTGACGAATAATAGGAGGACGATAGCTGAAAAGTCACTGCTGAACTGAATGTCGCACTTGCGAAACCAGCAGCATTAAAACATCATGATGGGAGCATCATAAGCAGAGAATTTCAAGGCTAGCTGAAATTCCAAAACCACTCATCATTGATGCAAATGCCCCGTAATAGGAAAACGTGGCGCCGAAGCCATAGAACCTGGCCTATGGAGCGATGGCAAGAATGTCATTTGGCCGGATGAGTCTTGTCGCACACTGGTTCCAACTTCTCGCCGAGTGTACGTCCCAAGAGTGAGCCATGGCGTAGGTTCCGTGATGATTTGGGCAGCCATAACGTGGTATTCCATGGCCGCCATGACCACTCTGTAAGGTCACATTACTGCCAAGGATTATGTGACCATTTTGGCTGATCAGGCCCATCCCACGGCACAGTGTTTGTTCCCCAACGGTGATGATGTGTTCCAAGACGACTGGACCCTGTTCACACATCTCGCATCGTCCAGAACTGGTTTTGTGCGCGAGGATGAGTCGTCCATCTCCCCTGACCACTACGGTCACCAGATCTCAGTGTATTTGAACCTTTGTGGTCTACTTTGGACAGAAGTGTGAGTGGTCGCTATCCACATCCATCGTAGATACCTAAACTTTCCACTGTTTTGAAGGAAAATCGGTATTACATTCCCAAGAAAGCCATACAGGATCTGTTTTTATCCATTCAGAAACGACTGGAAGCTGTTTTCAGTGCACAACTATTCCAACCGACAATGTTAATTTTCCTGCAAATACCCATGCCTTATATTGATTTCCACTATCGTATTAATGGTCAGAATTTCAAGTAATGTTAGTTCTCTACCTCTTTTTCCTCTATGGCAAACATCACATTTAATATAATTCATTGAGAGCATATTCATCTAAGGAGAAATCTTTCTTTTTCAGTCTTCTACTCCTTTCGTGATCAGTCAGATTAGTAGTTAGAGCCATACCCGATTCACCTACATACAGTTTGCCACACAGACTGCAGGAAATCCTGTAGGTTCCACCCAGTTCTAAAGGTGTAATATTATCTTTGCTGTTGAACAGAATGTGGGAAACAGTTTTTGCGATAATTTACTGTCTCTCGTTTTACTATATCACAGTATGTCCGATCACATCAAAGGTTAGCTTACTACTACTTCACTCTGCGGTAATAACAATATTCCAAAGGGTTTGCAATTTTTCTTGGCAAATGAATTTCCTATATTTTACATTATTATGTGGTCTGTGGCGTCAGATACCAATCTTTCTCCCCAATAGAGGCGAAATCGGTTCAAATACACGTCCGCCATTTTGCTTTTCGATGATTTCCCTAAATCGCTCAAGTCAAATGCTGGAATGGTTCCTTCGAAAAGGACACCGCCGATTTCCTACCCCAGTCTTTCCCACACCCAACCGTGTGCTCCGTCTATAACAATCTTTCACTACGGGAAGCAAACCACAAATCTTCCTGAATGATTTTCCAGTCAGCAGCGGAGTGTGCTCTGATTCGAATCTTCCTGGCAGGTAGTAATTTCATCTTTCATCTCTGCGGTAATAACAATATTCCAAAGGGTTTGCAATTTTTCTTGGCAAATGAATTTCCTATATTTTACATTATTATGTGGTCTGTGGCGTCAGATACCAATCTTTCTCCCCAATAGAGGCGAAATCGGTTCAAATACACGTCCGCCATTTTGCTTTTCAATGATTTCCCTAAATCGCTCAAGTCAAATGCTGGAATGGTTCCTTCGAAAAGGACACCGCCGATTTCCTGCCCCAGTCCTTCCCACACCCAACCGTGTGCTCCGTCTATAACAATCTTTCACTACGGGAAGCAAACCACAAATCTTCTTGAATGATTTTCCAGTCAGCAGCGGAGTGTGCTCTGATTCGAATCTTCCTGGCAGGTAGTAATTTCATCTGAGAATGCCAGTTCCGTAAGCATGCAGGAAAGCTTCTGTGAAGTTTGGAAGCTGAGAGATTAGCTACTGGCAAATTAAGGTTGTTTAGGTCCTGTCGTGAATCGTGCTTGGATAGACCAGACGGTAGAGCAGTTTCTCACGAAAGACAAAGGTCCCAGGGTCGAGTCCCGTTCCGATACCGAGTTTTAATCTTTCAGAACGTTGTCAGTCTTCCTTGGGTTACCTATCTTTCGCATCTCGAAACCTTTCAGAACTAAATTTTATGTATCACAACAAAGCACAGATATTAGACTACTTAGGCAACCATCAACGCCCTCATTCTGCAAAACTCACACTAATCTTACGCGAATCGCAAATTTTGGCTCAGGACCTCATCTTAAATTTAGCCAATGAAGACCTGACGCTTCTTTTAAAAGACCAAAATTGCCATTTCCATGACTTTTCTTTTTAATCGTAAAGGTTTTTTTGCATTGAGAACTGCAGTAAATCAGTCTTCATACTGACGACCACAACAACGTTATAACACTTAAGTGGATTAGGGCACTTCGACACACATGACAAAAAGCTACACACCACCCACTCGGCAAAATTCGACCTTCTACATCACCTTGAGCATTTGCAGTTAAACGGGCAACGTCCAGTGTTGCCTGAATGCTGCATAACGTAATAAGCGAGTTAGCACATTGGCGTGTGTAGACGCTAGGTTCAAGTCTGGGGGCCGTGCGCCCATTGGTAGGGTATTCTGTTGGCTTTCTACACTGGTCTTAGCAGTCGCGTTGGACTCAGAATTTCTCGGAACCTCTTGACCGGTGGGCATTCCCAGAAGATAGGAGTGGCAGCCAGCATGACTCTCGAAGCTTTGGCTCTTCTCTGCGCGAACGATGCTCACAAGGGAACCTCCGCATCGCACCCCCCTCAGATTTAGTTATAAGTTGGCACAGTGGATAGGCCTTGAAAAACTGAACACAGATCAATCGAGAAAACATGAAAAAGGTGTGTGGAACTATGAAAAAATGAGCAAAATATACAAACTGAATAGCCCATGCGCAAGATAGGCAACATCAAGGATAGTGTGAACTCAGGAGCGCCGTGGTCCCGTGGGTAGCATGAGCAGCTACGGAACGAAAGGTCCTTGGTTCAAGTCTTCCCTAGAGTGAAAAGTTTACTTTCTTTATTTTTGCAAAGTTGTGATCTGTCCGTTCGTTCATTGACGTCTCTGTTCACTGTAATAAGTTTAGTGTCTGTGTTTTGCGACCGCACCGCAAAACCGTGCGATTAGTTGACGAAAGGACGTGCCTCTCCAATGGGAACCGAAAACATTTGATCGCAAGGTCATAGGTCAACCGAGTCCTCCACAGGAAAAGACGTCTGATGTATTCTGTACGACACTGGTGACATCATGTGCGTCACATGACAGGAATATGTTGTCGACACACCTAACTAGTACACTTGGCGAATGGGTAAAAAGATTCTTCTACCTTGCCCGATTTAGGTTTTCTTGTGGATGTGATAATCACTCCCAAAAAAGTGATGAAAACATAAGAGTTTGTCACATAAACTGAAAATAAAAAATTAAACTTTTCACTCGAGGGAAGACTTTAACCAAGGACTTCTCGTCCCTCAGCTGGTCACGCTAACCACGGGACCACGGCGCTCCTGAGCTCACACTGTCCTTGATATTGCCTGTCTTGCGCATGGACTGCTCAGTTTGTATATTTTGCTTATTTTTTTCATAGTTCCACACAACTTCTTCCTGTTTTCTCGATCGATCTGTGTTCAGTTTTCCATGGTCTATTCACTGTGCCAACTTATAACTAAATCTGAGGGGGGTGCGATGGGGAGGTTCCCTTGTCAGCACTGTGCCATTGCGTACTCAGAACTCCTCTGGTGCAACCACAACACAACTACGAGGTACACGGTACTACCCCTGATGGGTGTACAAATGATTCAAATGGCTCTGAGCACTATGGGACTCAACTGCTGAGGTCATTAGTCCCCTAGAACTTAGAACTAGTTAAACCTAACTAACCTAAGGACATCACAAACATCCATGCCCGAGGCAGGATTCGAACCTGCGACCGTAGCGGTCTTGCGGTTCCAGACTGCAGCAATTTTAACCGCACGGCCACTTCGGCCGGCGCGGTGTACACCTTTAGTGCAAAGATTCTTATAGTGTCAGTGATCAATAGGTGTGTTCTTTACTGCTATCTCAGACTCTACTGCATTCGAAAGGGACATTAACATCTATAACGATGTCGTGAGGTTACAAGATGAGCGTAACAATAAAACAAAGGCAAAGGAGAATTACGCCAGATGATGCTGAGGATATTAAATTAGAAACGATACGCTAAAAGTAGATGATGCCTTTTGATATTAGTCAGAAAAATACACTGACGGAAAAAATATCATACGAGGGCTATCCACAAAGTACATTACGTTTTCGTTTGTGTCCGTTTGGGGCGGGGCTAGCGCGGCCATCTTGGTGTCATGGCATTCCGTCGCTCACTCGTCATCCTGCCGTGCTGGTGAGAGGTTCGTGCTGTACTCCGTTGAGTTACTGTGACAGTTTGAAATGTCAGCGTTAATTGAAAATGCCGCTAAGTGTGAAGTGCGTACTGTAAGAAGGTTTCTGACTGCAAAAAACTGTACACCGATAGAAATCTATCGGCAGCTTTGTGAAGTGTATGGGGACAACATAATCACTGAAGGTGGAGTGCGTCAATGGGTCATAAAATTTAAAAATGGCCGAACTAACGTTCACGACGAAGAGCGAAGTGGAAGACCCAGCGTAGTGACTGCCGAACTTGTCGAAAAAGTCGATGCCGTGGTCCGTGAAAACCGTAATTTCACAATAACGGAACTCTCTATGAGTTTTCCACAAATTTCACGAAATTTGTTGCACGAAATCATTACCGAAAAGCTTGGTTACCACAAGTTTTATGCAAGATGGATACCAAAAAACTTGACAGAGATTCACAAAAATCAGCGAATGACTGCAGCGTTAACGTTTTTGGACGCTTACGAGAAAGATGGCGACTCTTTACTCGATCGCATCGTTACTGGTGATGAAACATGGGTTAAGCATGTGAATTGCGAGACAAAATTGCAGTCAATGCAGTGGGGGCACACAGATTCCCCCCAAAAACCCAAGAAATGCATGCAGACAATGTCGGCAAGGAAGGTGATGGCGACTGTCTTTTGGGACAGAAAAGGTGTGATTTTTGTGGATTTCCTGGAAAGAGGCACTACAATAAACTCTCAAAGGTATTGCCAAACTCTGCACAACCTCAGAAGAGCAATATAAAACAAGCGCAGGGGAAAGTTGGGCTCAAAGATCTTGCTGATTCACGACAACGCCCGGGCCCACACGGCAAATGCCACTCGTGAAGTTCTCGAATCTTTTAAGTGGGAGTTGTTTCCTCATTCGCCGTACAGTCCCGACCTGGCACCGAGTGACTTCCTCTTATTCCCAGCAATGAAGAAGTGGTTGGCTATGCAGCGTTTTGATGACGACGCACAGCTTCAAGAAGAGGTAACCACGTGGTTGAAGGCGCAGACGGCCGAATTTTACGTCGAAGGAATTTCCAAGCTCGTCCATCGCTACGATAAGTGCCCTAATTTAAATGGCAACTATGTAGAAAAGTAGTATTTAAGTGTGGCTTTCATCTGTATATAATAAAAAAAAATTCCAATACTTTATTTATTTTTAATTCCAAAACGTAATGTACTTTGTGGATAGCCCTCGTAATTAATGTAGAGTAATGAAATTTCGGGGACACATTTGTATAGGTAACATATTTAAGATATTAACATTGCAAGCTCACAAGTTCATGCAAGCGCGAGATAAGCCATGGCAAATGTGAAATGCTGATACACTAATAACCGGTGTAACAGCCAGAATGTTGAATGCCAGCATGCAAATGTGTATGCATTGTGTTGCACAGGTGGCGGATGTCAGTTTATGATGTGAAATTCTATGTCGTTTGCACTTGGTCGGTCAATACAGGGACGGTCATGCTGTTTCCAGATGACGCTGGAGTTGTCATCCGATAGTGTCCCATATGTGCTCGACTGGAGACAGATCTGGTGATCGAGCAGGCTAAGGCAACGTGTCGACACTCTTTAGAGATGGTGGGTTACAACAGCGGTATGTGGGCGAGCGTTATCCTGTTGGAAAAACCCCCTGGAATGCTGTTCGTGAATGGCAGCACAACAGGTCGAATCACCAGATTACCGTACAAAATTGCAGTCATGGTGCGTAGGATAGACACGAGAGTGTTCCTGCTGTCATACGAAATCACACTTCAGACAATAACTCCAAGTGTAGGTGCAGTGTGTCTAGCACGCAGATTGGTTGCAAGCCCTCAGCTGGTCTTCTCCTATGCAACACAGGGCTATCGCTGGCACCGAGACAGAACCAACTTTCATCAGAAAACATAACACCTCCACCCTGCTCTCCAAAGAGCTCTCGCTTAACATCACTGGAGTCGCAAACGGCGGTGCCTTGGGGTCAGCGGAAAGTACACTACAGGGTCTCTGGCTCAGGGCTATCCTTGAAGTAACCGATTAGTAGCAGTTCGTTGTGCTCTCTGTGGTGCCAACAGCAACGCAAATTGCTGCAGCAGATATAGTACTATGCGCCGAACACGGTGGTCTTCCCTTTCGGTAGTGCCACATGGCTGTCCGGAGTCTGGTCTTGTTGCGACCGTTGAAGTGTCATCCGCTTCTCGTAGCCCTATTGCACGACCTCGTTCAAACTCAGTGAGGTGTTGGTAATGACGTCTTATCGCCCTAAACGCATTCTTGAGTAATATCAACTCACCACGTCCAATCTCAAAGGTTGCTACTGCTCGCAACCTTTACAGCGTGTATTTAAAGCAAACCTAACTTGCAACGTCATAGTGACACTATTAAAGCCA
The DNA here is from genome assembly GCF_021461385.2 of Schistocerca piceifrons. Taxonomy (NCBI): domain Eukaryota; kingdom Metazoa; phylum Arthropoda; class Insecta; order Orthoptera; family Acrididae; genus Schistocerca; species Schistocerca piceifrons. The sequence goes on from NC_060144.1 coordinate 504,167,055, forward strand.
TTCTTATGCTACTTCCGCGGAACCTGATTAGACATCATCTTTCGGATGCAGAAAGACTCCTGTCAGCTTTTGTTTATGTAGCATAACTTCTTCTTAATGATGTGATATTTTCTTCCGACAGTGTAATTGTCGACGGCAGCAGTAAGCAATATATGAAATATTTTAAACATAGCTGCACAACAGCAACGGTTTCACGTAATAAAATTATAAACAGCCGACCAGTTGCAATGGATAAAGAAATTCTTCACCTAGGTTTCGACAAATATATATTTGTCTTCTTCAGAAGGTAACCTAACGACAATGAACATCATTGCTTACATTAGAAAAGTATGAAACTTATAAGCCAAGAATAAATTTTAAGTCAAATTAGAGAACTCTATTATTACAGAAGTACGATAACGACGACTGGTACTTACAATTTTACCTTAGTAAGGACTAATGTACCATCGCCGTTTTTACAATTGTCGGCATAGATCCATGTGCCAAAAATAAAATATAGCTCTAAAATTAGAGTTTGTCACGTTAATATAAAATAGCTCACGAATCTTGCAGAGCTCACAACCGACTGAGTGTAATCGGCGAGCGTAGTTACTCTGAAAACAGGGCAGTTGGCGCTCGTGCCGAGAAATATGTGCCAATTGGCGTACAAAGGCAACGTGTAAATTATCAGTATTAATAACGTCCTTAGGTAGAGTATCAATAAAAAAAGGAAGGAAATTAACACTCCCGTTGTAACAGTATGGGAGCATTGGTACAAATAATGTAGTTATACATCAAAAAAGTCAGGTGGCGCTTACGCCGAGAAATAGGGACTGGTAACAGCAAGAAAAGTTGTTCTTAAAAACGGAACTGCGTTAACGCTGAATAAAAATTTAAGTGTTGCAAGTGTTTTATGGATGTTCTTGAGTGTACCGTTACATGAAGTGAAACGTGGACGATAAACAGGATCGACAAGAAGAGAATTAAAGTCTTTGAAATGTGGTGCTACGTTAGGTGGATAGATCGAATAACTCATCAGGACGTACTGAGTCGAATTCGGTAGAAGCGAGCTTTTTGGAGCAACAAGACCAAAAGAAGGTATGGTTTAATAAGACACATCCTGAATATCAGATAAGAATTTGCTAATGCGGGGAAGTGTGAGAGTAAAAATCCAAGAGGGATTCCAACGCTTGAATACAGTGCGCTGGTTCAAGTGGCTGTTGAGTGTGGTAGCTGAGCAGAAAGGTATCTACTTGCAGATGATAGACCAGCATCTAGCACTCGTCTTCGTTAGTTCGGCCATTTTTAAATTTTATGACCCATTGACGCACTCCACCTTCAGTGATTATGTTACTGATGATAAAAACAGTAACAACGTCGCTGACTGGTCGTTAAAACATAATTCCTTTCGTCCTTTTTTTGAGAAGACTGTCCACTACTTTGGGAATGATACTGCCCCTATGATTTATTTCAGACGATGAGTTATAAAGAAGGCAAACTTACGTTGATTGCATTTGCAGATTTAGAGAAAAGGGGTAGTCATAAATACAGGTAGCGATACGTTATTCACAAGCAGAAAACCAGACTGCAGCTATAAAGAGTCGAGAGGTATGAAAGGAGGCAGTAGATGAGAAAGACATGAGGTGGGGTTGTAGACTATCCTCGATTTTGCTGCTCGTACGTTGAACATGAAATAAAGGAAACCAAGGAAAAATTTTGAATGGGAATTAATGTTCGGGGAAAAGAAATAATTCTTTGCTGTTTGGATTCAAATGGTTCAAATGGCTCTGAGCACTATGGGACTAAACATCTGTGGTCATCAGTCCCCTAGAACTTAGAACTACTTAAACCTAACTAACCTAAGGACATCACACACATCCATGCCCGAGGCAGGATTCGAACCTGCGACCGTAGCAGTCGCGCGGTTCCGGACTGAGCGCCTAGAACCGCTAGACCACCGCGGCCGGCTGCTGTTTGGAGATGACACGGTAATTCTGCCGGAGAAGGCAAAGAATTTGCAACAGCAGTTGAACGGAATGGATAAGGCCTTGAAAATAGGTGATCAGATGTGGCTATCAACAAACAAGAATAATGGAATGTATTTGAATTAAATCAGATAATGTTGTGGGAATTATAAAGGGCAGTGAAATGGAAACGAGATAGATGGAAAAGAGAAATTAAATGATTAGGTACTTCAAAAGTAATTGGCGTAACTATGAATACATTTCTACCATTGAGAGAGTAGACGGTCAATGGCTTCATGGAAAAATGTTTTCGACGGACTACGGAACCATAATTGTATGCAGGCGTCCAAATCTTCGTCCGAAGTAAATCGTCGGCCACGAATATTTTTCTTCAAGACTCGAAGAATATGGAAATCGCATAGGGAGAGATCGGGACCGTGTTGGGGATGTGTAAGGGCTTGGCAGCGAAACTTCTGCAGTGTACTCTAAACAACTTTCGCAACAAGTGGGCGGGCATTATTCTGCAATAGAATCATGCCACTCGTCAATATTGCTGGGCTTTTGGACTGGATGGCGCGCTTCCGTTTTTTCAAAGTGTCCGCATACCACTGTGCGCAGAATAAAGTCGAAACAAATGGCTCTGAGCACTATGGGACTCAACATCTTAGGTCATAAGTCCCCTAGAACTTAGAACTACTTAAACCTAACTAACCTAAGGTCATCACACACATCCATGCCCGAGGCAGGATTCGAACCTGCGACCGTAGCAGTCGCGCGGTTCCGGACTGAGCGCCTAGAACCGCTAGACCACCGCGGCCGGCTGCTGTTTGGAGATGACACGGTAATTCTGCCGGAGAAGGCAAAGAATTTGGAACAGCAGCTGAACGGAACGGATAAGGCCTTGAAAATAGGTGATCAAATGTGGCTATCAACAAACAAGAATAATGGAATGTATTTGAATTAAATCAGATAATGTTGTGGGAATTATAAAGGGCAGTGAAATGGAAACGAGATAGATGGAAAAGAGAAATTAAATGATTAGGTACTTCAAAAGTAATTGGCGTAACTATGAATACATTTCTACCATTGAGAGAGTAGACGGTCAATGGCTTCATGGAAAAATGTTTTCGACGGACTACGGAACCATAATTGTATGCAGGCGTCCAAATCTTCGTCCGAAGTAAATCGTCGGCCACGAATATTTTTCTTCAAGACTTGAAGAATATGGAAATCGCATAGGGAGAGATCGGGACCGTGTTGGGGATGTGTAAGGGCTTGGCGGTGAAACTTCTGCAGTGTACTCTAAACAACCTTCGCAACAAGTGGGCGGGCATTATTCTGCAATAGAATCATGCCACTCGTCAATATTGTTGGGCTTTTGGACTGGATGGCGCGCTTCAGTTTTTGCAAAGTGTCCACGTACCACTGTGCGCAGAATAAAGTCCAAACACGCAGGAATGGTGACGGACGTCATAATACTGTCAACATTACTTCGACTACGCTTCAATAGTTTCGCTGGGGAGCACTTACACAAACTCCATACAGGTCTGATCTCTCCCCGTGCGATTTTCATATTTTTGGAACCCTGAGGACATTCGTCGATTTGCTTCGGACGAACAGGTGCTCGTCTGGTCTCAATAATGGTTCCACGAAGGCGACGACCGTCTTGTCTCACAGTTATAGTGGTTCCTTTTGAGGTAATATGCAGTTTGCTTACTTTTTTCCCCTTCTGTCATGTTTTCGTTTGACTGCCGCTTATACACTCCTGGAAATTGAAATACGAACGCCGTGAATTCATTGTCCCAGGAAGGGGAAACTTTATTGACACATTCCGGGTCAGATACATCACTTGATCACACTGACAGAACCACAGGCACATAGACACAGGCAACAGAGCATGCACAATGTCGGCACTAGTACAGTGTATATCCACCTTTCGCAGCAATGCAGGCTGCTATTCTCCCATGGAGACGATCGTAGAGATGCTGGATGTAGTCCTGTGGAACGGCTTGCCATGCCATTTCCACCTGGCGCCTCAGTTGGACCAGCGTTCGTGCTGGACGTGCAGACCGCGTGAGACGACGCTTCATCCAGTCCCAAACATGCTCAATGGGGGACAGATCCGGAGATCTTGCTGGCCAGGGTAGTTGACTTACACCTTCTAGTGCATGTTGGGTGGCACGGGATACATGCGGACGTGCATTGTCCTGTTGGAACAGCAAGTTCCCTTGCCGGTCTAGGAATGGTAGAACGATGGGTTCGATGACGGTTTGGATGTACCGTGCACTATTCAGTGTCCCCTCGACGATCACCAGTGGTGTACGGCCAGTGTAGGAGATCGCTCCCCACACCATGATGCCGGGTGTTGGCCCTGTGTGCCTCAGTCGTATGCAGTCCTGATTGTGGCGCTCACCTGCACGGCGCCAAACACGCATACGACCATCATTGGCACCAAGGCAGAAGCGACTCTCATCGCTGAAGACGACACGTCTCCATTCGTCCCTCCATTCACGCCTGTCGCGACACCACTGGAGGCGGTCTGCACGATGTTGGGGCGTGAGCGGAAGACGGCCTAACGGTGTGCGGGACCGTAGCCCAGCTTCATGGAGACGGTTGCGAATGGTCCTCGCCGATACCCCAGGAGCAACAGTGTCCCTAATTTGCTGGGAAGTGGCGGTGCGGTCCCCTACGGCACTGCGTAGGATCCTACGGTCTTGGCGTGCATCCGTGCGTCGCTGCGGTCCGGTCCCAGGTCGACGGGCACGTGCACCTTCCGCCGACCACTGGCGACAACATCGATGTACTGTGGAGATCTCACGCCCCACGTGTTGAGCAATTCGGCGGTACGTCCACCCGGCCTCCCGCATGCCCACTATACGCCCTCGCTCAAAGTCCGTCAACTGCACATACGGTTCACGTCCACGCTGTCGCGGCATGCTACCAGTGTTAAAGACTGCGATGGAGCTCCGTATGCCACGGCAAACTGGCTGACACTGACGGCGGCGGTGCACAAATGCTGCGCAGCTAGCGCCATTCGACGGCCAACACCGCGGTTCCTGGTGTGTCCGCTGTGCCGTGCGTGTGATCATTGCTTGTACAGCCCTCTCGCAGTGTCCGGAGCAAGTATGGTGGGTCTGACACACCGGTGTCAATGTGTTCTTTTTTCCATTTCCAGGAGTGTAGATTAGGAAGCTGGCGAGTAAAAGTAGGGGATGAGATGTACTGTTTGGGCAGAAAGACAACTGATGATGGCCGAATCAAAGGGTATATAAAATGAAGACTGGAATAACAAGAAAAGCATTTTAAGAACATCACTAATCGGCTTGTCAGTTAGGCTCTGCGAAGCTTTTGATGCTTTTCGAAAGCAGTGAATCAGGCACCAGGGCCGTCTTTCATTCTGCCTTGTCCACAATCCTATCTTTGTCCACCACATCGTACGTGTAGTGTACTCGTACTGCCAGGTAATTGTCAAGTTATAAGCAACATTTATCGATTAAAATTTGTGGTACTGTGATGCAAATGGAAATTCAACCTCTGGAGCAAAGAAGTGCCGGGAAACGTTTAGAATTTTTAACGCTCCAACTGTGTTGCGCAAGACAGAGACCAGTGATGCGAAAAGCTAGAGATGAGCCATCAAAACTGGTTTGTCGTTGTATCTGCACAGCTTACAGCGACGCAGTAAACTCTGCAAAAACTCCTTTCGCTGTCACGGGAATCTCGGTTACGACACTCGGTCTGTGACGTGCATTAATTCCTGGACGAGCAGTGTAGTACTGCGAGAAGTGGCCATGAACAGCTCGCAGAGTAGCGTTATCCGCGTCAGAAGCGACTCAGACTTGTTATGGAAGGCAGCTTGAAGGAAAAACGAGGTAGCTTTTTATTGTTTGTGGACCTAGAGAGAGCCTTCGACAATGTGAACTGAAATAAAAGCTTCACCATTCTGAGACGTGTAGGGAGGAAAGGTAGGAAGGAGGATTAGGCTTTATTGACCGGTGGACAACGAAGTTATTAGAGGCGCAGCACACAAGCTCGGTTGGTTTCAAGGATGGGGAAGGGCGCGGATTTGAACTGTCGTCTTCCCGAATGCTAGTCTAGTGCCTTAACTACCTCGCGACCTCGCTTGGTTAGACGATTGGGACCTAAAACACAGGGACATACGAATAAAAGAAACTTTAGTAGGGTGATGAGAATGAAGGATCGAGAAATTCATATTCGGGTGTAACACAGGGATGCAATGTACGACAATTAATCAACTTGTACGCCATCGATTCAATAATGAACGTCCAAGAAAATTTCGGAACAGGAACAAAGGATCAGGTGGAACAGATATCAACGCTAAGGTTAGCAGACTGTTTACCCACCTCCCCCCCCCCCCCCCCTACCAGATGTAAGAAACAGTTAGGAGTAACAGATAGGAGTAACAACATACTTACAAAGAGAGGTCCTCAGCGGCGCGATCGACGTTTTGAAACTATTTAAACGGCGATTTTCGTTAAGATCCCAGGTATCACACGCTGCAGCCATTCTCCCTTGTGTGCCGGCCGTGGTGGCCGAGCGCTTCTAGGCGCTTCAGTCTGGAACCGCGCGACCGCTATGGTCGCAGGTTCGAATCCGGCCTCGGGCATGGATGTGTGTGATGTTCTTAGGTTTTTTAGGTTTAAGTAGTTCTAAGTTCTAGGGGACTGATGACCTCCGATGTTAAGTCCCATAGTGCTCAGAGCCATTTTACACCATTCTCGCTTGTGCCCCATCGTTTGCGAGCAACTGACGAAAAATAATCGCTGTTTTATGTGACACTCAATAGCGTTAAAAAAGGTGCCTTCCACAGTCTGGTTGCGTGGTATAATGGATAGGATAACAGCTTTACATACAGGAGGTAGTCGGTTAGAATTTCGTCAGGTGCACTACAAATTTTTTATTATTTTTAAATCTCTATCGAGATTATTTCGCTCATTAATTTTATTCCGTTAATTGGTTTCAATGTACTTTTTTATTTCTATTCCTTTATCGCTTATTTTTAATCGTAATATCAAGTTCTTCATTTGCTCTCATTTTTCTTCCTGTCATTCTTTCTACACTTGAGATCTTTGTTCATGTATTTTAAGAAATTCTATGAATTAATGTCTATTTAATTTCTTTTTTTTACCACCCTGTTTTTCTTGTCCACATTATGGCGTTCATTATATCTGTTTCTCATTTTGGTTGTATTTCGTTTTACTTATAAACCTGTCTTTCATTTAAATTTTCATCTGCGTTATTTTGTCCATAGTGCAATAGGTGTTTAGATTATGTTTTAAAAGTTGGAGGACGATTACCGAGCAATAAAATAGCATATCTGGTAATAAAAATACTATTTTGACACCATTGCACCAATACAAGTAGATTATTTTGTCTTTTTTTTTTTTACTGATAGATCGGAATTTTCAAATAATTAAATAGTGTACTAGGTAAATATAATCAAACTCATAGTCACAAAAATTCCGACTGGAAAAAGAATGCTATAAGTGAAAAAGAAACAAATGAAAAAGTTCGTATGGTGATTAGAATTATGTGACAAAGGAATAGAAATAAAAAATTAAGTTTAAATCAATTAACTGAATAAAAATAATTATGGAAATAGTGTTGGTAGAGATTTAAAAATAAAAAGTTGGTACACCTGATGGGATTCGAACCTACAACCTTCTTGTTTGTGAAGCTGTCACCGTGTCAATTGTACCACGCAACCAGACTACATCAAGAACCTATTTCAACGTTATTGAGTGTCACACAAAGTTCCGAATTTTTTTTTTTTCGTCAATTACTCGCAAATTAGTGCTGAACAGGGTGCATGCCTGCAGTGTGTGGTACCTAACATCTTAGCCTAAATCACCGTATAGATAGTTTCAAAAAATCAGTCGCACCACTGGGGACCCCTCCTTGTTAGCACAGAATATGACTTAACGATTAACGAAACAAATACGAAGGTAAATAAAGCAAAGCTCTACCGTTCTGGCCTCAGACCGGCCGCTGTGTCACCCTCAGTCAATGGCATCACTTGGAGAGGCTGCAAGGAGGGGCACGGGATCAGCACACCACTCTCTCGGCCGTTGTTGGCTTTGCACACCGTGGAGCCGCTATTTCTCATTCGAGTAGATCCTCCAGCGCGTAACGAATCTGAGTGCACCCGTTCTAGTAATCCCGCAAACGAAAAATGCGTGGCTGTACTGGGAGATGAACCCGGATGCTCTGTATAGGATTCAGCCACTCTGACCACTTAGGTACGGAGACGGAAAATAACAACTTCCTTAATTTCATAACTGAAAACCACGCAGTAATAGAAGAAGTGAAATAATTCTTCTATTTAGGCAAGGAAGATATCAGAAAATGATTGGCACAGCTGAAGGAAGCTTCTTCAGTAAAAGAGATCAGCTGTATCAGACTTTGATGCGGAACTGAGGAAAAAATTCCTTAAAGTGCACTTACGGAGCACAGTATCGTATAGGATAGAAACGTGCACCATCTACAAGACAAGAAGGAGAAACTACTCTAGTTTTACATCCGGATGTATCAAAGAATGTTAAAAATGAAGTGGATAGAAGTGAAACACTAAAAAGAATAGGTTGTGGTGGCTCTATGCGGCACTGAATGACTGAGTTTAATTGAAAAAATTTCAACCATCAGTTCGCAAACGTACCGTAAAAAGATTTAAGTTTTTTGTTCGGATGAACCATCAGTCTTAGGAGGCTAATATAAAAAATTTCCCGATACTGTTAATATTCCAGAACAATATTCATGACTGGTGGCGGCATTTAGCACCTAACTGTGAATGAAAATTTCAAGTCACAGCGACAATTAAGCTCCGCCAGTCAGAGTGAGAGATAAAAAGCAAAGAACAGTCCGACAGATAACTAAGAACAATCAAAGGCCCTAGTTTGAAGCAGCAATTACCAACAAAAAAAGCGTCACACGCAAAGGAATGGAAGGAGTGGAGAAAGAATGAGGTAGCCAATGCGTCTAGACGGGCTGTGAGCTGGGGAACGTTTACTTGTTTCTTGGTAAGTACTGGCAGTCCACCGAGGCGCTCACCTTGTGCTGATCAACAGCCATGGTACAAATAACACGTAATGAGGGCTCGCAGATTACAGAGACATGCACGATTCCACACACTTGTTACTTTATTTATTTCTCAATTGATTTATGCAACATAAGAACGTTTCGCAGCGCTTCGGAAGAGCCAGTGTTGATAGATTTGCTTAAGGTGGCAGTAATAGAAAACAGAGGAAAGGTGTCCTTTTTTTCTTTTTTTTTAGGAGAGTGGGAGGAAAGAAACTTCATTCTAGGTTAAATCCCACGGACCCCAGCGTTGCCAAACTTACTGTGTGCTACATTCTTTTCTCGCTTTGTGAGTTATCCAAACTACGATATTGTATGATATAATGTAGTAAATTAGGAGAGTATCCCAGTTATTCTTACATTTGTATCTCCATTGTGAGCCATTCCGTGTAGCTGTGCAGCTGAAATTTATAGCGACAAAAGATAGAAAAGGAGCTGAGTGAAGAACATCATGGGGTTACGAAAGGAAGAAGTGCGATCGACCTGATATTTTCTATCCGTCAACTGATGGAAAAAAGTTGGGAGTATAACAAAAGGGTGATAATGGTTTTTATAGACATAGAAAAGGCATATGACTCAGTTACCAGGGGAAGACTCTGGGAAGAAATGAAGAAGACATATAGAAGATGGATTCATTACTGTAATAAAGAAAATGTACAGAGGACACAATTGTAGAATTGGAACACCATTGGGGAATTCTGAATACTTCGAAATAAGACAAGGACTTAAGCAAGGAAGTATTCTATCTCCTGCACTTTTTAATGTTGTGATGGATGGAATGAATAGGACAGTTAAAGATATCGTAAAAGAAAAAGACAAAAATATGCTTTTTGCGTATGATATGGTAATATGGGGTGATAAAGAGGTAGATGTACAGTTACAACTTGATGCGTGGAAGGAAATAATGAAAAGGTATGGATTAAAAGCAAATAAAGATAAGAGTGAAATAATGGTATTTGGAAGAGAGAAAGGGATCAACGGAAATATTACCTTGAATGGAGAACCCCTCAAAGTGGTAGAAAGTTTCTTATTTAGGGAGTGAAATATCTAGGGATGGAAGATAACTAACGAAATTAATAGGAGCTTGTGGAAGGGCGACAATTTCTACCAAACAATAAAACACCTGATTTGGAATAAGGAAGTTTCAGAACAAGCAAAACTCCTTATGGATAAGAATTATTACTTCCCTATTGTCACATATGGTGAAGAAACATGGACAATGACAGAAAGGGACTGGAGCAGACTGCAAGCAGGGTAAATGAAATTTCACAGAGCAGTTAAGGGAAAAACAAGAATGGACACAGCAAGGAATGCCGGCCGGTGTGGCCGTGCGGTTAAAGGCGCTTCAGTCTGGAACCGCGTGACCGCTACGGTCGCAGGTTCGAATCCTGCCTCGGGCATGGATGTGTGTGATGTCCTTAGGTTAGTTAGGTTTAATTAGTTCTAAGTTCTAGACGACTGATGACCTCAGAAGTTAAGTCGCATAGTGCTCAGAGCCATTTGAACCATTTTAGAGCAAGGAATGTAGAGATTAGAAAGGACCTTAAACAAGAAAGTATGAGTGAAGAAACTGAAAAAAAAAAGAGATTAAGATGGTATGGGCATGTTAAGAGGTTGAATGGGCAGAAACCCCCCAGAATTATGGAAGAACTAAAGATGGATGGGAAAAGACCTAGAGCGCGTCCAAGAACACGGTGGAAAATGGGAGTGAGAATATCTGTGGAAAGGAGAGGTGTGACCTGGCAGCAGGTGGAGGAAGAAAAGTAGTGGGAGGACCGAGCCAAATGGAGAGGACTCGTCAGCACCCAGACCCGGCAGTAGCTGGAGTGGGATCCGGATATAGATAGATAGAAAATCTCCCTTAAACATCCCCTAATATTCTTGTCAGATGTTGGTCATCTTCATACCCATGATCAAATGTTGGTCGCAGTAGTCTCAGCTCACTGTTTTTAACGCAACGAGAAAAGCTGTCGTGGATCACAGCCTGATATTTATGATGTTCTGTCCTCTGCCGCTAACCAGGACATTTGCCTCTCGTAATAACGTCGACAGTAACAGACTCATTCAATCATTCGTGTGCGTAGTAAAATAAGCGGGTGACGCTCTAGCGTGCCTGACCGCCGGCTGTAAACTGCGACGCAAGGTGCGTGTGACGACTTGCCTACGGCCGCGACCGGAGCGACCTCCCAAATTCCTGGGAGGACGCCGACCTGCGCTTCTCCGGTACTCAGCAGTCCCGCCTGCGCCCACGAGCGCAGTTTCCATCTGGCCCTCTCCCCCCCCCCCCCCCTTTCCACCCACCTTCACCAACACAAAGCTACTCTGCAACTGGCTGTGTGGCTTCGCGTACCACGCGACAAGCTGTGCGAGATTATCACATTCGGGAGAACGGTGGGTCGAATATCCGGCCTCCCACCGTGATACACGCTTTCAATGGAGGGTGGAATATCCGGCCTGCCACCCTGATACACATTTTCAGTGCTTTTCCTATTTCACTTAAGGCAAATTCTGGATGGTTCCTATGAAAGTGCGTGTCGATGTTTCTCCCCATTCTAACCACTCTCTTATTTTCGCTGCTCTAAAATAATTAAAAAATACACTACTGGCCATTAAAATTGCTACACCAAGAAGAAATGCAGATGATAAACGGGTATTCATTGGACAAATATATTACACTAGAACTGACATGTGATTACATTTTCACGCAATTTGGGTGCATAGATCCTGAGAAATCAGTACCCAGAACAACCACCTCTGGCCGTAATAACGGCCTTGATACGCCTGGGCATTGAGTCAAACGGAGCTTGGATGGCGTGTACAGGTACAGCTGCCCATGCAGCTTCAACACGATATCACAGTTTATCATGAGTAGTGACCGGCGTATTGTGACGAGCCAGTTGCTCGGCCACCATTGACCAGACGTCTTCAATTGGTGAGAGATCTGGAGAATGTGCTGGCCAGGGCAGCAGTCGAACATTTTCTGTATCCAGAAAGGCCCGTAAAGGACCTGCAACATGCGGTCGTGCACTATCCTTCTGAAATGTAGGGTCTCGCACGGATCGAATGAAGAGTAGAGCCACGGAACGTAACACATCTGAAATGTAACGTCCACTGTTCAAAGTGCCGTCAATGCGAACAAGAGGTGACCGAGACGTGTAACCAATGGCACCCCATACCATCACGCCGGGTGATACGCCAATATGACGATGACAAATACACGCTTCCAATGTGCGTTCACCGCGATGTCGCCAAACACGGATGCGACCTTCATGATGCTGTACACAGAACCTGGATTCATCCGAAAAAATGACGTTTTGCCATTCGTGCACCCAGGTTCGTCGTTGAGTACACCATCGCAGGCGCTCATGTCTGTGATGCAGCGTCAAGGGTAACCGCAGCCATGGTCTCCGAGCTGATAGTCCATGCTGCTGAAAACGTCGTCGAACTGTTCGTGCAGATGGTTGCTGTCTTGCAAACGTCCACAACTGTTGAGTCCGGGATCGAGACGTGGCTGCACGATCCGTTACAGCCATGCGGATAAGATGCCTGTCATCTCGACTGCTAGTGATACGAGGCCGTTGGGATCCAGCACGGCGTTCCGAATTACCCTCCTGAACCCACCGATTCCATATTCTGCTAACAGTCATTGGATCTCGACCAACGCGAGCAGCAATGTCGCGATACGATAAACCGCAATCGCGATGGAGTACAATCCGACCTTTATCAAAGTCGGAAACGTGATGGTGCGCATTTCTCCTCCTTACACGAGGTATCACAACAACGTTTCACCAGGCAACGCCGGTCAACTGCTTTTTGTGTATGAGAAATCGGTTGGAAACTTTCCTCATGTCAGCACGTTGTAGGTGTCGCCACTGGCGCCATCCTTGTGTGAATGCTCTGAAAAGCTAATCATTTGCATAGCAAAGCATCTTCTTCCCGTCGGTTAAATTTCGCGTCTGTAGCACCTCATCTTCGTGGTGTAGCAATTTTAATGGCCAGTAGTGTAATATTCAGCAAACCTCACAAAATGCTAATGTGATATGATTTGCGTTGATTTTTTTCAGTACTCTGAGATGAAACAAAAGATTGAGGCTAGGACTTCCTTCAATTTAAATATCAAATATAATTTTAATTTACCTGCTTCTGTTCGTCGTTCATTACTACTCATTCTCATTGTTGACAAACGTTTGTGTGTGGGGATGATATACCTGCCTGCAAAATCACTCCCAAGATCTTACATACATTTAGACACGTCAACGAATGAAATGCCATAGGGTCTTACATCAACTTCCCACATTTTCCTAACATTTGTCTCTGCTAATCACACCCAACTAACGCGTGGTCCATTAAACCATTCTACGTGGACAAGTTCGACATCATTCCAATACTTTCGCCAAACTTTTACATCACAGATATTACAATACAAAGTTAGTCCATTAATTTCCACGTTAACATTTTAACAGAGAAGAATTTTGGTTGCTGCACATGTTTGATTTACAATTTCCAAATGTCTTCTGGTAGCTCTCAAGACCTGTAATTATCATATACGAAATCATAAAGTACCATCTTCGCTTTATTATCCAACTTCTTAAATAATTCTCCTTGTATGCCATCAGCTCACGGAGCCTTGGTTTCTCCATGGTGAAGTAGTGCTTTCTCGTACCCTTGTTTTATGATAGGAGTTCCTACACCATCTACCTCTACTGCTTCTTCCTTTTCGATAGTCAGATTGATGTAGTCTACTTTGTATAACTGTTGCAGGTATCCATTCCATCGTTTCACTATAATTTCTTCATCATATATTAGCGTTCATTGTTTTTGCTTTTATTGTGTCGATGAACTTCTTTTCGTCTCTGTATGCCATGTCAATTTGTCCCGCCCGCATGCAGTTTTCTATGTGTACACAAATTTCTTATAAATGCTGTTCTTTTTCTTGTTTTGCTCTCTTATTAATCTTGTTCTTTAAGGTCTTGTGTTTCTTCATTCCTCCTTCATGCTTCGAGTTTATATAGACCCTACTGTCCTCTTTCCTCTATCACAGTCACGATGTCGTGACTTGTCCATTCTTTCTTATTCTCCTTTTTTTGTTTTTTTTCCTTAATACCACTTCTACTGTGTTTAAAATGCATTACTTTATTTTATTTCCTTTTTGTTCTACTCCCAGTGTTCTCTGGTATCGCCAATTACAGTGTTTGTTTGTGTCATGTACTGATATCGGGTAGATTCATCTTTAAGCTTAGACGCTTCTTCTTACTGTCTTTTTCTTTGGTGTTTAATCTTTTGAACTTTAGTTCACAGCGCATCGTAACAAGATTATGGTCACTGTTGACATCAGCTCCAGGGTAGCTTTTGCTGTCCTTTACCTGATTCTTATATCTTTCTCTTAGCAATATGTAGTCTATTTGTGACTACTCTTGGTGCCTTCCACGTATATCTCCTCCTTGGATGATGCTGTAATATAGCATACTTTACGACTAACTTATGTCATATACAGAGCTCTGCAACTCTTCCTCTCTCTCATGTCTTTGTCCCATTCCGTATTTAGCAACTGCATTTCCTCCGATTCCTTCTCCTACTGTAGCATTCCAGTCTCCAATAAAAATAAGATTTTTCCCCATATATTTTCTCTATCAATTTGCTTAGCTCCTCGTAATATTTTTACACCACTCCTTCTTCCTCCTCTGTTGTTGGCATATAGACTTGAACTATGACAGTATCCTTTGGTTTAGTTTCAGTTCTTATTATAATTAGCCGTTTATTGCATTGGACAAATCCTGACTCCGTTTCCCAGTTTCTTATGTAAGATTATACCCTGGACCGTAAACACAATTTCTTATGCATTTTTTATTGATCGATTGTCAACATGCTACGTATAAAAGACACGTAAGCTATAAATATAGATGTAAATGTTGTATATGAAGTTGTATTGGGTCGTGTTATATATATATTAATGCAGTGTATCGTGTTCTTTAGTAGAGAATGAGACTGTATCATTAACTAGTTCCGTTGTAACATCCTTTTTCCAGTCCGAACTTGTGCTCCGTCTCTAAAGACATCGTCGTCGTTGGAATGTTAAAACTTTATCTTCCTTTCATTTTCGAAGAATCACACTGACGAGTCCCATACAGCTTGTTTCCAAAATCGCCCTACGCACACTGAGGGCATGCACTAGAGTCCGAGCCGGTGTTATTTTGAACAAGAACTTGTTCTTAAAACTTAATTGGCATCATGCATCTGTGTTCACTTTACTGAACAGTCTGTGTAGCAGGTAATGGTAGCGAAATAGAAACGCAGTTATGTACAGATGGGTGAGACGGCTGGTAGAAGAAAACGTGTGAGATCAATTTGCGTTCGGAAGAAAGGACAGGCGAGGCAATACTGGTTTTACATCTTATCGTAGATCATTCATGCGAGAAATGCCGACCCGCATCGCTTTTGAGATTCCTCTTTGAACTGTATGTCCTCCTATATCTGGCTGAGTAAGTGAATTCAAAGGCCAGAGGAGGGCCAAGAGCATACGACCATGCCTAGCGAAGCCCTGTGTCGCGCAAACCGACCTTCCAGTTAACGGCAACTTTACGTTTCATCTTTTGTTGAAGCAAGAGAAACAGACATTTATAGCGTATGTAGACTTCCAATAAATTTTGGACAACAGTGACTGAAGAATCATTTTTGGAATTCTGAAGTTGTTAGGGATAAACTATAGGGAGCGAAGGCTATCTGCAACTTGTACAGAAAACGGACTCCACTTGTAAGAATCGAATGACGCGGATGGAAGGCAGCAGTTGAAAAAGGATTGAGACATGTTTTTCTTGAATACTGGACGAGGGAGGTTGTGCTGCGGTCAGCACACTGGACTCGCAGTCGCGAGGACGAAGGTTCAAATACCCGTTCAGCCATTCAGATTTATGTTTCTCGTGATTTCCCAGTAAAGGGCTCCAAGCAAATACTGAGACGGTTCCTCTGAAAAGGGCACGGCCGATTTCCTTCCCCATCCTTCCGTTATCCGAGTTTCTGCTCCTACTCTCTAATGACCTCGCTGTCGAAAGGACTTTCAAATCCGTCTGCCTTCCTTGAATACTGGTTCTGTAAATTTACGCATTTTGTTTTGCTGGAGCATCATCGCCGTTTCTCATGAGAATGACTGTTAGTCTTTCGTATTGACTGCATAGACATGTTAACAAAGCTAATAGCATTTCTCTGTATTTGTTCGAGATGTGCTGTACCTACTGATAAGCTCGCTAAACACTAGGGCAATTGGTCGCACCAGCGACTTGTATGCTTTGTAAATGAGCTTCACTTTTCCAGAACTGTTTCAACAATTCCTAGACTTCTCAGCTACTGATTTTACTTCTTCACCATATTTCACGAGTGTAACTGTTTTATTTCTTTAACTTGTATAAAGGTCTCCTATTCCTAATTTTTGTATCTGTATGTATCATAATGTGGACGTTCTTTCTACAGAATAATGTAAGTGGTATGTTTACGTAAACTCTGTCTGATGAAAGGATTCGCCAAATCCATCTGCAATCGTGTAACTGTATTCCAGTTAACTTTAACTAAAAATAATTAGAAAACTTAAAACTATATACAGAATAATCTGTCATGTTAAAATTTGTATAGTGCGTTCGAGTGAGCAATGCTACAGTGCGTGACGTCACAGTACGTATCTTCCAATTCTAACACACAAAACCAACAGAGTAAAAATCCTGCATAAAATTACAAACTGAACTTCGAGAGAAATAATGCCCGAAATACTTTTGTTAAAATGCCCTGCAACCTTACGAACCCAAACTAAGTAAAATTCCGAACGTGTAAGACTGCGCTCTAAGAGTTAAGAATGTCTGACAAAAGAAATGAGGTCTGAACTAAACGTTAACTGAAATGACGATGATAATAATTCAAAATGCAATTTTGGCAGTAAATAATGTTACTGTGTCCTAAAAGTGACGTTAAACTGGCCCCAGAAAACATTCGTTACTTACCTTGTGGGAACGGGTCTTGGTAATGCTCTGAAGTGGTTCAAATGGTTCAAATGGCTCTGAGCACTATGGGACTCAACTGCTGAGGTCATTAGTCCCCTAGAACTTAGAACTAGTTTAACCTAACTAACCTAAGGACATCACAAACATCCATGCCCGAGGCAGGATTCGAACTGCGACCGTAGCGGTCTTGCGGTTCCAGACTGCAGCGCCTTTAACCGCACGACCACTTCGGCCGGCCTCTGAAGTGGTGAATGCTGCAATACAGCGCAGCAGCGAACAAGCCAAAGAAAGCCTTGACCAAGTGCGATGCAAGGAAAAGCAACTGTGCTAAGCACATCGTACTTTAAGCTTTTAGTAACTGTGTTTCGCTAAGTGGAATGCGGTGACACTCGATTAAAAAATAAAGTATTAGTAAAGGGACGGTGAAAGAACTGCAGCTACTGAAAGATATAAAAGAGACTAGCGTTTAAAAATGGTATTATGAAACTGACATTTAACGCTTACAACGATCTTTACAAAATTAACTTGTTATAAAAAGCTTTTCACTCTGCTATGTTACTCGTTAATGAAACGGTAAGGGAGTGGTGAATCTATGACTCAGTCCAAGCCTTGTCACCAGATAATGTTGTTTAATTTCGTCTCGACAGTCGAACTAACCGATCCGAATCAATAAAGAAAAATCGTACCGAAAAAATTCGCCTTTCTCAAACTTATCAGAAATCACACGCAGGCAAGCAATGCAGGGGCAATATTGCCTGAATGTGTTCATACTTCTAAAATCAATCTTTGCAAAACCATGTTTCCAAAAACCATCATCCTCTGTGTCTGCATCTCTGTGTTCTGCTACTCATTTTCCCAAAACCGCTCAGTAGCGTAATCGACTCCAGACTCTGTCAATTAACACACCAGAATGCTACACCAGCAACGACAAAACTACTCACAACCAAAGATCACATTGCTTGTACTCACAACTTGTGTGGCGTAAAATATCGACTGTTAAAGATCTCTCTCTGGGAAATACCCAGTGTACATATATGAAGTATGACTCCTTCAATAAAAAAAGAACTCACATCACGTTTATCAAAACCAAAAGTAAGAAGCTATGTTACATCGCCTTAAAGGTCGCACCAGCGACTCGTATGCTTCGTAACCTTCCCAGAACTGTTTTGTATCCTAGACTTCTCAGCCAGCGATTTTACTTCCCGGCCATATTTCATAGCTCTAGGACAGCGTTTACTCCCACGCAACAAGATACACGCCTCCTACGGATAAGACTGTTCTACGAGATTATGACACGATATGTGCATTTGTCACGTCGAACGCTCTGAACTGTTTCGTATGCAGGTTTCGGGACCGGCCCTTAGCTACGCGTTTTTCGCGGAGACTTGGAAATGTCAGAGCTATAAAAGAGGTCTTTATTCCCTGCCACAAAGATTCCATTAGCCTTATCGAGAAGTTCCCCTTTAACGGCCCTTTGTTCCAGTTTAAGGGACAGGCAGTTAAGTACCCGCGACTGCTCGGACCGGACGCCCGCTTTAAAGCCCTTCCGGGGAAATACATCGATATAACCGGAGCACAGCCGCTCCAGTCCACCCAATAGTTTTATTTCTGTCGCTTAGTCTGTGCTCAAACAATATTTATCGCCTTTTATTTCTGCCTTCTACAGCGAATCTAAGTTAATGACAATCTCGCATGTGATTTTGCCATGTATTGTTACGAGAGGAATAAATCGCGTTCGGTTTCTGTCGCGTCGCCGGATTCCTCACTTGGTGTACCGTCCACCACAGTGTGACAGAATGTTCGTCCTGGTTGTACGTGGGCTAGCGACCCCGGCGATGCTCGGCAATTGTTAAATACCATGTACGTCCTAATCCGGGGATACCTGAAAATTACGTCAGGACGAAAATTTCGGCTCCTTGCCGTGACTTAGCTCTCTCGGGAGATATGGAACTCGAAATTATAATAAAACATACAGAACGTCAATGAAAAAGACTCATTTCTTTTCGTTCCTAGTTTATGTTATTTTAAGGGATTTTTAAAAATTTTCTACACAATTCAGTTACATAAGTTCAGAATATACGTCATTTTTCATTTTTTGTATAATACTGTGTGGTAAAAGCATGAACTGGTTTTCTCAACTACCAGATCGTGAAAGCGCAAATGACCATGCAAAAAAATTGTCTAATTGTTTAAATGCCCTGCTATCATAGTTAAAACCGACGGTGAGAAAGAAAACAAAACAACACATTTTCACAGCAGAAGTATACTAACCTTTACCCTGCATCTCCACCCATGTATGCATTCGACACATGTACTCCTCTCTAACTCTTCCCCTCTCTACCTGTCCACTTCATCCTCCCACTAATATCTTTCTATCTCCTCCTCCCCACTCTCTTTCTTTCTTCATCTCCTCCTCCCTTTTTCTTTGTTCATTTCCTCCTCTCTCTCGCCATATCTTCCTCCTCCCTCCCTCTGACCATACCATCTTCCTTCTCTCTTCCCACCTGAGCCTTCCATGCTTCCTTTTCCACCTACCCACTACCCCTCTACATCTTCCACCTGCGCCAAGCTTATCCCACTCCTTCCCTCTTTCTGTCTATTTTCTCCTCCCCCTCGCTCTTTCCATCCCCTCCTCAGTCCGTTTCAGTCTGCTCCCAGCCACGCATATGCATGTGTATCCCCTGCAAAACACTTCAGTAAAGAAGGTCAATACCACTCCCACACCGTGACTGTCGTGAAGGGCAGGCTACGCAACAGGTAACTGAAAATCATTTATTTACCCCTGACATACAGGTCTCCATGTAAATCAGGTCGATAAAACTGGTCAATACTACACCAAAGCAACACACCTGTCATGCATGGCAATGTATATGTCACGGCTTGGAAAACGTTTGTTTGCCCCTCATGTGTAGGCTGCACTCCTAAGAATGTAGATTTGGCAGGCCAACACTGTTCCATGCCAGGAGCTGGAAAAGCACGTTTTTGCTCACTTCTCTCCTTCAAATACTTATTAGAATATTGTGTAAAAATTTTACATAAATGAGTTAACACCTTTCCAGCACTTTTGTTAACAATGTTTCTCTTTTATATGTTATATATTTATATATTATATGTATTAAGAAATGTACAGCCTATGTCAATTACCCTAATGTTTATTAGACTATCATGTAAAAAGTTCAAGTAAATCAGTCAAGAACATTTCGAGATTTTTTAAAATAATGTTTCCTTTTATATATTAGTATAAACTATAGCTTTCTTTATAGAACAGCCTGCCACATTCAAATCCGCAACCAGTCATTCAGATTAGGTTTCCTGTGGTGACCCTAAATCACTTAAGATGAAAGCCAGGATGGTTCCTTCGAAAATTTCCATGCCAACTTTTCCCAATGTGAGCTTGTGCTCTGCCTCAGGTCGTCGACGTGACGTTAAAACCTAAACGTCCATCATCCTGCACGTCTACTTCTATCTGTCTGTATGCATCTTGAAACATACTCTTTCCTGTGGTCTTACCTATTACTTTCGTTATATTCGGCTTAGTGAGTCAGCGGTAAGGTGTCAGACTACTAATCCAAAGCTCTCCAGTTCCATCCTCAGTGAGTCCTAAGATTTTTATGTTATCAGTTGTATCACCTCTGCCACAGTTTTTATTCTGGATGGAAAATGCCGAGTTGCACGTGGTTCAGAGTCCAGGTTAAACTGACTCGGTAAGACATTTCAAAGGTCGCAAGAAGGCAACAGTATATAACATGCAATAGGACCATACCTAGGAAAACAATGCAGTATTAAAAACAGTCATGATGACCAGGTGACGACAGCAAGGGCGTCCGGCCACCCTATACCATAAACGCAGCGAAACCCAGATTAATATGCGGACCCTTGAAGATACAGGATAAACGCCAGAAAAAGAAGATCGTTAAAACCAACCTATTACAGAAGATTGTATCATGTTTCACGAGCGCGCAGTATGACTTTATTGAAGAACAAAAATTTCGGCTACATAAGACAACATTCACTCCGAAAACAGAGATCTTGCGAACCTCTGCTCGCTCCGTTTCTCCACGAAATCCACAGCGCCCATAATCAACGGTGCCGGACATCATACCGTCCTCATTGACTTCCGGAACGCATTCCATACAGTTCCGCAGTTTAGCGAAAAAATACGAGCTTACTAAGCATGTGCCGAGAATGCCCAGTTTCAGGCGTTATATCTCACCACGAACAAGGCTGTGACCGACGGCCTCAATTTAACGATCGACAGCAGTGGCATTTACGTAGAGTTATCTACATCTACATCTACATTGATACTCCGCAAGCCACCCAACGGTGTGTGGCGGAGGGCACTTTACGTGCCACTGTCATTACCTCCCTTTCCTGTTCCAGTCGCGTATGGTTCGCGGGAAGAACGACTGTCTGAAAGCCTCCGTGCGCGCTCTAATCTCTCTAATTTTACATTCGTGATCTCCACGGGAGGTATAAGTAGGGGGAAGCAATATATTCGATACCTCATCCAGAAACGCACCCTCTCGAAACCTGGCGAGCAAGCTACACCGCGATGCAGAGCGCCTCTCTTGCAGAGTCTGCCACTTGAGTTTATTAAACATCTCCGTAACGCTATCACGGTTACCTAATAACCCTGTGACGAAACGCGCCGCTCTTCTTTGGATCTTCTCTATCTCCTCCGTCAGACCGATCTGGTACGGATCCCACACTGATGAGCAATACTCAAGTATAGGTCGAACGAGTGTTTTGTAAGCCACCTCCTTTCTTGATGGACTACATTTTCTAAGCACTCTCCCAATGAATCTCAACCTGGCTCCCGCCTTACCAACAATTAATTTTATATGATCATTCCACTTCAAATCGTTCCGACGCATAGTCCCAGATATTTTACAGAAGTAACTGCTACCAGTGTTTGTTCCGCTATCATATAATCATACAATAAAGGATCCTTCTTTCTATGTATTCGCAATACATTACATTTGTCTATATTAAGGGTCAGTTGCCACTCCCTGCACCAAGTGCCTATCCGCTGCAGATCTTCCTGCATTTCGCTACAATTTTCTAATGCTGCAACTTCTCTGTATACTACAGCATCATCCGCGAAAAGCCGCATGGAACTTCCGACACTATCTACTAGGTCCTTTATATATATTGTGAAAAGCAATGGTCCCATAACACTCCCCTGTGGCACGCCAGAGGTTACTTTAACGTCTGTAGACGTCTCTCCATTGATAACAACATGCTGTGTTCTGTTTGCTAAAAACTCTTCAATCCAGCCACACAGCTGGTCTGATATTCCGTAGGCTCTTACTTTGTTTATCAGGCGACAGTGCGGAACTGTATCGAACGCCTTCCGGAAGTCAAGGAAAATAGCATCTACCTGGGAGCCTGTATCTAATATTTTCTGGGTCTCATGAACAAATAAGTCGAGTGCTAAAAGACAAGCAGCAGTACGTGAAACAATCGCAGAAATGAATATGGGACGTACGACGAAAGTCTCCGTTACGACAGTGCGGCGTAATTTGGTTTAATGGGCCGACGTGAGTGCCTTGGCTAACAGCCCCCCCCAGGGCCCGTATCATATCGGTTGAACCCTAGACGATCGGGAAACCGAGGCCTGGTCAGATGAGGAGTCCCGATTTATGTTCATGAGAGCTGATGGTAGATTTCGAGCGTGGTGCAGAGCGCACGAAACCATGGATCCAAGTTGTCAACAAGGTACTGCGCAAGCTGGTGGTGGCTCCATAATTGTGTGGGATGTGTTTACGTGGAATACAGTGGTTCCTCTGGTCCAACTCAATCGATTACTGACTGGAAACGGCTATTTTCGGCTACTTGGAAAACATTTGCCACCATTCATGGACTTCATGTTCTCAAACAAGGACGGAAATTTTGTGGATAATAATGCGCCGTGTCAGAAAATTCTGGACAGTTCGAGCGAATGGTTTGGCCACACAGATCTTCCCCTGTGAATCCCATCGGACATTTATGGGACGTGATCTAGAGGTCAATTCGAGCAGAAAATGGTGCATCAACAATACTTTCGCATTTATAGGACGGCTATAGAGGCAGCATCGCTCATTATTTCTGCCGGTGACTTCCAACGACTTGTTGAGTGCGTGCTACGTCGAGATGCTGCACTACATCCGGCAAAAGGAGGTCAGACACGATTTTGAATGTAACCCCTGACTTTCTACACCTCAGTGTAAAGGCGAAAGGTGGGCGTACCCCATATTAATGCCCAATAATAGATGTCTGGATACTTTTCATCAGACAGTGTGAAACTTATGTATTGAAATGTGTGTTTCTGTACTTAAATTGATAGATGACTGTGAAGACGAAACTTCTACGTTATTTGATTCTGAAACAGCTGAGTAAAACTGAACGTACTGAGCCCACTTTCTCTTTACTTTTTCTTATCATGTCAGCCGGCCGGAGTGGCCGAGCGGTTCTAGGCGCTTCAGTCTGGAACCGCGCGACCACTACGGTCGCAGGTTCGAATCTTGCCTCGGGCATGGATGTGTGTCAGGTCCTTAGGTTAGTTAGGTTTAAGTAGTTCTATGTTCTAGGGGACTGATGACCTCAGATGTTGAGTCCGATAGTGCTCAGAGCCATTTGAACCATTTTTCTTATCATGTCAACATTAACCCACAACATTCTAGCGCAACGCAATCTGACTGCTCAAAAAAATTACAGCCTGATTTCAAGCAATTAACATAGAAGAATGACCATGAATAAGAAGCAATCCTGACAATAACATATACATTTCATTAAGCACTTACCTCACAAAAAACATCATTCCGCGAACTACTGCAATATAGCGAGCGTCAGTACTACCAGCTAAATTATAGATTCTAACTACTAAAGCCACTAACTACTAATAGGCATGTGGTTAGCAAAGAAAAGATTTTGTTGCAAACCAAATAATGTATTTTTTACCTTAATAATGTGACATCCAGTTAAAAAAATGGTTCAAATGTCTCTAAGCACTATGGGACTTAACATCTGATGTCATCAGTCCCCTAGACTTAGAACTACTTAAACCTAACTAACCTAAGAACATCACACACATCCACACCCGAGGCAGGATTGGAACCTGCGACCGTAGCAGCAGCGCAGTTCCGGACTGAAACCCCCAGAACCGCTCGGCCACGACGATCGGCATCATCCAGTTCAAACACGAATATAAATCGTCATTGACATCCAGTACAAAGATATACAGGGTGACACACGGGAGACGGACGGTTTTGAACTGCGTTGGTGGGAGGTGGTCGTGGTGGGGATAGTTCTGATCCACACAAGACGCCATTTCATTTACCCAGTCACTATGGAGCAGTGGGTCTTGCCACGTCTAGTATTTGTCTATGACAGTTTCGTGAAAAGTGGTGAGTCTATTATTGCTACGTAGCTATTGTTTCGTGCGCGGTTGAATGTCGGTCGACATGGAGCTGTTCCGAGGCGTAACACAATCCTCAGATGGGTGGAAAACTTCAGATCAACTGGAAACATACTGGATAAGAAGCATCCTGGCCCGAGACGCAGAGTAACGACACCAGAAAATGTTGAATGGGTAAGGCAAGCGGCAGTCAGAAGCCCAGGACGGTCAGCTAGACGTCATACTAGTGAGTTACGAATCAATCGTGAATCGGTTAGACGAATTTTGCATAAAGAATTAAAATTCCATCCCTACAAAATGCTCATTGTCCAACAACTTAAGGAAACTGATTTTGCTGTACGAGAAGACTTCGCTTACAGAATGCAAGTGATTTTGGGATCGAATGAAAATGAA
The DNA here is from genome assembly GCF_021461385.2 of Schistocerca piceifrons. NCBI lineage: Eukaryota > Metazoa > Arthropoda > Insecta > Orthoptera > Acrididae > Schistocerca > Schistocerca piceifrons. The sequence continues at coordinate 504,191,864 of NC_060144.1, forward strand.
ATTTTATTGATGAGCGATGAAGCTCATTTTCATTTAAACGGGACCGTCAATAAGCAAAACCTACGTTACTGGGCTCCAGAGCATCCACACCTTATCCACCAGCGTCCTCTACACTCAGAAAAAGTAACAGTCTGGTGTGCTCTTGGCTCTGTTGGCATTGTTGGACCTTATTGTTTTGAAGAGAAAGGGTTACAGTTACTGTTAAATCGGTTCGTTACATTCGTATGCTTGAAACATTCTTGAAACCAGAACTAAGAAGACTACGAATCCCTTTAAAACACGTTTGGATCCATCAGTATGGGGCAACATCGCACACCGCAAACATTTCAATGACAGTTCTTAGAGCATGTTTCCTGGCCGGATTATCTCACGTTTTGGCAATGTTCCTTGGCCTCCCAGGTCTCCCGACTTGTCAGTATGTGACTTTTTTTCTGTGGGGGTACCTTAAGAACTGTGTCTATAGCCACAAACCACGAAATTTGTACGAGTTGAAGAATGCAATCATTCAAGAAATTGCTGCCATCCCTGCAGTGATTTTAGTCCGTGTGATGGAGGATTTTAAGAAGAAACTTGAGTCCTGCATTCGAAATGATGAATATCACCTTATTATTTTTCACAAATAACTTTGTTAACTAAAATGGAAAATAATGAGCTTTGATTTTGTGTAAATAAACATGCATTAATTTTAAAGTTGGCTGAGTATTATTTCATTAAAAACCGTCCGTCTCCCTTGAGTCACCCTGTATAATCATGATGAATTTTCAATCTCCAAGTCGGATACTTCCAGATCGTTAGCCTATGCTAACACTTCAGACCTGTACCCTACATCAATGATAATTTCTCACATTTAACATCCATCACTGCTGGCGACTAACTTCCAACTGCCCAACAGTACACCCATCACTGCTGGCTGTTCACCTCCAACTGCCCAATAGTACTTCCATCACTGCTGGTGGCTAACTTCCAACTGACCAACAGTACACCCAACACTGCTGGCTGTTCACCTCCAACTGCCCCACAGTACTTCCATCACTGCTGGCGACTAACTTCCAACTTCCCAACAGTACACCCATCACTGCTGGCTGTTCACCTCCAACTGCCCCACAGTACTTCCATCACTGCTGGCGACTAACTTCCAACTGCCCAACAGTACACCCATCACTGCTGGCTGTTCACCTCCAACTGCCCAACAGTACTTCCATCACTGCTGCCGACTAACTTCCAACCGCCCAACACTACTGGAGCTTAACTTCCAACAACGAGCCCAACCAGCCACAGAGTCTCTTACAAAGAAAGCGCAGTCAAAGATCCAATGCAAAGAGCTACACAGCGCTGCCAACACAGAGGCAGCCCACCTACAAGCTACATCAGTGCTACGGCTGATATCCGCCAGCGCTCCCTCGACTGCATCCCTGTCTGACAGAGCACGCTCCGTCCCTCGGCAACCCGTCTTGCGCCACGTGCCGGCAGCGTCATACCGCAACTAAAGCCCGTGCACAGCGCCGCCCACGCAGCGGTGGGCGTGTTGTGCTGCCGGCTGCCCACGCGCGCCGCTAAACAAAGTTACAGGAGTGCAGCCGACGGGACAGGCGGGGTGCGGCGCGGCGCGGCGCGGCGCCTGTAATTGGGTGCGACGCACCGGCGCCGACGCGGGGGTGTACCAGGCGCCGGCCCCGCCTCCGCTGGCGAACCGCGCTCACAGGGAACGCGTCAACTGCAGACGCTTTCAACCGCCTACACAGTATTCCTCGTGCTACGAGATAGGTCCATTTTGGGAATCCATTTACGAGGTGTATGAGAAAAGTAGTGAGACTGATTACACTGCGAGCGACCTGGCAACGCTGCGTAGTTGTACTTGTGTTGACCGGTGTGTTCATCCCTTCCGAGATGCTCGGGCCGAGTTTCAGCTCCGTACAGCCATCACGTGGTTTTTGAGAGCGCCACCAGTAAAGTTCTATTTTTGGTGTATGTTAAGAAAATTTGTAGACTTAGAGAAAGCTTTTGACAATGTTGACTGGAATACTCTCTTTCAAATTCTGAAGGTGGCAGGGGTAAAATACAGGGAGCGAAAGGCTATTTACAATTTGTACAGAAACCAGATGGCAGTTACAAGAGTCGAGGGACATGAAAGGGAAGCAGTGGTTGGGAAAGGAGTGAGACAGGGTTGTAGCCTCTCACCGATGTTGTTCAACCTGTATATTGAGCAAGCAGTAAAGGAAACAAAAGAAAAATTTCGAGTAGGAATTAAAATCCACGAAGAAGAAATAAAAACTTTGAGGTTCGCCGATGAGGTTGTAATTCTGTCAGAGACAACAAAGGACTTGGAAGAGTAGCTGAACGGAATGGGCAGGGTCTTGAAAGGAGGATATAATATGAACATCAGCAAAAGCAAAACGAGAATAATTGAATGTAGTCGAATTAAATCGGGTGATGCTGCGGGAATTAGATTAGGAAATGAGACGCTCAAAGTAGAAAATGAGTATTGCTATTTGGGGAGCAAAATAACTGATGATGGTCGAAGTAGAGAGGATATAAAATGTAGACTGGCAATAGGAAGGAAAGCATTTCTCAGGAAGAGAAATTTGTTAACATCCTGTATAGATTTAAATGTCAGGAAGTCGTTTCTGAAAGTATTTGTATGGAGTGTAGCCATGTATGGAAGTGAAACATGGACATTAAATAGTTTAGACAAGAAGAGATTAGAAGCTTTTTAAATGTGGTGCTACAGAAGAATGCTGAAGATTAGATGGGGAGGTATTGAATAGAACTGGAGAGAAGAGAAATTTGTGGCAAAAGTTGACTAGAAGAAAGGATCGGTTGGTAGGGAATATTCTGAGGCATCAAGGGATCACCAATTTAGTATTGGAGGGCAGCGTTGAGGGTAAAAATCGCAGCGGGAGACCAAGAGATGAAAACACTAAACAGATTCAGAAGGATGTAGGTTGCAGTAGGTACTGGGAGATGAAGAAGCTTGCACAGGATAGAGTAGCATGGAGAGCTGCATCAAACCAGTCTCAGGACTGAAGACCACAACAACAACAACTGAAATGGCACAGAGGAATTTAGAGTCACATTATGCAATCAAGTATTAAACTTGGGGAATCCACGCGTGTGAGCTTTGAGAAGATCAAAGAACGGGGAGCATTCGTTGTCAAGAGCACAAGTTTTTCGCTGGCACACAACATTTTTGAATGGCTGAAAACTTGTTCAAGGTGTGCCCCACTCAGGAAGATGTTCAGCTTTAAAAACCGACGAAAACGTCGAACACGTGCGTGGCCTTTTGAGATCAGACCAACGTCCAACGCTTACACCGTATATCAGATTTTGAAGAATGTTTTGCACATGTGAAAGATTTGTGCCAAAATGGTGCCGAAAAACTTTACAACTGATCAGAAGGACACTCGAAGAAACGTGTGCGTGGATCACCTTGAGAGGATTGCTAATGACCACGAACGCTTCAGTTGTATGATTACTGGTGATGAATGCGGCATCTTTGAGTACAATCCTGAAACAAAGTGGCTAAGTGAGGAATGGCACACTGAGACGTCTCCTCCACTGGAGAAAGCTCGAATGAGGAAATCTAAGATAAGAAAACGCTGATTTGAGTTTTTGACAGTAGGTATGTAGCGGATAAAGAATTTATTCATCGAGGACAAACTGTCAATCAAGTGTTTTACAAAGATTCCCTTGAAAGGCTCAGGAAAAGGGTTAATGGAGTGAAACGGACATACCAGACATGTGGATGCTTCATTATGACAACGCCCCATGTCACACAGTCACTAACATCCCGGATTTTTTGACCTCAATAGGCGTTTTTGTTATTCCACAGTCCCCTTATTCACCTCATCTGAGTCCTTGTAACTTTTTTCTCTTCCCTAGATTCACAAATGTCTCAAAAGGATGTCATTTTTGGACTCTGGAGACCATTCAAGAGAATGGGACCGACATATTAAATGTCCTACCAGCCTTTCAGTGCTGCAACTAAGATTAGAAACAACGACTCCGTCGGTGCATAGCTGCCGAAGGGCACTACTTTAAGAGGGCAGTATTGTTGTTTGTAAAAAATAAAAACTTTTGTAGATAAAAGATCTGTCTCATTACTTTTCTCACAGACCTCGTATGTAAGTCACACTCCCTGAAAGAAAGTGGGACACCCAGATGGGTGGGAGGAAACCAAATGAGACTTCACGGCCAGAGAGAATACGTGAGTTATTTAAGTGATTATAAAACCAAGTCTAATTTGCAAATAACTTTCCACTCTGAGATCACTTATCGTGATCTGAATGCATGAACTGATTCGGATTGGAAAGTGTCATAAAGCCGTTTTATCCTCTACTGAGACAATCAGGACAACTACTGTTTCAAACCTGCCACTGGTATCCTGGGTACTGACCCTGGGATGGATTTGACGTGAAAGGTTTCCCACACTTGTTCTATCGGACACACATATGGATAGCCTATTGCCCACGGGAGTACCTCGCCATTACGCAGAGAGTTCGTAGAGACACGGCTCATGCGTGGGCAAGCATTGTCCTGTTGAAAAATGACACCACAGTACTGTCGCATGTGAGGTAACACATGTGGACGGAGGATGTCAGTGCCGTATCGTAGAGTTCCGTCAGTCTCCACCATCCGTGACCTGAAGTCATACCCGATGGCTCCCGCACTGGTTACCACGCTGGACTCGCATTCGGGAGGACGACGGTTCAAACCCGCGTCCGGCCATACTGACTTAGGTTTTCCGTGATTTCTCTAAATCGCTTCAGGCAAATGCTGGGATGGTTCCCTCGAAAGGACACGGCCGACTTCCTTTCCCATCCTTCCCTAATCCGATTGGACCGATGACTTCACTGTTTGGTCCCCTCCCCGAAATCCAAATCCACCACCACCACCATCACCACCACCACCACCGACGGCTCTCTATGCCTTGACGCTATGCCTCTCCAAAGCATTAGAAGAACAGGACCTCTTCCTATGTCACCGTCACATTTGCCGACTGCAGAAAAGTTTTTAGAGCCACATGGGTCCACAATGCTATCTCCGACAGCATTTTTCTTAAATTATCTTTTTATGTCACTTGGAAATTTTTATGCCACGTGCAACTCTGAATCGCATGCTGGGGACGTAGATTCGTTGTACCTCTCTGTTCCAGCGGTCTCACAACCCTGTACAACTGTTGGATGTTGCTGTGTATATTTGTGGAATCGCTGCTAATTCTAAGATATCTATGTCGGTGTGGCAGTGCAAGTCCGTGAATCACAAGTATCTCTTCCCTCTCAGAACTCATCTAGACTGAAGCGCCAAAGAAAACAGTATAGGCATGCGTACGCAGACTAAGGCGCTGCGGTCGGCAATGCCTCTATAACACAAGTGTCTGGAGCAGTTGTTAGAGATCGGTTACTGCTGCTATAATGTCAGGTTATCAAGATTTAAGTGAGCTTGAACGTGGTGTTATAGTCGGCGCACGAGCGATGGGACACAACATCTCCGAGGCAGCGAAGAAGTGAAGATTTTCCAGCAAGACTGTTTCACGAGTGTACCGTGACTATGAGGCATCCGATAAAACATCAAATCCCCGACATCGCTGCGGCAGGAGAAAGATCCTGCAAGAACGGGACCAACGACGACTGAAGAGAATCGTTCAACGTGACAGAAGACAACTATTCCTCAAATTGCTACAGATCTCAATGTTGGACCATCAGCAAATGTCAGCGTGCGAACAGTTCCACGAAACATCATCGATATGGGTTTTCGGAGCCGAAGACCCACTCGTATACCCTTCTTGACTGCACGAGAAAAATCTTTACAGCTCGCCTCAGCCCGTCGACACCGACATTGGACTGTTGATGACTGGCTGGTCGGACTAGTCTCGTTTCAAATTGCTAGATCGGATGGACATGTACGGGTATGGAGACAACCTCATGAACCCATGGACCCTGCATGTCAGCAGGCGACTGTTCAAGCTGGCGGAGGCTCTGTAATGGTGTGGTGTGTGTGCAGCTGGAGTGATATGGGACCCCTGATACGTCTAGATACGACTCCGACAGGTGACACGTACGTAAGCGTCTTGTCTGATCAGCTCCATCGCTTCATGCCCATTGTGCATTCCGACGGACTTGGGCATTTCCCCACACGTCCAGAATTGCTACAGAATTTAAACACTTCCGCTGGCTGCCAAACTCTCCAGACATGAATATTATCGAGCATATCTGGGATGCCTTGCAACGTGCTGTTCAGAAGAAATCTCCATCCCTCTCGTACTCTTACGGATTTACGGACAGCCTTGCAGTATTTATGGTGTCAATTGCCTCTAGCACTACTTTAGACATTAGTCGAGTCCATGCTACGTCGTGTTGCGGACTTCTGACTGCTCGAGAGGCCCTACACGATATTAGGAAGGTGTTCCTGTTTTACTGGCTATTGATTGTATACTGGTTTTGGACTATTTGCATTTCGCTGAGACAAGTTTTAGTCGTCAAACCTCGGACATTACAGCCATAGAGTGTTATTGACAGTACCGTACTCTTCTATAGTCGAAGTATAGTATAGTTCAGTATTCAGGAAATGAGGGAAGAATTTTTTTGCCACCACAAGCGTTTTTGTTTCGTAGTCGGTCCAGTTTTATGCCCAGGTACCGAACAGCAGGGCTACATGAGATGTTCCTATTTTGTAGTCGCAACGTGTCGCGAAATACAGGCCTTTTCTTGATGAAGCGGACCGCTGTTGTCTTCTCTCCGTTCAAATTGCCTTTTTTTTCGGCGTCATTCCCTATGCTACAACGATCCAACTGGCAATGGAGAGGACAAATGTTTGCCTCTCGTCTGCATATGGTCGTGAGAAAGGCCACATTATTGGAGGGTTTGCACGTGTGGATCGCAGAAAATGTCGTTGATACAGAAATTGAATACAATAGTGGGTGACACTGAGGCAGGCCGTCATCCAGAGTGCCGACTTCTGTGTAGGTCCTTTATAAGGGTATAAGCAGCAGTAGAGAGGTAGGTACCAGCGGCGGCTGTGTATGCCGGCGGCTTGTTGGTTTAGGATTGACCGGAGCAGCCGCGCCGTCTGCGGCTGCAGGGCGCTGACATTTGTGGAGTGGAGTGTCTGCTCTCTCCTCCTCTCCTCTCCTCTCTTCCTCACCCCTCCTAACTCCTTGACACACATGCGGCCGGCAGCTCCGTTCGCCCCGTCAATTGAACTGCGGTGAGACGAGCCAGCGGCCACACCACACCACAACACACACCACAACTCGCCTGTCCGCACCTCCGCTTCCAGCGGTATTAAACGTGTCTGTTACGTAAGCCCTCATTCCCATTGTGTGCACTAAGCTAACTGTCGAACTACTTAGATCCCAGACGTGTGCCTTAGTGAATATCTCCCGACTAATGAAAATAACGGCCTGGCAGAGACCGGAAGCTGGGTGTCTTTTTTTATCACGAAAAGTCATTGGTGAAATTAGTAACGACTTATTTTAACAGAAATGGAGCAAGAGTCTTCATATAATTTGATGGAATATAAAAAAAGATTTTTAGGTAGATCCTTTAATGCCTAGATCGCATGTACATGAGAAAATTAAAATATGATCACTAGCATCCAGGTTCTACACTACTCGCCATTAAAATTGCTACACCACGAAGATGACGTGCTACAGACGCGAAATTTAACTGACAGGAAGATGCAAATAATTAGCGTTTCAGAGCATTCACACAAGGTTGGCGCCGGTGGCGACATCTACAACGCGCTGACATGAGGAAAGTTTCCAACCGATTTCTCATACACAAACAGCAGTTAACCGGCGTTGCCTGGTGAAATGTTGTTGTGATGCCTCGTGTAAGGAGGAGAAATGCGTACCATCACGTTTCCGACTTTGATAAAGGTCGGATTGTACTCCATCGCGATTGCGGTTTATCGTATCGCGACATTGCTGCTCGCGTTGGTCGAGATCCAATGACTGTTAGCAGAATATGGAATCGGTGGGTTCAGGAGGGTAATACAGAACGTCGTGCAGGATCCCAACGGCCTCGTATCACTAGCAGTCGAGATGACAGGCATCTTATCCGCTTGGCTGTAACGGATCGTGCAGCCACGTCTCGATCCCTGAGTCAACAGATGTGGACGTTTGCAAGACAACAACCATCTGCACGAACAGTTCGACAACGTTTGCAGCAGCATGGACTATCAGCTCGGAGACATGGCTGCGGTCACTCTTGACGTTGCATTACGGACAGGAGCGCCTGCGATGGTGTACTCAACGAGAACCTGGGTGCACGAATGGCAAAACGTCATTTTTTCGGATGAATCCAGCTTCTGTTTACAGCATCATGAAGGTCGCATCCGTGTTTGGCGACTTCGCGGTGAACGCACATTGGAAGCGTGTAGTCGTCATTGCCACACTGGCGTATCACCCGGCGTGATGGCATGGGGTGCCATTGGTTAAACGTCTTGGTCTCCTCTTGTTCGCATTGACGGCACTTTGAACAGTGGACGTTACATTTCAGATGTGTTACGACCCGTGGCTCTACCCATCATTCGATCCCTGTGAAACCCTACATTTCAGCAGGATAATGCACGACAGCTTGTTGCAGGTCCTGTACGGGCGTTTCTGGATACAGAAAATGTTTGACTGCTGCCCTGACTATCACAATCTCCAGATCTCTCACCAATTGAAAACGTCTGGTCAATGGTGGCCGAGAAACTGGCTCGTCACAATACGCCAGTCACTACTCTTGATGAAATGCGGTAACGTGTTGAAGCTGCATGGGCAGCTGTACCTGTAGACGCCATGCAAGCTCTGTTTGACTCAATGCCCAGGCGTATCAAGGCCGTTATTACGGCCAGAGGTGGTTGTTGTGGGTGCTGATTTCCCAGGATCTATGCACCCAAATTGCGTGAAAATCTGATCACATGTCAGTTCTAGTATAATATATTTGTCCAATGAATAGCCTTTTATCATCTGTATTTCTTCTTGGTGTAGCAATTTTAATGGCCAGTAGTGTAATTTTGGTCCGGCGCGCGTTATTAATCTGAAAGGAAGGTTCAGATCAGCGCGCACCCCGCTGACGAGTGAAATATTCATTCTGCCAGGACATTTTCATAGTTTGCAAGTTCTGTTACAAAGATTACCGGGTTTAAAAGCTATATTCCAATATGTCGACTGTCCGGTTCAGCTTGTGATGTAAAAAGCGATCTTGCATTGTACTGGTTCACAGTTCGTAGCACGTCCCCAAACTACCGGCAGATCTTTATGCCTCTTCACGTGCGTGAGTACTTCGCAACTTGAAATTCTGCGTTGTGGTGTCACAAAAATACTAGTTCTTCACGTCCACGCTACCTTTCACGTCCCGTGTAGGGACGGCTCTATTCTTACTTCATAACTCATTTTAAAAAATTCTCTACGTTACTTCGTGTTTCCTCCTCATACAACGCGCATAGAACTGTAATTCGACACAGTACATTGTATAAGTTGTAGTGGTCGGGAAGCAGAACAGTGGCGCAAGAAATAGTGCTCTCTCCCAGTCACGTCGTGGCAACAAACATTTCTTGTCTAGGTTTTCTACTTGGCTACCTCTACGACCAGCACTATCGTGTTGCTACTGAAGGAGACATCGAACACCGTCTCTGAACTCACAACAGGTGACTAACTTATTCGTCAGTGGCTAACCTTTACTGTATTATCGATTCATCCAATACAGCGCCACACTACCGTCTAATGCAAGCGGCTAAACGAGCAACGATTCTTGACAAGGACTCATGAAAGTGGGACACGATGACATGCATGGTCTTTTCAGAACGATGAAAATTCGTTTCTCTGATGTGAAAGGTCACGTGCGTCCTTTGGAGAGGTACAAGCCGCTTTGGCGTTTACCTTGAGCGTGTAAGCATTTCGTTAATTGCCATCTGCGCCGAGAAACTTGGCGATACTGAAGTACGTGAATTCTTTATCCTCATATTTATTCTGCTTCTTCGGTTTCCTCTGATGCTCGCACGACTGACAAGCATATCTTAACAGTCAATGAAAAAATCCAAAATTACTTATCCAAGAAAATGCTGTTAGAAAAAGCGGGAACACCAGGATAAAGTGGAAGAGGCGGAGGAAGTTGTGGAAGAATAAAACAGTAGAGAAAGTGCATAAAATGAAACGGACACTGGGGAAAGCTCAGCCGGCTTTGGCAGAGGGCGTGAAATTGAGATGTGATAAAGAGTAACAGAAAAACTCGTGAACAATGATTGCTGTTCGACTAAACCACACGGAAAGCTTCAAAGAGGAAGTCATGCGGCCGAACGCCTCTACAGCCCTTACTGCATGACACGCCTTTCGAGAAGCAGTTTGTGTCCTGAAATACGTACCTCCGCAAGGTCTTCACCGAAAAATTATTTTTTAAATTTTTTTCAAAAAAGATGAATACGGCCAATACAGTCCCTGAAATGGAACACAGTCGAAGTAACGTGTTTTTTCCTGTTCCTGCTACATAACCATAATATCAAACACTAGGTTTTCACGTTTCCGTGCAAACAACTTTTCGGAATGACTGCTACTAGCGCTAAGCACCATGTAAAACTGTTAGCCTCAGCTATTGCTCTTGGTGATTTACAGTCCACTATGTCGAATGATGATTTGTGGTGAGCAACATTTATGTTTTTATCTTGTGACTTTTGAAAATGACAAAATTTCAAGTGAACCACACGGACTAGTGATGCATATTAATAGAGAAGGAGATGGGTCGGGTAAAAATACCGTCAGCGCTCATACTTTCCTTTTTTTGTCGCGTCTACATACACTTTGTAAACACTGAAATAATCAAAGGTTTTGCCCAGAATCTAATAAGTGCAAAGGACATATGAAATTACAGTGTTGCAAACAAAGACATAACGCCAGTATTGCGGAGGTCTTTTGTTGTGATGTAATCACAAGAAAAGGAGGCTGTGACCTTTGGAGGTATTCTTACATTCATACATACACCTCTGCAATAATGACATCAAAAGAACTTTGAGCATGTACTAAAACAGTGTATCGATTTGGTCTTGTGTTAGTAGTCAGCGCCACATGTTATCCGAAAGTCGTCCGCCTAACACATACATTTTTTATTAATACGCATAAATTCAACTGACGACAGATGATTAAATGTCTTAAACGTATAGTGGAAATACCTTGTGACTGGTAACAGTTAACTTGTTGCTTTAATCGATAGGTATAACAGTCACGGTAAAAGCTAACCTAGAATGTTGGTGCTTAACGTTTCATTAGTCTCTTTAAAAGGGAAGTTCAAAATTTGGCGGTTTAGTTGTAAAGATGCACCCCAGTTGACGCCGATAATAGCAATAGTTCTGTATGTTAATTTTAAATCTGAAGATGGCCTAATACGGCCGAAACAGTTCATAACCGATAAGTAAATGTAAGCTATTTTGTTTTGTTCACAAAAAAGTAATACATTGTGTTTTATGTGGTGGCTGTCTCGGGTTGATCACCGATATAAGGGGGCTACTGCAAAAATTATTTTAGCGCTATAAAAATCATAACTGCGGACCTGTAATGTGCTTCTGACTGCTGTTAATAATGTCCCCTGCTTCGAATTCCAATGAATACTAATTGACGAAACAAGGAGTAAATAACTATCTCACTTCCACGGGCAGTTAAAAAAACTGCATAATCGACGAACTGGTATAAAACAAAATAATGTCACTTTAGCTCTAGTTCATTTTGTGAAGGAAACGACCAGCTATTGGATTAACAACGAGTTATACACTCTTTAAATACTTATTTAGGGCATAGCGCTACACAAGAAAAGCAATCAAAAGTACAAGGAAAAATAATACGTTAATACAAATGATATATTAAACTAACAAACTGTTGTTGTATGCTAATTTCCAGACAAGTCTAGATGGTGTAGCCACAAAAAAGTCTTTTGGGTCACGTAGGCACGCTGCAATTTACACACCTCGGCAATGTGCCGGATGATCTGGTTCGATGCTCCACAATCACAACTTGCGATGGTATTCTTACACCATTTGCGCGGATTGCATGCACTGACTCCGTGTCCTGTTCGGATACGATTTGTGTTCGTCCACTGATGCCATGGGCATTCAAAGTACTTGGGTCTCTGCAGAGGAACAAAAAGGCGTCGGACTTCACATGGAGCATTAGTAATCTAGGTTTCACACCATTGCAGTTCCTACGCCTCACCGTAATAATTTCTGAACTGTCTTCAGGTACATTTTAAAAATAGCTGCAGTAGTCTATCACGGTGCAAATACAAACACGTCAGCGAAGAATGGATCTAAAGCAAAGGCTGACTGATACAGTTGTAGAAACTCCTTGTTTCTGGACAGCCACACCAAATTGTGGATTCCGTGGCTTTTGATCCGTTGTCCCACGCCTCGATTGCAAACGCACTCGTCTTCTGGCTGCTGCAGACCTCGGAAATCGAAGCTGGGTGGCAGCTCGAAAGTTCTTTGTCGATTACACTCAACAAATTTTTCCAAAAGCCATTAATAAAATGATTTTCCCCCCACTCGTCGCCCTTCCTCTAACACCCAATAGCAATCTGAAATTGTTTATATGCGTATTTTACGTTGTCTGAGTAGGGTAACTTTGAACCTCTGTATTTCGGAGACGGATAATGATAAGAACAATATTTTAAAGGTTGTTCGAGATCGGAATCTTACGGAATACATCGTAAAAATTACAACCATTTGCTGTGCATAGCCGTCTCGAAATCGGCGGTTGAGTTTTGGTATCCAAAAAACAAGTTTTTGTGGAGTTTTCAGAAAATGGATAAATAATTTTGAAAACGGGGAGATCGCTGTCCTAGATAAATACCTAGAGAATATACCATTAAAATCTGAGCAATTTTTTGCGGTTATTTGTTATTTAGATTTCGCCTCATACCGAATTTTACGTGTAGAAGAGGGACAACTTTGAACGTTTGTGTCTAGGAAACGGATAAAGATATCTAGAAAATTTTCAAGGCTGTTCGAGATCGGGATCTTACAAACATATGATAAAAATTTCAGCCGTTTTCTGTGCTTAGCTGCTTTGGAATCCTCAGCTGGGTTTTGGTCCACTCGTGACGGCGAAAATATAGTAAAAAAAAAAAAAAAAAAAAAAAAAAAAAAAAAAAAAAAAAAAAAAAAACCTCTTCTTGGGGTTCTCCGAGGAACCGCCCATAAACTGATGTTCCGCCGTAAGTCCCATCAAGCCCACCACACCAAATCAAATGCAAAAAGAACCAAGCGATTAACTCCATTTGCCTAAGCAGGCGGAAGTGTGTAATATCCATACTTTGACCCTATATTGTAGGATAGTGACACTAAGATGATCCTTCTGTTTGGTATACAAACGGTCCCTAGCCCATGGCTATCCAAAACACTTCACCCTACCCTTTTACCACCAACAGAACCCTAGATATGAGCACCGTAAAATCCCGTTTTCATACGAGGCTGTTTGGAACGTATTAGGTACGCATGCTGCCGCATGCATAACGATTTCGTAATGAAGCCGACAAATATTCTGTTTGTCTCATTGACGTAAGTAATGGCCACATCAAGTTTACGATGGAAGTCGAGACAGATGGTGCATTGCCCTTCCTTGACGTCCTCGTTCGACGGAAAACCAATGGGCACCTCAGCCACAGTGTCTACAGGAAACCGACACACACAGATCGGTATCTGCACGCTCTCAGCCACCACCATCCGGCACAAAAACGTGGCGTTCTGAATACTCTCGTCCATCGTGCTGAAGTCGTCTCAGACGCTGAAAGTCTGCCACTAGAACTGAGCCACCTCCCAAAAGTCTTTCGGGAAAACGTGTGCAGACATGGACAGGTGTGACAGGCTGTATCTGGTGTGACACGCAAGAAACACACCAACAGAGATGAGAACACCACCGAAGAAGAAAGCAAGAAACTTGTGTTGTTGCCTTTCTGTGGTACAGTGTCGGGAAAGATTAGCCGGCTCCTGAAGAGATACAACATTTAATCGGTGTTCAGGCCTCCAGCAAAAATTCGACAGCTCACGAGGCCTGTGAAGGATGATCTAGGGCTTAGAACGCCTAGAGTGTACGAGATACCATGTCAGTGTGGCTGTTACTACGTCGGCCAAACAGTACACACTGTGGAGCAACGCCGGACGGAACACGAGAGGTGCTTACGCCTACGCTATTAAGAAAAATCAGCCGTGGCAGAACACGCCTTAGAAAATGGACACCGAATTCTAATCGACGAAACATCTGTCGTTATGAAGACGAAGGGATTTTGGGATAGCGTCATCAAAGAAGCTATTGAAATAAAAACCTCTGAAAACACCATCAACAAGGACGGCGGTTTGCAGCTCAGCACAGCCAGGGACCGGCCATCGCGAGGTTGACACGGGCGCGACGGACGCGGGATGAAAACATTGCCATATATGGCGAGGAAGAGAGCACCAGTGACGTCACAGCCAGCAGTGCGGCTATATAACGACGCGGCCACGGCGAGACAGCAGTCATTCTTACCATTTGACAATAACTGAGGAGAGCTCGGTCGGAAGCTCTTGGGATTTCATCCACCTGACGCGGCTGGAAGCCCGAGAAAATTTTATTAATTCATATCGCCGCGAAACCATGCATTCATACAGAAGTAACTGCATCTTGTCAAATGGACTTCACCTGAATCCAACACAGCTATGATCGTGGCGACCGGCCGTATCATCGTTTGGTGAGCGTGCCCGTATGGCCTCCGCCACCAGCTGTTGCCGGTCCTTTGTTCGGCGTCGCTCACCCCGGCGCCCGACGCCCGCGGCTTATTGAGCGTCGCGACGCCCGCATGGTGTGCGCCCCCTCCCCCCCTGCCCCACCCTGCAGCCGCGGCGGCGCCGGCGTCGCTGCAACAGGTGCCTTCGCACGCTGCCACAGCCGCCACCGCAGACGAACGGCGGGCCCGTGGCCGCTTGCAGCTGGCCGCGTGCGATAAGCGCTCTGTCAATGCCTGCCTCAAACTGAATGGCCGTGCTGGCACACGCGTTTCCATCAACTGCAAGGGGGGAAAAATCATGAAAACAGCATTAACGCAGACAAAGCAAACCATTTCACACGAAAGTAGAGCACGGGGTAATAATAAAGTACATAAAGCATTACAATAAAAAAATTTCCAGAAATAAGTCAAATGCTTGGTGAAATGATTTGTGTAAAAGTAAGAAATAAAAGAGATTAGGGAAGCAGTTGACACACCTGGTTTGCTGTACATAATTTCGAGCATGGTTTAAAAGCAAGTCAAATGCTTCTCTAAATTCTTTTATTACAAGGGTCACTCCAAAAGATATGCACACCTTTTTTTTTAATCCATCTTTTATTCTACATGTTTGAAAGTCTTACAGTGTCTAGATACACCCTTTAGGAACAATATTTTCATTTCACCACATAATTTCCATCCCTCTCAACTGCCTTACGCCATCTTGGAACCAGCGCCTGTATACCCGCACGGTTAAATTCTGGACCAACCTGTTGGTGCCACTGTTTGGCAGCGTGCACAAGGGAGTCATCATCTTCAAACCTTGTTCCACGGAAAGAGTCTTTCAGTTTCCCAAACAGATGATAGTCACATGGAGCCAGGTCAGGACTGTAAGGCGGTTGTTTCAGTGTTGTCCATCCGAGTTTTGTTATCGCTTCCATGGTTTTTTGACTAACATGTGGCCGTGCATTGTCGTGCTAAAACAAAACATTCTGCTTTTGCCGATGTGGTCGAACACGACTCAGTTGAGCTTGAAATTTCTTCAGTGTCGTCACAAATGCATCAGAATTTATGGTGGTTCCACTTGGCAAGATGTCCACAAGCAAGAGTCATTCGGAATCCGTATCCATCACTTTTCCAGCAGAAGGTGTGGTTTTGATTTTTTTTTTTTTCTTTGCTGTATTTGCATGCTGCCACTCCACTGATTGCCTCTTTGTCTCTGGTGAAAAATGATGGAGCCATGTTTCATCACCTGTCACAATTCTTCCAAGAAATTCATCTCCACCATCCTCGTACTGTTCTAAAAGTTCGCTGTATACCGTTTTTCTTGTTTCTTTGTGAGCCACTGTCAACATCCTGGGAACCCAGCCTGCCGCTGCGAGGACAGTCCTCTATTTGCCGTGCCCGCTTTCATCACGTAACCTGCTTGCCCACCGACTAACTGTACTGCGATCGACAGCAGCATCTCCATACACCTTTTTCAACCTCTTGTGGATGTTTGCCACTGTCTCGTTTTCAGAAGACAGGAATTCTATGACAGCACGTCAAGTGTAGCAGCCATCTTGAAGACATACTGTGACGACGCCACTCACGGGAACAGGTTGAACTAAGTTTGAAAGCAAGCAGGAAGGATGTATGTACACACCGTAAAACTTTCGCACATGCAGAATGAAAACTGTATTTTTAAAAAAATAGTGTGCGTATCTTTTGGAGTGATCCTCGTTGTTAAATTATACAGGTTGGGACAAACAAAAATTGACCGGACGAGTAGATACGATTGGACGTGAATGTGTGCATATAACCAGACCCTGTGACTCTGTACCCCTGTGTACGCGCACCACGTGACCCACACCGGTTCAGAGCGTAGTGCGGGCTGTGTCAGTGTGAGTGGAGCAGTGCAAAGGGAACGATCGTACTTACAGTGGAGCAGCGAGTGTTCGTTGTGGAGTGTTACATGACAACAAAGTCGTGGAAACTGTGTTGTCAGTTGTTTGCTGAGAAGTTTAATGGTGCCAAAGTGCCAGCAAAGAGATCCATCAATGCTTAGTCAAAAAATGACCGTTTTGAATAAAGCAAAAAATATTCCAAAACGTGCCCGCGCACCAGAAAATGTGGCTGCAATTCACCAGAAATTCATCAGAGTCCTACCAAATCAACCCGACGCCTGTCTCAAGAGACCAGCGTATCACGTCGATCTCGCGGACGAATACTCCGCCTGGACCAGGACGTGTACCCTACCGAGTGTCTGTAGTTCATGCATTAAAACCGGCAGATGCTCCTCAGCGCCTCCGGTTTTGTGAGTGGCTGTTCACTGTGATAACAGTGACTAGTTTGGACATGGATCTGAGTGGTTATGTCAACTCACAGAATCGTAGGTTCTGGGCAGCAGATAATCCGTATAGCTTCTACGAAACAACAGTGCATGATTAGACGGTTGGGATTTTGTGTGCAGTGTCTGCACACCGTATTATTGCTACCATCTTATTGCATTAGACGCTGACTCTGGCGCGATACATTGCCAACATTTTGAAACCATTTGAGGCAGCATTAACGGAGGAGGAAAAGACCTACAGATACTTCCAACAGGATGGAGCAACTGTCCATTCAGTCGGCCGAACCTTGGAACACATTTACACGATCTTCACGCCTGACAGTGCAGTTAGCAGAAGTCAGTCTAGTCGCGTCCCCTGCTGGCCACCCACGTCACCTGCTCTATCAGTGTGCGATTACTTTGTGTGGGGAGTCCTCAAGTCCAAGGTGTATCGCAACAACCGTCATAATCTGCAAGAACTGCAGTGGAACATTTCGGATGAGGCTCCAGCAATTCCACCAGTCCAGCTTCTATCCGCCTTCAGCAAATTGCTGACCAGGGCCCAAAAGTGCCAAGAGATGAATAGTGGTCACTTTTAACATCTGCTATAGTCAGGTTAGTACTGTCTTTCCTTTCCTCTGCTGTGGTTCTTTGTACCCGGGAACTCTGTTCTCCGGGACACTTTTATTTGCCCCATCCTGTAAAAATAATTTTGCAAAATTTTTGAGCGTTTTTTTCACATTTTTTACAAGTTTTCTTCAGAAAACATATTCAAATATCGTTCGGTATTCTGTCAGTTTTAAGAATATATATTTCAAGAGAACTATTAATAACCTTCGGTTTGCTGATAACACCCTGCTTGTTTTTGGATCATAATCATAAAAAAAGATGCAGCAAAGACGAACTTGTTGAGCTATTAACAAAAGTAAAGTAAATCAGTCTATCATACGGATTGGACTTCAATCCCAGCAAGTCCAGACCCATGATAATTGATCGAGGAGTACAGATACAACTCACAGGTCGATTAAAAGAACTGGAAATCGTGCATCCTTTCATCTATCTTGTGTCAATCACCTGTGACGCTGGAAGCTGTGAAGATCACACAAGAAGACGGATCGTGCTAGGGCGATTGGCTATGAAGAAGCTCACCAAGATCTGGCAGAACAGAACAATAACGAACACCACAAAGATCCGGCTTGTTGAAACACTCGTCTTTTGTATCTTTTTTATGCTTGTGAGACACAGACCCAGAGCCAAACAGCATATGGATGCATTTGAGCTTTGGCGCTGGCGCAGGATGCTGCGCATAAAATGGAGTGCAAGAAGAACAAATATATGTCCATTATTGAGCAGGTCAATATCTCCACGCGCCTTTCTTCTCGTTTCAACCAAAAAACAATTCTGCAGTTCTTTGGCCATACTGTGAGAAGAGATGGAGAAAACCTGGGGAAAATAGCCATGGAAGGGAAGATAGAGGACAAGTGACCGAGACGAAGGGGAGCGAACTGGTGGATTGATCAAATCAAGAAGATCTTGAGTCTGCCTCTCCAGCAGGTTCAAGAAAAGCTGGTAACTGTCCGGGATGGAGATGCTTGGTTCATGGGGTCACGGCGCTCAGCAATGGACACAACGACTTGTGAGGATGATGATGATGATGATATCAAGAGATCACAAATAAATTACGCTATAACGTGACATTTATTTTATTATTCTACATTAAACAAAAATTACTTATACAACACTTTATGCACACAGTAGCAAGGCCTTGAAGAGATAAATATTTTGGCACTTCGCTTACCTAGCGCCAGCTCTATTCTAATTTGCTTTAAAATCACGTAGTTGTTCTTAATTTTCTTGATTACTTTCTTTTTCTTTCTCCTGTACCTACAGCGGATCAGCATGTTAACTATTGGATTTGGCAAACTCAGCGACAACGTTTTTTAAATGTTCGCAAATCGTATAAATGAGAAGGTACGTGGATACTAATTCGATATTTACCATGTCGGATGTGAGAAACCGCCCAAAAACCATACCCGTGTCATACCAGCCCTCGCCGTTAGTCGTCCAGGCGGATTCAATCCGCAGCCAGCGTGCCTCACCGGATCCCAGAAGTGGCGTGCTAACGCGCTCAGCTTTCCTGGGGGGTGGTTACCCTGATTGCCTTCAAGCAATTAAATCTTTTTTGTAAAGCTATACGTCACGCTGCTCAATTTGATACCCCATTCGTCCACTTCCCACTCTTTGTTTTGGTGTGTAAACTCGGACAAATATCCTGTGCCTAGTTTCTAGGCAATCTCGTTTTTGCTCCGCTCAAACATTTGACCAAAGAATCGAACACGTAAATAACCAAAACACATTGAAACTGTGTTGCCGAGGTGTAGCCGTACCTGAATAGCTTAATCGAAAAGAGGAGTAGCTTGCGAAATGCAGCGTTCCGGGTTTGAGTCGCAGTCTGGCAAACGGTTTTAACGTGCCAGGAAGAGACTATAAACCTAACGTTGTTTTATGAAGTTCGTCAGTTCTGTAACTTGTGAGCTATCTTCTTCTCAGCGTAACTAGTACATCTCATATCAGCGACGATGTGCTTTATGTACTCACTTCTATGACTTCCTTACTTCAACCATACCGTCAATTAAAGTTTTCATCAACGGCTGCTGCTGTAATACACTGTCTGATTAAAGGCATCCGGGCACCTATTAGTGGAAGTTAATATGGGTTGTGTCCACCCTTACGGTTTCTGACTGCTTGAACTGTGCTGCCGACACTTTCACTGAGATGTCTGTGGAGGAGTGCCAACCCGAAACCGGAGAAGGTTGCAATGCTGGATTCTGGGGTACGGAGCGAAGTCGTCTACTTGACGCGAATGTCAGGATACATCTTTTGGAAACGCTACAGTAATTCCACTGCTCATCTTTCTTCTACGCAGGTGTATTCTCCGTCTCTAATGAACTAATCCTCGAAGAAACGTTAATCTTCAATTTTCCTCCTTCTCTTAACTTCTGTACGAGAAAAGCTACGAAATTAGTAATTCGTAATACGCAACTACACAAGTTCACTACATAATGGTCGGACAGTTTCGTTATATCTAAAGTGAATTACAATACTAGGTACTGATTTATGTCTCTGTTTGTTCCAGGTGAGTTATCTTCTTCTGGACCACATCTTCACTATCAGTAAGTGCGCAGTATCCAAATATTTTTATGTACCTCCTGCGCAGGAGAGCTTCTGTAAAGTTTGGAAGGTAGGAAACGAGGTACTGGCAAAAGTAAAGCTGTGAGGACGTGGCATGAGTCGTGCTTGGGTAGCTCAGATGGTAGAGCACTTGCCCGCGGAAGCCAAAGGTCCTGAGTTCGAGTCTCGGTCCGGCACACAGTTATAATCTGCCAGGAAGTTTCATTAAGGTACGCTAAGAAAATATTTTACCTGCATTTTCCGCAACTTTTATTTTTCAATGTATGAAGTACATTTTCTGCTGAACCATTGCAGATAGAAAGGTAGACTTTGTACACACTACAACTTCCAGTGGTAAAAAACTGTTCAGAGTACATTAGTGTCAAATTTATTTAAATTTAGTGAAATAGAAATTGCTGCTTATCTTCCACATAAATTTAAAAAGCTGTTGCAAAAGTTCCTCGACTAACATTAAGAAACTGCTACACAGATTTGTTTATCTGAATACAAAGAATAACCTACAACATTTTGAAAGTGATAAGTGAAGTAACCATTCAGAAAGTGTTCCCCGTGTAATGTAATATGTTCTAAAAGTACACAGCAACGTCCTGATCAAATTATCTGACAAGAAATTGAAACACTCGGGACTGTAGCCAATAACATAACGATAACGTGTGCAAAATTTTGGTTCAATTGTCTCTAAATAAAGGAAACAAGAGAAATATTCGGAGTAGGCATTAAAATCCATGGAGAAGAAATAAAAGCTTTAAGGTTCGCCAATGACATTGTAATTCTGTCAGAGACAGCAAAGGACATGGAAGAGCAGCTTGCACAGGATAGAGTAGCATGGAGAGCTGCATCAAACCAGTCTCTGTACTGAAGACCACAACAACAATAACATCTCTAAAACGGTACAAGTTACATGACCTCGTATGAACCCTGTATTTTCCCATACGTCCTTCCTTAAGAGGAGCTTGCCGCAGTCTAAGCACGCAAAAAGCTTCACTGTCCCCGAGCCCCGTTTCGTCGGTTCCTGGAGGGGTCGCCAGACTTGCTCGCCCCCCTGCGTCGCGGCGCTGCGCCGTGCGCCATGCGGGCGCCAACATGACGGCGGCGTGTGACGCGCTATCAGCAGCCCGTGTTTCGCCGTGGCCAACGAATCGGTGTTCAGCACTCACAAACTGACTGACACTCCACGGGTTTCTCCCGCACCTCGGCGCTGCCAATGAGCTCTCTATCTAAAGGCTGTAACGAAGAGAATGATCTGATTCCAATCATTAATATTTATTGGTGAACGCATCTTGAAAACAAGAACAAATTACAAATTAACAACATTTTGTACTTTTTTAAATTTGTTGTTCTATTACCCGATCCATACTGTCCAGTAGTACGAGGGTAATCCCAAAAGTAAAGTCTCCTATTTTTTTATAAGAACAGAACTCTGTTTGTGTGGCAGTTGGTCACACTGTTATGAAGAGGCCTTCAAGCGCTGTGTGTAAAAATGCGCACGCCGCGCTGAGGTGATCAGTCTTGGCTTGGCAGCCGTTGAGAATGGAGCTCCGGTTGGATGTTAATGCCAAGTGCAAATTGAGCGCAGTTTTTCGGTTTTTGAACGCAAAGGGCACTGCACCGAATGAAATCCATCGCCAATTGACGGAAATGTATGGTGAGTGCATGTATGTCAAAAATGTTCGTAAGTGGTGTAGAGAGTTTGCAGCTGGTCGGACCGAAATTCACGACGAACAAAGGAGCGGGAGACCGTCAATTTCTGAGGAGACAGTGTTGATGGTTGAGCAAAACATGCGTGAAGATCGGCGGATCACCCTGGATGATCTATGCGCGTTGGATCCTGAGGTTTCCCGAAGCACCGCTCACGGATTTTTAACGTAAACATTGAACTATCGGAAGGTGTGAGCAAGATGGGTGCCACGCATGCTGACTGAGGACCACATGCGGCCACGAGTTGATGTTTCCCGCGCATTTATCCACCGTCTTGCAGCCGAACGGGGCAACTTTCTGGACTCAATTGTCACGGGTGACGAAACCTGGGCATACCACTTTACACCTGAGACCAAGCAACAATGACGCCAGTGGCAGCATCCCTCTTCGCCAAAGCCGCGGAAATTAAAACAAACACAGTCTGGCGGTAAAGTCATGACAACCGTTTTTTTGGGATCGGAAAGGGGTATTGTTGGTCGACTTTATGCCCACTGGGACCACAATTAACGCTGACAGGTACTGTGAGACTCTGAAAAAACTCAATTGGGCAATTCAGAACCGGAGAAGAGGAATGTTTAGCAAGGGCGTACACATTCTCCATGAGAACGCTCGCCCACAGTCGCTCGGCAAACCGTTGCTCTCCTGCAACAGTTTCAGTGGAACATAATCAACACCCAACCTATAGTCCTGACTTCGCGCCCAGTGACTGTTCCCTAGGTTAAAAGAAAATATGGCCGGAAAGCGATTCAGCTCCGATGACGAGGTGTTAGAAGAGGTTTATAACTTTCTGAACAGCATGGCGGCGAGCTGGTATGACATGGGCATACAAAAACTTCCACAGCGTCTACGAAAATGCATCGAGAGAAATGGTGATTATGTCGAAAAACAGGTAAAAGTTCAAGCTGTAAACTGATGTAAACCACTGTAGAAATAAACAGGTCTATGTACTTATAAAAAAATAGGAGACCTTACTTTTGGGATTACCCTCGTATTAATGTGGCCAACTGTCAAAAGCCCGAATAACCACCTTTTACACCGCGGGCTGCTATGAGCCATGCTGACACCAGTGCCTTGAAAAGTTGTGCTACGTTTCTCGGTTGAGGATCCATGGCGCCTTTAGCGCCATCGACGTAATTCCATTGGATTTAAATCCGAGCAGTTTGGTATCAAGGACAGTATGGCAAACGCATCATGGTACTCTTCGCACCGCGCACGTACACTGCGAGCTGTGACACGTTGCATTGTCCTGCTGGTAGATGCCATCGTAATGAGGAAAAACAAACTACATGTAGGGGTTGGAATTGTCCCCAAGGATGAATACATAATTTTGTTGGTCCATTGCACCTTCTAGAATGACGAGGTCGCCCAGGGAATGTGACTATAGCATTCCCCAGATCCAAACGTTCCGACCTCCGGCCTGGAGTCCGCAGCTCGTGGTCGCGTTCCCGCTTCCCGAGCACGGGGTCCCGGAATCGATTCCCGTTGGGGTCAGGAATTTTCACCTGCCTCGAGATGACTAGGTGTTGTCCTCATCATTCATGAAAGTGGCGAGGTTGGGCTGAGCAAAGTTTGGGAATTTGTACGGGCGCTGATAACCGCGCAGTTGAGTACCCCACAAACCAAACGTCATCATCATCCGGCCTGGACAGTTCTGACGCTTGTTGAAGGGCGTTTGTTTTCAGACGTTACAACACTTGCGCGCCAGCGACCATCTGTCTGGCGGAGCATAAAGATTAACTCATATGAAAATGGCAGCTGTCGCCACTCGGTGCACGTTCAGTTGCGGTACTGGGATACAAACAGGGCGTTCGTAGCCGATGAATAGCAATCAGCGTGGGTGCATGAATCAGGAGACTGCTGCGGAGGCCCGTACACAGCAGTGTTCACTGAACGGTCGTCGAGGAGACACTGTTGACAGCCCCTTGGCACATCTGGGCGATAAGTTGCTCAACAGTTGCACACATCTGCGTAGCCGTCGTTCACCCCTGTCATCTATGGTCGGCGATGCGCCACACACAGGTTTTGGATAGCGCGTTTTTACTATGCATAGTATACTTTGACCAGGCCGACCGCGGTGGCAGAGCGGTTCTAGTCCGGAACCGCGAGAGTACTACGGTCGCACGTTCGAATCCTGCCTTGGGCATGGATGTGTGTCATGTCCTTAGGTTAGTTAGGTTTAAGTAGTTCTAAGTCTAGGGGACTCATGACCTCAGATGTTAAGTGCCATAGTGCTCAGAGCCATTTGAACCATTTTGGTATACTTTAACCACTGCTTTCTTCGGTCTTCTCTGTTTCCTCCATCAGTCGTATCTGTTAAGGATCCCATACTGACGAGGAGTACCCAAATAGGCCTTCTGGTGAAATGACGGTTTCGTCAGTTATCTGCTTCGTGGATGAACTACACTTCCTGAAGATTCTTCCAATAAATCCCAGCTCCGCGTCTGTCTTACCTGCGATTAGTTGTGTGTGTCCGTTCCACTTTATAACTGTTCGACGACCCTACTTGAAACCGAGAATGACCTGCGCTACTTCCAGTAATTAGGAACGCTTCACCACTCCAGCCACCTATGGTGCACCACTGTCACAAGAGGAGCAAGATCTTTGCGTACTGTATGCAGAATCCTATTCATATTCCCGTCAGGTCCGGTGGGCTTTCCTCTATTAAACGATTTTAGTTACTGTTCTATTCTGTGGTCACTTCTATACATGTCATTTTGTCGTTCGTGTGACGATTTGATTGAGGAACTACAGTTCGATCTTCCTCAGTGAAACAGTTCTGGAAAAAGACCTACTCAGTGTCAACTCCGTTTCGGTACCATTATGCTGACTGAGTGTCTGGACAGATAGCTTCGACCAGTTTACTGATTTAACGCCGGCCGGAGTGGCCGAGCGGTTCTAGGCGCCACAGTCTGGAACCGCGCGACCGCTACGGTCACAGGTTCGAATCCTGCCTCGGGCATGGATGTTTGTGATGTCCTTAGGTTAGTTAGGTTTAAGTAGTTCTAAGTTCTAGGGGGCTGATGACCTGAGAAGTTAAGTCTCATAGTGCTCAGAGCCATTTGAAACATTTTGAACTGATTTAACATAAGTCCGAAACTTCTGAGGATGAGAAAGATTAGGCACATACAGAGGCATATAGACAGTCATTTTCCATCGCTCAGTACGCTACTGGGAACAGCACAGAAAACTGGTCGTATTGGTACGAAATAACTTCTACCACGCACTGTACAGTGCCTCACGCAGTTTAATCTAGATAATCGGATATGGATTTGAACCGGTGTCTTCCAGAGTGCAGGACTAGTGTCTTACCACAGCGCTACACCGCTCGGTCGATTACGTACACTACGCAACCTACTCACTTCATGTTCACCTATGCTTCAAGATATCCTTCACCACTCGTGTCTTGAAATAGAGGAGAGATTTCTGAAATGTGTCGCTGCCGGTGTACCGGATGTTACGTAACCGTAATCCGTCTGCGTGTGACCCTGTTACTTCCTGCCCAAAGCCGAAGGAAGGGAAGCGCCCCGTTCTTTTGTCACGACCCGTGTCAATGCGCGACTCTGCTCGCGGGCAGTAAATTTGAATCTCGTTATTCGGCGTCGTCAAATGTATGCACATGAATATGGAGGTGGGCCCTCGGGCAACGCGACTGCGACCGCGTCCCCTTCTGTGTGACCTTCCGCGTCCCCAAGGGAGGCCTCCGGTGTAGGGATCTGACGGAAGTGGTTCCATCACAGCAGAAGTCTGCTGTTAGACAAACAGTTGTTACCTAGTCGAAGTCGGTGGCGGAATATATATTCACGTATTTACCATTTTTGTGTAAAATTTTCCGTTATATTTATTTATGTAAGAGAATTATTTTTTGTGACGTAGTCCGGTTAGTTATTTTTATCTCACCTCATTCCCACCCCATAATCATCAGCAGGGCTGAAATGTTACTGAGACTGTCACCGATCAGGCACCGACTCCGACGGCCTTTGGGTACAACACTAAGATCAGTCATCTTCGATTTTTCTGTCACCACATTCGCAACCTCACACACAGTGCCGAACCCATGGCGTGCCGAGATACGAACCCGCCAAGGGCGTACGGGGTAGGCACAGGAGGGGGGGGGGGGGGGAGACTCAAATTAAAGAAAGAAAGACGATTTAAGAATTAGCTAGGAGATGTACACTAGTTCTCCTAACCCTCTTGTTCCTGTCTTCTGTCCACGAGAAGAAACGTCTCCTTCGACCCACGACTGTAAACATACATTGTACACAGAGCGTCATGAAATGGGACCACTACAGTTATAGTGATACGCATCCGTACATATTATAAAAATGTATTTATGTGCGTGTGTGTGAGTGTGAGTGTGTGTGTGTGTGTGTGTGTGTGTGTGTGTGTGTACCACATCTCCTTCTAAACCACTGGACCGATTTCACCTAGATGTTTTACACATGCCCGTTACTGTCCGGCAACAATAGCTATGGAGTTAAGAATTGCCTACCTATCATAGTTCAGGAGATATGACGTCATAAACAATCGCGAATTATGCATGACGTTTAAATATATTACTTCTGTGCTACTAACTCTATTCGCAATAAATTTCGTAGACAATATCCACATATGTCGCTGAATGCACCTACAATATAATACCAGGTACCACCCCTAGTTCAGGAGATATGACGTTATAAACACTGAGACTCGTGGAAAAGTGCCGCATCGTGCACGACGTCTGAATTTATTACTTCTCTGCTACTTACTCTATTCGCAACATATTTCGCAGATAGACTCCACTTATGCCGCTGAATATACCGACACAAATACATCATTGTACGTCACATAGTTCAAGATATGATATGATAAACACTGAGGTTCGTGTAAAAATGCTGCATCGTGATGGAAGTTTTGATAGATTTATTCGTTATTACTAATACAGCCCTATAGTCAAATCAACATAAGGCAGTCTCTGACACCAGGCAGGGCTTTTGGCACATTTCAACTGTGAAGCGCAAAAGGCTGCAGGTGAAAGCTATGTACGCCTGTGTAGCTATGAAGAAGCTTTGCCATAGAGACATTTGCGAAATCGTGTTGCAGACAGCTATACTTGTGCATTTGTACTTTATGCATATTTCTTTGTTCGACTGTTTATAATTTCAAAGGTGTTTCCACTAATAAGTGGAAATTTTTTCGATGCTTAACTACGAATACATTCTTTTTTTTTCGTTTCTAAAAGACAACTGGAAAAATGAATACCCGTGCAGTGCCGGGTTTGTCAGCTAGTCTATTACATCGAAACCTGTTTCACTCAAAAGAACATCATCGAGTTACGCTGCCAACAGTCTTCAAAAGACATCCTCACAGAGTTCTGACAGTATCATAAGTTAAGAAGTGTAGTTATGTTACATAACGTACTAGCGTATGCAGCGTGCTATATTGCTAGCACTCACTGTTCGCCGTACTTCTTGCCAGCTGTCGACATAGCGTTTGTCTGATCGGCATGTTTTAGGATTTGTCTTTAACGTTACATAAGATAACAAGACATATTGAGTCATGATATTAGCATAACTCTGTCAAGATGTATGTTGGCAGCGTAATCTGATGATGTTCTTTCGAACGACACTGGACTGATATAATAAATGTGTACCAGTGCAGCTGCAGTGATTTTTATTAACATTCACAGTGTCATTCAAATGGTTTAAATGGCTCCGAGCACTATAGGACTTAACATCTGAGGTCATCAGTCCCATAGAACTTAGAACTACTTAAACCTAACTAACCTAAGGAAATCACACACATCCATGCTCGAGGAAGGATTCGAACCTGCGACCGTAGCAGTCGCACGGTTCCGGACTGAAGTGCCTAGAACCGCTCGGCCACCGCGGCCGGCCACAGTGTCATTACTAAAGTCTCATTCCGTCCAATTTTCTTCATAAAAGGTGACCACCAGTGAATAGACTTTTGTCGCTAACTTGGTTCATGTGGTAAAGTGCGGTTGTTTCACACAGCTGCCGTCTTCTCAGCTCGCTCATGTTGAGTGGAGTTCCTGCTGCTTCTTTGCTACGATATTATAGGGTCTCAAAGGTCGGCGATCAGGTGCTGAAACAAGTATCCAATTTACCCGAAGGCTTTTCTTTTTGCTGGTTTCTGCCGAGTCAGGAAAGAGCGAGACACTGATGTAGGAAGCACGACAAAGGTGGAGGCGATGCGTAATTTATTTGCTCCTCCAGTCATACAATCCACTATGCAAATAAAAAATAATTCGAGAATAATCCTTCTGTGGCTGATTACTATGCAGGGATTGTTAGTCGTTCTTTGTGTAGACAGCTCTACTCTGTTCATCTAACAACAAGTTGTACCCTATTGTAAACAAACTTATACCCTACCATTGGACGGCGGCTCCATTCCTCAAGTATGTGGCGTCGTAATACCACTCGTATAACAGGTATTTCGTTGTTATTCTGACACGAATGAAGCTCGAACGCTAAACCACTGAAAATCTTAATTGTTTGTTACTTATTTATGTTACGAAACACTTAAAACCGTCACCCGATCCTAGTTACAGTGTTGTCTGTCTACTACTTCCAGAGGCAACAAAAATATTTTCAGTGTAACATATAATTATTGTCCGAATTTGGAAATTAAAAATGCTGTTATTTTCTGCTCATGAAGGGGTATATACTTTCGTTACAGATTTAACACAATAAGTCAGATATTAAAGTTAGAAACTGTGTATGTGTTTTTCGGCAGAGGCAACTCACGCCGCGCATGTTAGCCAGACTGTATTGATGCAGTTTTTTAGAATGAGATCACATAGTGACTTCCGACAAAGTTTACACAAAATTTCAAACATTTTCTAATCCTTTTCTCGTTGACATCCCTCACAAAATAATGAAAGGAAAAAATTTATCGCTCACTACATTTTCGCTATCCATGCAATAAAATTCAGCATGAGGCATAAGGCTCTAATTTATTACTCCCTTACCATTAACTCTATTAGTAACATATTTTACAGACAGTACTCACATATGCCATTGAATAAAACTACAAAATTATATCATTGTATGATACATAGTTCAAGTGATGTGACGTAAACGTTGAGATGCACGAAAACTAGTTGTTTCCAATACGGCACTTCGAATCTTAAATAAATCGGTGGTGGGTAGGTTACTGGTCACCGTGCTAAACGATTAACCCATGTGGTTGTTGTCCCATCTGTAACTAGTCAGTCGTTTTTGCTGTGCAGTGGTGCCACTATGGACGTCTTGGCATGAGCGTATCTGAGCGTAGAAAAAATACGAAAAGATAGTTTTATAGGGGGAGGCAGTGTTAGCTTTGGCAGTTCTGTCAGGGGCGCAGGATCACCGGATCTGCGCACCCATACACATAGGAGTGCTAAGCATGCCTCAACACCAGTTCTTTCCACATTTTAAGTGCTATGTTTACCAAGTTTGGTCGGAACGAATATTTAGTTGTTTACTGATTTATACAACATATGCATTATAGCAACAACTTTATCTCACGGCAGCTGTTCAAAGTGATCACCGCCAGTCTCGATGCACCCACGACGGTGGCGCATAAAATTTTTCGCTCTCTCAGATGCTTATTATGAGCAGTACCTTTGAAATCGACAGCTAGACTACTATCGGACAGTTCTCCTTTTGTATCTACTGAGACGTCATATAACCCCCACAGGAATAAAATCCATGTGACTGAGATAAGTCGATAGCGCTGACCATGTGACGTCACTACCCCTGACAGTCGAGTGTATCTGTGGCTTAGCTTGCTCACGGACATTACTATCGAAACGGGACGGTGCACGGTCATATACAAGCAACACCTTGTAGCCGACAACACGTGGCTCAGTTTGCAACAAGTGGTGCAGCACGTCTCGAATGATGATCATGTCGCTTACACCATGCAAACGTAAAAAGTTAAAACAAAAGGCTACTTCAATGCGATATAGAGAAGTCCGAAAAGAAACTCCGCAAATGAGATGTTCGTGTCATTTTGTCCAAACGCTGTACATTTCATCCAGCGATGTTGCTTCATACTTATACTATGACCTACACACGACACAAATATGTATCAGTTTTCGACGTAATTTCTCCCATGCTCTATGCAAGCTTATCAGAGACTAGGAAGTCGCTGAATTCTTGTGGAAAGACTTCCTTTGGGTGTCTGTGCAACCACTCGTGCACCGCAAGGCATACGGTTTCAGCAGAATAGAACTTCTTGCCCGTCATTGTTTCTTTGAGTGGTCCAGACATGTGGAAGTCTCTCGGGAAAACGTCAGGTGAGTACGGCGGATGCGGGAGGTACTCCCAAGCTTCAAGTCTGTGACTGTCGCAACTGTTATACGGATCGTATGAGGCCGTGCGTTGTCACATTACGACAGAACTACGTTCAGCAGTTCACGATGTTTCACTTTCAGTCCAAACTGGATACGACTTTTATGAAATCCAAGTAATGTGCATTACTAATATTAGGGTTGTCATCCATCCAGATTTTGCCGTTAGTGGCGACACTAAATACCTGACTTCTGAAGATGAGCAAGGCGTACGGATCCAGCAGAATAGAACTCCTTGCCGGCTATTATTTCTTTGAGTGCTCCAGACATGAAAACGCGTAGCTGTAAAATTAATGGATTATAGCCTTAAACACTGTGACTACTTGAAGTACATACATACAGGGTGAAAATTATCTAACTATATAAAAAACTAAATTAGTTACAAACTACGGCGTGCATTCACTTTATTCAACATGTAAACGCAATGCAGATATTCTGATTTCGGGTATGACGTGTTCGATATGCCTGTCGTGCTTGACGATGACGTGGCGCAGACGAATAGCGAAATTCTGGATGACCAACTGAAGTGTCGCAACGTCGATGCTGTCGATGAACTCCTGAATGGCTGTTTTCAGCTCAGCAACGGTATTTGGATTATTTCTGTACATCTTGTCTTTGATGTAACCCCACAAAAAGGAGTCGTATGTGTTCACATCCGGAGAACATAGCGGCCAATCGAGGCGCATGCGCCGGCCGGGATGGCCAAGCGGTACTAGGCGCTACAGTCTGGAACCGCGCGACCGCTACGATCGCAGGTTCGAATCCTGCCTCGGGCATGGATGTGTGTGATGTCCTTAGGTTAGTTAGGTTTAAGTAGTTCTAAGTTCTAGGGGACTGATGACCTCAGAAGTTAAGCCCCATAGTGCTCACAACCATTTGATTTTTGAGGCCCATGCCAGTGACGTCTGGGTACCCCAGAGCCAGAATGGGGTCCCCAAAGTGCTCCTCCAGGACATTAAATACTCTCCGGCCTCGATAAGGTCGAACTCCGTCTTCCATGTACCACATCTCGTCGAAATCAGGGCCACTTTTGACAATGGGGATGAAATCACCTTACAAAACCTTCGGTAGTCAGCGTGCCATCAAGGAATACCGCACCGATTATTCCGTGACTGGACATTGAACACCACACAGTCACTGGTTGAGAGTTCCCGATCGCGAAATGCGGATTCTCAGTCCCCAAAACGAGCCAGTTTTCCATATTGACGAACCCATCCAAATGAAAGTGGTTTTTTTTCCGCTAAACCGAACCATACTAATTGCTATATTGCACAGCAGCCAACCGTGCAGTTTGAACGTCCTAACGCAAACCGTTCAGTAGTTGTGACGATTTTATTTCATATAGTTTAATAATTGTCACGCTATATAACCTTTATTATAACAAGGTCACGAGAAACAAATCTGATAATATGGCGAATGCTTATACTCTATGGGTGTTGGTACACTAGCGCACGGTTCTCAACTATTGAATATCCGGTGCGCTATTGGGAACGTGTCTAACTATTCACAGGTTACTTGTGCCATTTTCGCTTTTCTTTTATTTAACATTTAGGACTTTTATTTTTGTCGCCCTCATATTACGCCATCGACGAAAACTTTAAATAACGCCATTGTGAAAAGTAGTTCCTTAATTCCGAGTCCTGGCGACCTGTCAGTACCGGCTGTAGGCCAACGGGCGTGGTTGGTGGACGGCGTGTTACGTAAGTCAGCGACCTACATCAATAATGTCACGGGATATCGAAACCAGTCATCCCGCGACCGATCGATTGCGTTCAATCCTCGGCAACACAAACGGTGCGTTACGCAATGCCCCTGTTGTCCGTCGAATCCCTAATGACCCCGAAACCTACGGGTCGTTAAACTTTAACTTGGCACGTCTTGTTGCCGTCTTCATGAACTAGCAGTTCACAACCATTACTTATTTGAGCTAGTTGCTTGGATAACACGTAACCGTATTTTTTATTAATATTGCCGCGACCTGTTTCGACAATTACTGTCATCATCAGATGGACGTTTCTGTTATTAATCAGTCGCAATCGCGTATTTTATTAACTTAATTTTATCTCTTTTTTGTCAGTGTTTCTTCCGTGATTGTA